>NW_027362035.1:622500-939331 GCF_039654945.1 Dendrobates tinctorius | reverse complement strand
GCGGTGCCCCCCCTCACAGTATATACAGCGGTGCCCCCTCTCACAGTATATACAGCGGTGCCCCCCCTCACAGTATATACAGCGGTGCCCCCTCACAGTATATACAGGCGGTGCCCCCCTCACAGTATATACAGCGGTGCCCCCCCCTCACAGTATATACAGCGGTGCCCCTCACAGTATATACAGCGGTGCCCCCCTCACAGTATATACAGCGGTGCCCCCTCACAGTATATACAGCGGTGCCCCCCCTCACAGTATATACAGCGGTGCCCCCCTCACTGTATATACAGCGGTGCTCCCCCTCACAGTATATACAGCGGTGCTCCCCCTCACAGTATATACAGCGGTGCCCCCCTCACAGTATATACAGCGGTGCTCCCCCTCACAGTATATACAGCGGTGCCCCCCTCACAGTATATACAGCGGTGCCCCCCTCACAGGTATATACAGCGGTGCCCCCCTCACAGTATATACAGCGGTGCCCCCCTCACAGTATATACAGCGGTGCCCCCCTCACAGTATATACAGCGGGTGCCCCCCTCACAGTATATACAGCGGTGCCCCCTCACAGTATATACAGCGGTGCCCCCTCACAGTATATACAGCGGTGCCTCCCCTCACAGTATATACAGCGGTGCTCCCCTCACAGTATATACAGCGGTGCCCCCCCTCACAGTATATACAGCGGTGCCCCCCTCACAGTATATACAGCGGTGCCCCCCTCACAGTATATACAGCGGTGCTCCCCCTCACAGTATATACAGCGGTGCCCCCCTCACAGTATATACAGCGGTGCCCCCCTCACAGTATTATACAGCGGTGCTCCCCCTCACAGTATATACAGCGGTGCCCTCCCCCTCACAGTATATACAGCGGTGCCCCCTCACAGTATATACAGCGGTGCCCCCCTCACAGTATATACAGCGGTGCCCCCTCACAGTATATACAGCGGTGCCCCCCTCACAGTATATACAGCGGTGCCCCCTCACAGTATATACAGCGGTGCCCCCTCACAGTATATACAGCGGTGCCCCCTCACAGTATATACAGCGGTGCCCCCCTCACAGTATATACAGCGGTGCCCCCTCACAGTATATACAGCGGTGCCCCCCTCACAGTATATACAGCGGTGCCTCCCCTCACAGTATATACAGCGGTGCCCCCCTCACAGTATATACAGCGGTGCCCCCCCTCACAGTATATACAGCGGTGCCCCCCTCACAGTATATACAGCGGTGCCCCCCTCACAGTATATACAGCGGTGCCCCCCTCACAGTATATACAGCGGTGCCCCCCTCACAGTATATACAGCGGTGCCTCCCCTCACAGTATATACAGCGGTGCCCCCCTCACAGTATATACAGCGGTGCCCCCCTCACAGTATATACAGCGGTGCCCCCCTCACAGTATATACAGCGGTGCCCCCCTCACAGTATATACAGCGGTGCCCCCCTCACAGTATATACAGCGGTGCCCCCCTCACAGTATATACAGCGGTGCCCCCCTCACAGTATATACAGCGGTGCCCCCCTCACAGTATATACAGCGGTGCCCCCCTCACAGTATATACAGCGGTGCCCCCCTCACAGTATATACAGCGGTGCCCCCCTCACAGTATATACAGCGGTGCCCCCCTCACAGTATATACAGCGGTGCCCCCCTCACAGTATATACAGCGGTGCCCCCCTCACAGTATATACAGCGGTGCCCCCCTCACAGTATATACAGCGGTGCCCCCCTCACAGTATATACAGCGGTGCTCCCCCTCACAGTATATACAGCGGTGCCCCCCTCACAGTATATACAGCGGTGCCCCCCTCACAGTATATACAGCGGTGCTCCCCCTCACAGTATATACAGCGGTGCTCCCCCTCACAGTATATACAGCGGTGCTCCCCTCACAGTATATACAGCGGTGCCCCCCCTCACAGTATATACAGCGGTGCTCCCCTCACAGTATATACAGCGGTGCCCCCCTCACAGTATATACAGCGGTGCTCCCCTCACAGTATATACAGCGGTGCCCCCCCTCACAGTATATACAGCGGTGCTCCCCCTCACAGTATATACAGCGGTGCCCCCTCACAGTATATACAGCGGTGCCCCCCTCACAGTATATACAGCGGTGCCCCCCTCACAGTATATACAGCGGTGCCCCCCTCACAGTATATACAGCGGTGCCCCCCTCACAGTATATACAGCGGTGCTCCCCTCACAGTATATACAGCGGTGCCCCCCTCACAGTATATACAGCGGTGCCCCCCTCACAGTATATACAGCGGTGCCCCCCTCACAGTATATACAGCGGTGCCCCCTCACAGTATATACAGCGGTGCCCCCCTCACAGTATATACAGCGGTGCCCCCCTCACAGTATATACAGCGGTGCTCCCCTCACAGTATATACAGCGGTGCCCCCCCTCACAGTATATACAGCGGTGCCCCCCTCACAGTATATACAGCGGTGCCCCCTCACAGTATATACAGCGGTGCCCCCCTCACAGTATATACAGCGGTGCTCCCCTCACAGTATATACAGCGGTGCTCCCCTCACAGTATATACAGCGGTGCCCCCCTCACAGTATATACAGCGGTGCCCCCCTCACAGTATATACAGCGGTGCCCCCCTCACAGTATATACAGCGGTGCCCCCCTCACAGTATATACAGCGGTGCCCCCCTCACAGTATATACAGCGGTGCCCCCCTCACAGTATATACAGCGGTGCCCCCCTCACAGTATATACAGCGGTGCCCCCCTCACAGTATATACAGCGGTGCCCCCCTCACAGTATATACAGCGGTGCCCCCCTCACAGTATATACAGCGGTGCCCCCCTCACAGTATATACAGCGGTGCCCCCCTCACAGTATATACAGCGGTGCCCCCCTCACAGTATATACAGCGGTGCCCCCCTCACAGTATATACAGCGGTGCCCCCTCACAGTATATACAGCGGTGCCCCCTCACAGTATATACAGCGGTGCCCCCCCTCACAGTATATACAGCGGTGCCCCCCTCACAGTATATACAGCGGTGCCCCCCTCACAGTATATACAGCGGTGCCCCCTCACAGTATATACAGCGGTGCTCCCCTCACAGTATATACAGCGGTGCCCCCCTCACAGTATATACAGCGGTGCCCCCCTCACAGTATATACAGCGGTGCTCCCCTCACAGTATATACAGCGGTGCCCCCCTCACAGTATATACAGCGGTGCCCCCCTCACAGTATATACAGCGGTGCCCCCCCTCACAGTATATACAGCGGTGCCCCCCCTCACAGTATATACAGCGGTGCTCCCCCTCACAGTATATACAGCGGTGCCTCCCCTCACAGTATATACAGCGGTGCCCCCCTCACAGTATATACAGCGGTGCCCCCCTCACAGTATATACAGCGGTGCCCCCCTCACAGTATATACAGCGGTGCCTCCCCTCACAGTATATACAGCGGTGCCCCCCTCACAGTATATACAGCGGTGCCCCCCCTCACAGTATATACAGCGGTGCCCCCCTCACAGTATATACAGCGGTGCCCCCCTCACAGTATATACAGCGGTGCCTCCCCTCACAGTATATACAGCGGTGCTCCCCTCACAGTATATACAGCGGTGCCCCCCTCACAGTATATACAGCGGTGCCCCCTCACAGTATATACAGCGGTGCCCCCTCACAGTATATACAGCGGTGCTCCCCTCACAGTATATACAGCGGTGCCCCCCTCACAGTATATACAGCGGTGCCCCCCCTCACAGTATATACAGCGGTGCCCCCCTCACAGTATATACAGCGGTGCCCCCCTCACAGTATATACAGCGGTGCCCCCCTCACAGTATATACAGCGGTGCCCCCCTCACAGTATATACAGCGGTGCCCCCTCACAGTATATACAGCGGTGCCCCCCCTCACAGTATATACAGCGGTGCCCCCCTCACAGTATATACAGCGGTGCCCCCTCACAGTATATACAGCGGTGCCCCCCTCACAGTATATACAGCGGTGCCCCCTCACAGTATATACAGCGGTGCCCCCCCTCACAGTATATACAGCGGTGCTCCCCCTCACAGTATATACAGCGGTGCTCCCCTCACAGTATATACAGCGGTGCCCCCCTCACAGTATATACAGCGGTGCCCCCCTCACAGTATATACAGCGGTGCTCCCCTCACAGTATATACAGCGGTGCCCCCCCTCACAGTATATACAGCGGTGCCCCCCTCACAGTATATACAGCGGTGCTCCCCTCACAGTATATACAGCGGTGCTCCCCCTCACAGTATATACAGCGGTGCCCCCCCTCACAGTATATACAGCGGTGCCCCCCTCACAGTATATACAGCGGTGCTCCCCTCACAGTATATACAGCGGTGCCCCCCTCACAGTATATACAGCGGTGCCCCCCTCACAGTATATACAGCGGTGCCCCCCTCACAGTATATACAGCGGTGCTCCCCCTCACAGTATATACAGCGGTGCCCCCCTCACAGTATATACAGCGGTGCCCCCCTCACAGTATATACAGCGGTGCTCCCCCTCACAGTATATACAGCGGTGCCCCCCTCACAGTATATACAGCGGTGCCCCCCTCACAGTATATACAGCGGTGCCCCCTCACAGTATATACAGCGGTGCCCCCCTCACAGTATATACAGCGGTGCCCCCCTCACAGTATATACAGCGGTGCCCCCCTCACAGTATATACAGCGGTGCCCCCCTCACAGTATATACAGCGGTGCCCCCCCTCACAGTATATACAGCGGTGCCCCCCTCACAGTATATACAGCGGTGCCCCCCTCACAGTATATACAGCGGTGCTCCCCTCACAGTATATACAGCGGTGCCCCCCTCACAGTATATACAGCGGTGCCCCCCTCACAGTATATACAGCGGTGCCCCCCTCACAGTATATACAGCGGTGCCCCCTCACAGTATATACAGCGGTGCCCCCCTCACAGTATATACAGCGGTGCCCCCCTCACAGTATATACAGCGGTGCCCCCCTCACAGTATATACAGCGGTGCCCCCCTCACAGTATATACAGCGGTGCCCCCTCACAGTATATACAGCGGTGCTCCCCTCACAGTATATACAGCGGTTCCGCCCCCTCACAGTATATACAGCGGTGCCCCCCTCACAGTATATACAGCGGTGCTCCCCTCACAGTATATACAGCGGTGCCCCCTCACAGTATATACAGCGGTGCCCCCCTCACAGTATATACAGCGGTGCCCCCCTCACAGTATATACAGCGGTGCTCCCCCTCACAGTATATACAGCGGTGCTCCCCTCACAGTATATACAGCGGTGCCCCCCTCACAGTATATACAGCGGTGCCCCCCTCACAGTATATACATCGGTGCTCCCCTCACAGTATATTCAGCGGTGCCCCCCTCACAGTATATACAGCGGTGCCCCCCTCACAGTATATACAGCGGTGCCCCCTCACAGTATATACAGCGGTGCTCCCCTCACAGTATATACAGCGGTGCCCCCCTCACAGTATATACAGCGGTGCCCCCCTCACAGTATATACAGCGGTGCCCCCCTCACAGTATATACAGCGGTGCCCCCCCTCACAGTATATACAGCGGTGCCCCCCTCACAGTATATACATCGGTGCTCCCCTCACAGTATATTCAGCGGTGCCCCCTCACAGTATATACAGCGGTGCCCCCCTCACAGTATATACAGCGGTGCCCCCCTCACAGTATATACAGCGGTGCCCCCCTCACAGTATATACAGCGGTGCCCCCCTCACAGTATATACAGCGGTGCCCCCCTCACAGTATATACAGCGGTGCCCCCCTCACAGTATATACAGCGGTGCCCCCCTCACAGTATATACAGCGGTGCCCCCCTCACAGTATATACAGCGGTGCCCCCTCACAGTATATACAGCGGTGCCCCCCTCACAGTATATACAGCGGTGCCCCCCTCACAGTATATACAGCGGTGCCCCCCTCACAGTATATACAGCGGTGCCCCCTCTCACAGTATATACAGCGGTGCCCCCCTCACAGTATATACAGCGGTGCCCCCCTCACAGTATATACAGCGGTGCCCCCTCTCACAGTATATACAGCGGTGCCCCCTCACAGTATATACAGCGGTGCCCCCCTCACAGTATATACAGCGGTGCCCCCCCTCACAGTATATACATCGGTGCTCCCCTCACAGTATATACAGCGGTGCCCCCCTCACAGTATATACAGCGGTGCCCCCTCTCACAGTATATACAGCGGTGCCCCCTCACAGTATATACAGCGGTGCCCCCCTCACAGTATATACAGCGGTGCCCCCCCTCACAGTATATACAGCGGTGCCCCCCTCACAGTATATACAGCGGTGCCCCCCTCACAGTATATACAGCGGTGCTCCCCTCACAGTATATACAGCGGTGCCTCCCCTCACAGTATATACAGCGGTGCCCCCCTCACAGTATATACAGCGGTGCCCCCCCTCACAGTATATACATCGGTGCTCCCCCTCACAGTATATTCAGCGGTGCCCCCTCACAGTATATACAGCGGTGCCCCCCTCACAGTATATACAGCGGTGCCCCCCTCACAGTATATACAGCGGTGCTCCCCTCACAGTATATACAGCGGTGCCCCCCTCACAGTATATACAGCGGTGCCCCCATCACAGTATATACAGCGGTGCCCCCCTCACAGTATATACAGCGGTGCCCCCCCTCACAGTATATACAGCGGTGCCCCCCTCACAGTATATACATCGGTGCCCCCCTCACAGTATATACAGCGGTGCCCCCCTCACAGTATATACATCGGTGCCCCCCTCACAGTATATTCAGCGGTGCCCCCTCACAGTATATACAGCGGTGCCCCCCTCACAGTATATACAGCGGTGCCCCCCTCACAGTATATACATCGGTGCCCCCCTCACAGTATATTCAGCGGTGCCCCCCTCACAGTATATACAGCGGTGCCCCCCCTCACAGTATATACAGCGGTGCCCCCCTCACAGTATATACAGCGGTGCTCCCCTAACAGTATATACAGCGGTGCCCCCCTCACAGTATATTCAGCGGTGCCCCCTCACAGTATATACATCGGTGCCCCCCTCACAGTATATACAGCGGTGCCCCCCTCACAGTATATAGCAATCGGTGCCCCCCTCACAGTATATTCAGCGGTGCCCCCCTCACAGTATATACAGCGGTGCCCCCCTCACAGTATATACAGCGGTGCCCCCTCACAGTATATACAGCGGTGCTCCCCTCACAGTATATACAGCGGTGCCCCCCTCACAGTATATACAGCGGTGCCCCCCTCACAGTATATACAGCGGTGCCCCCCTCACAGTATATACAGCGGTGCCCCCCTCACAGTATATACAGCGGTGCCCCCCTCACAGTATATACAGCGGTGCCCCCCTCACAGTATATACAGCGGTGCCCCCCTCACAGTATATACATCGGTGCTCCCCCTCACAGTATATACAGCGGTGCCCCCTCACAGTATATACAGCGGTGCTCCCCTCACAGTATATACAGCGGTGCCCCCCTCACAGTATATACAGCGGTGCTCCCCTCACAGTATATACAGCGGTGCCCCCCTCACAGTATATACAGCGGTGCTCCCCTCACAGTATATACAGCGGTGCCCCCCTCACAGTATATACAGCGGTGCCCCCCTCACAGTATATACAGCGGTGCCCCCCCTCACAGTATATACAGCGGTGCCCCCCTCACAGTATATACAGCGGTGCCCCCTCTCACAGTATATACAGCGGTGCCCCCCCTCACAGTATATACAGCGGTGCCCCCCTCACAGTATATACAGCGGTGCCCCCCTCACAGTATATACATCGGTGCTCCCCCTCACAGTATATACAGCGGTGCTCCCCCTCACAGTATATACAGCGGTGCCCCCCTCACAGTATATACAGCGGTGCCCCCCTCACAGTATATACATCGGTGCTCCCCTCACAGTATATACAGCGGTTCTCCCCTCACAGTATATTCAGCGGTGCCCCCTCACAGTATATACAGCGGTGCTCCCTTCACAGTATATACAGCGGTGCCCCCCTCACAGTATATACAGCGGTGCTCCCCTCACAGTATATACAGCGGTGCCCCCCCTCACAGTATATACAGCGGTGCCCCCCTCACAGTATATACAGCGGTGCCCCCCTCACAGTATATACAGCGGTGCTTCCCTCACAGTATATACATCGGTGCTCCCCTCACAGTATATACAGCGGTGCTCCCCTCACAGTATATTCAGCGGTGCCCCCTAGAATCATAGAATCATAGAATCATAGAATCGTAGAGTTGGAAGGGACCTCCTGGGCCATCTGGTCCAACCCCCTGCTCAAAGCAGGATTCGCTAAATCATCCCAGTCAGATGTCTGTCCAGCCTCTGTTTGAAGACTTCCATTGAAGGAGAACTCACCACTTCTCGTGGCAGCCTGTTCCACTCATTGATCACTCTAACTGTCAAAAAGTTTTTTCTAATATCTAATCTGTGTCTCCTCCCATTCAGCTTCATCCCATTGCTTCTAGTCTTTCCTTGTGCAAATGAGAATAAAGTTGATCCTTCTACAATGTGACAGCCCTTTAGATATTTGTAGACAGCTATTAAGTCTCCTCTCAGTCTTCTCTTTTGCAAACTAAACATTCCCAAATCCTGCAACCTTTCCTCATAAGACAGGGTTTGCAGACCGGTCACCATTCTGGTCGCTCTTTTCTGAACTTGCTCCAGTTTGTTGATGTCTTTTTTAAAATGTGGTGCCCAAAACTGGACACAATATTCCAGATGAGGTCTGACCAAAGAGGAGTAGAGGGAAATAATTACTTCACGTGATCTAGACTGTATGCTTCTGTTAATACATCCTAGAATTGCATTTGCCTTTTTTGCTGCTGCATCACACTGTTGACTCATATTCAGTCTGTGATCTATTTGTATACCCAAGTCTTTTTCACATGTGCTGTTGCTTAGCCCTATTCCTCCCATTCTATATATGCTTTTTCCATTTTTATTGCCCAGATGTAGTACTTTGCATTTCTCCCTGTTAAAAACCATTCTGTTAGTTGCTGCCCACTTCTCCAGTTTATTTATATCTTTTTGAATCCTCTCTCTCTCTTCTCTAGTATTAGCTATCCCTCCTAGCTTTGTGTCATCAGCAAATTTAATCAGTTTACCCTCAATTCCTTCATCTAAATCGTTGATAAAGATGTTGAACAATACAGGGCCCAGGACAGAGCCCTGTGGTACCCCACTTGAGACATTCTTCCAGCTGGATGTGCAGCCATTTACGACCACTCTTTGGGTCCGATCACTAAGCCAGCTATGAATCCACCTAACAGTTGCCTTGTCCATTCCATACTTAGTCATTTTTTCAATAAGGATTGTATGAGAGACTTTGTCAAATGCTTTGCTGAAGTCAAGATATACTATATCTACAGCATTTCCTTGATCCACCCAATCAGTGATACCATCATAGAAGGAAATTAAGTTAGTCTGACATGACTTATTAGTTACAAACCCATGCTGACTCTGTTTAATCACTTCATTCTTATCCAGGTATTGACATACATGTTGTTTAATAATTTGTTCAAAGATCTTTCCTGGTATAGAAGTCAGACTCACCGGCCTATAGTTACCTGGGTCCACCTTCTTCCCCTTTTTGAAGATAGGAACAACATTTGCTCTTCTCCAGTCTTCTGGCACTTCTCCTGTTCTCCAAGAATTTTCAAAGATTATGGAGAGGGGTTCAAAAATTTATTCTGCTATCTCCTTCAGTACTCTGGGGTGTAATTCATCTGGACCTGGAGACTTGAATTCATTTAGGCTAGCTAAGTGTTTCCTCACTATCTTTCTGTTTATAGATATCCTGGATTCTTCTATTCCCTTAATAGGACAGTGAATAACAGTTGATGTTACATTTCCTTTCTGAGAGAAAACAGATGCAAAATAGGAATTTAAAAGTTCAGCCTTCTCAACATCCTGTCTTACCATTTCATCATTTTCATCCTGTAAAAATCCTATAGCATCTTTGACTTTTCTTTTACTTTTGACATATCCCCAAAATCCTTTATTATTGCTTTTGACATCTCTTGCAAGCCTCAATTCATTGTCAGCTTTAGATAATCTGATTTGTGCCCTGCAGGTTCTGCAGACAGCATTATATTCTTCTTTAGATATGCCTCCCTCTTTCCATTTTATAAACATTTTTTCTTCCTTTTTAGCATGTGCTTAAGTTCTGTGTTCATCCATCCTGGCTTCCTTAAATGCTTCCTATTCTTCCCTCTTTTCGGAATTGTTAACAACTGTGCTTTGAGAATTTCATTTTTCAAGATTTCCCATCCTTCCTGGACATTTTTGTCTTTAAGGATATCCAGCCATTGGATCCCTCCAATTCTCTTTCTGAATCCCTTAAAATCTGCCTTTCTGAAATCTAACCTTGACGTCTGAGTCTTCACAGGTCTTCCGCCTCTAGTTATCCAAAATTCTAAAATAGCATGGTCGCTACCTCCTAGGGTCCCAGTCACTTTTACCTCCTCAACCATTTCATCCCTGTTTATAAGGATTAGATCCAAGGTAGCAGTTCCCCTTGTTTTCTCCCTTACCTTTTGGAAGATAAAGTTGTCAGCAAGAGAGGATAAGAATTTCCTTGACCTGTTAGTTTTGCCTGAGAGAGATTCCCAACAAATGTCTGGAGAGTTGAAATCCCCCATGACAACTATGTCATATTTTTTGGAGAACTTGGCCATTTGATGCATAAAGAGTTCATCCATATCTTCAGCTTGCACAGGCGGCCTGTAGTAAATGCTTACAATGGTGTCCTTTCCATTGTTCTGTCCTTGTATTCTTACCCAAACAGTTTCCACAGTATATACAGCGGTGCTCCCCTCACAGTATATACAGCGGTGCCCCCCTCACAGTATATACAGCGGTGCCCCCCTCACAGTATATTCAGCGGTGCCCCCTCACAGTATATACAGCGGTGCTCCCCTCACAGTATATACAGCGGTGCCCCCCTCACAGTATATACAGCGGTGCCCCCCTCACAGTATATACAGCGGTGCCCCCCTCACAGTATATACAGCGGTGCCCCCCTCACAGTATAAACAGCGGTGCCCCCTCACAGTATATACAGCGGTGCCCCCCTCACAGTATATACAGCGGTGCCCCCCTCACAGTATATACAGCGGTGCCCCCCTCACAGTATATACAGCGGTGCCCCCCTCACAGTATATACAGCGGTGCCCCCCTCACAGTATATACAGCGGTGCCCCCCTCACAGTATATACAGCGGTGCCCCCCTCACAGTATATACAGCGGTGCCCCCTCACAGTATATACAGCGGTGCCCCCTCACAGTATATACAGCGGTGCCCCCCTCACAGTATAAACAGCGGTGCCCCCTCACAGTATATACAGCGGTGCCCCCTCACAGTATATACAGCGGTGCCCCCTCACAGTATATACAGCGGTGCCCCCCTCACAGTATATACAGCGGTGCCCCCCTCTCAGTATATACAGCGGTGCCCCCCTCACAGTATATACAGCGGTGCCCCCCTCACAGTATATACAGCGGTGCCCCCCTCACAGTATATACAGCGGTGCCCCCTCACAGTATATACAGCGGTGCCCCCTCACAGTATATACAGCGGTGCCCCCCTCACAGTATATACAGCGGTGCCCCCCTCACAGTAAATACAGCGGTGCCCCCCTCACAGTATAAACAGCGGTGCCCCCTCACAGTATATACAGCGGTGCCCCCTCACAGTATATACAGCGGTGCCCCCCTCACAGTATATACAGCGGTGCCCCCCTCACAGTATATACAGCGGTGCTCCCCTCACAGTATATACAGCGGTGCCCCCCTCACAGTATATACAGCGGTGCCCCCCTCACAGTATATACAGCGGTGCCCCCCTCACAGTATATACAGCGGTGCCCCCCTCACAGTATATACAGCGGTGCCCCCCTCACAGTATAAACAGCGGTGCCCCCCCTCACAGTATATACAGCGGTGCCCCCCTCACAGTATATACAGCGGTGCCCCCCTCACAGTATATACAGCGGTGCCCCCCTCACAGTATATACAGCAGTGCCCCCCTCACAGTATATACAGCGGTGCCCCCCTCACAGTATATACAGCGGTGCCCCCCTCACAGTATATACAGCGGTGCCCCCCTCACAGTATAAACAGCGGTGCCCCCCCTCACAGTATATACAGCGGTGCCCCCCTCACAGTATATACAGCGGTGCCCCCTCACAGTATATACAGCGGTGCCCCCCTCACAGTATATACAGCGGTGCTCCCCTCACAGTATATACAGCGGTGCTCCCCTCACAGTATATACAGCGGTGCCCCCCTCACAGTATATACAGCGGTGCCCCCCTCACAGTATATACAGCGGTGCCCCCCTCACAGTATATACAGCGGTGCCCCCCTCACAGTATATACAGCGGTGCCCCCCTCACAGTATAAACAGCGGTGCCCCCCCTCACAGTATATACAGCGGTGCCCCCCTCACAGTATATACAGCGGTGCTCCCCTCACAGAATATACAGCGGTGCCCCCTCACAGTATATACAGCGGTGCTCCCCTCACAGTATATACAGCGGTGCTCCCCTCACAGTATATACAGCGGTGCTCCCCTCACAGTATATACAGCGGTGCCCCCCTCACAGTATATACAGCGGTGCCCCCCTCACAGTATATACAGCGGTGCCCCCCTCACAGTATATACAGCGGTGCTCCCCTCACAGTATATACAGCGGTGCTCCCCTCACAGTATATACAGCGGTGCTCCCCTCACAGTATATACAGCGGTACCCCCCTCACAGTATAAACAGCGGTGCCCCCCCTCACAGTATATACAGCGGTGCCCCCCTCACAGTATATACAGCGGTGCTCCCCTCACAGTATATACAGCGGTGCCCCCCTCACAGTATATACAGCGGTGCCCCCCTCACAGTATATACAGCGGTGCCCCCCTCACAGTATAAACAGCGGTGCCCCCCCTCACAGTATATACAGCGGTGCCCCCCTCACAGTATATACAGCGGTGCCCCCCTCACAGTATATACAGCGGTGCCCCCCTCACAGTATATACAGCGGTGCCCCCCTCACAGTATATACAGCGGTGCCCCCCTCACAGTATATACAGCGGTGCCCCCCTCACAGTATATACAGCGGTGCCCCCCTCACAGTATAAACAGCGGTGCCCCCCCTCACAGTATATACAGCGGTGCCCCCCTCACAGTATATACAGCGGTGCCCCCTCACAGTATATACAGCGGTGCCCCCCTCACAGTATATACAGCGGTGCTCCCCTCACAGTATATACAGCGGTGCTCCCCTCACAGTATATACAGCGGTGCCCCCCTCACAGTATATACAGCGGTGCCCCCCTCACAGTATATACAGCGGTGCCCCCCTCACAGTATATACAGCGGTGCCCCCCTCACAGTATATACAGCGGTGCCCCCCTCACAGTATAAACAGCGGTGCCCCCCCTCACAGTATATACAGCGGTGCCCCCCTCACAGTATATACAGCGGTGCTCCCCTCACAGAATATACAGCGGTGCCCCCTCACAGTATATACAGCGGTGCTCCCCTCACAGTATATACAGCGGTGCTCCCCTCACAGTATATACAGCGGTGCTCCCCTCACAGTATATACAGCGGTGCCCCCCTCACAGTATATACAGCGGTGCCCCCCTCACAGTATATACAGCGGTGCCCCCCTCACAGTATATACAGCGGTGCTCCCCTCACAGTATATACAGCGGTGCTCCCCTCACAGTATATACAGCGGTGCTCCCCTCACAGTATATACAGCGGTGCCCCCCTCACAGTATATACAGCGGTGCCCCCCTCACAGTATATACAGCGGTGCCCCCCTCACAGTATATACAGCGGTGCCCCCCTCACAGTATATACAGCGGTGCCCCCCTCACAGTATATACAGCGGTGCCCCCTCACAGTATATACAGCGGTGCCCCCCTCACAGTATATACAGCGGTGCCCCCCTCACAGTATATACAGCGGTGCTCCCCTCACAGTATATACAGCGGTGCCCCCCTCACAGTATATACAGCGGTGCCCCCCTCACAGTATATACAGCGGTGCCCCCCTCACAGTATAAACAGCGGTGCCCCCCCTCACAGTATATACAGCGGTGCCCCCATCACAGTATATACAGCGGTGCTCCCCTCACAGTATATACAGCGGTGCCCCCCTCACAGTATATACAGCGGTGCCCCCCTCACAGTATATACAGCGGTGCTCCCCTCACAGTATATACAGCGGTGCCCCCCTCACAGTATATACAGCGGTGCCCCCCTCACAGTATATACAGCGGTGCCCCCCTCACAGTATATACAGCGGTGCCCCCCTCACAGTATATACAGCGGTGCCCCCCTCACAGTATAAACAGCGGTGCCCCCCCTCACAGTATATACAGCGGTGCCCCCCTCACAGTATATACAGCGGTGCCCCCCCTCACAGTATATACAGCGGTGCCCCCCTCACAGTATATACATCGGTGCTCCCCTCACAGTATATACAGCGGTGCTCCCCTCACAGTATATACAGCGGTGCCCCCTCACAGTATATACAGCGGTGCCCCCTCACAGTATATACAGCGGTGCTCCCCTCACAGTATATACATCGGTGCTCCCCTCACAGTATATACATCGGTGCTCCCCTCACAGTATATACAGCGGTGCTCCCCTCACAGTATATTCAGCGGTGCCCCCTCACAGTATATACAGCGGTGCTCCCCTCACAGTATATACAGCGGTGCCCCCCTCACAGTATATACAGCGGTGCTCCCCTCCCAGTATATACAGCGGTGCCCCCCCTCACAGTATATACAGCGGTGCCCCCTCACAGTATATACAGCGGTGCCCCCCTCACAGTATATACAGCGGTGCCCCCCTCACAGTATATACAGCGGTGCCCCCCTCACAGTATATACAGCGGTGCCCCCCTCACAGTATATACAGCGGTGCCCCCCTCACAGTATATACAGCGGTGCTCCCCTCACAGTATACACAGCGGTGCCCCCCTCACAGTATATACAGCGGTGCTCCCCTCACAGTATATACAGCGGTGCCCCCCTCACAGTATATACAGCGGTGCCCCCCTCACAGTATACACAGCGGTGCCCCCCTCACAGTATATACAGCGGTGCTCCCCTCACAGTATATACAGCGGTGCCCCCCTCACAGTATATACAGCGGTGCCCCCTCACAGTATATACAGCGGTGCCCTCCTCACAGTATATACAGCGGTGCCCCCTCACAGTATATACAGCGGTGCCCCCCTCACAGTGTATACAGCGGTGCCCTCCTCACAGTATATACAGCGGTGCCCCCTCACAGTATATACAGCGGTGCTCCCCTCACAGTATATACAGCGGTGCCCCCCTCACAGTATATACAGCGGTGCCCCCTCACAGTATATACAGCGGTGCCCCCCTCACAGTATATACAGCGGTGCCCCCCTCACAGTATATACAGCGGTGCCCCCTCACAGTATATACAGCGGTGCCCCCTCACAGTATATACAGCGGTGCCCTCCTCACAGTATATACAGCGGTGCCCCCCTCACAGTATATACAGCGGTGCCCCCCTCACAGTATATACAGCGGTGCCCCCCTCACAGTATATACAGCGGTGCCCTCCTCACAGTATATACAGCGGTGCCCCCTCACAGTATATACAGCGGTGCCCCCCTCACAGTATATACAGCGGTGCCCTCCTCACAGTATATACAGCGGTGCCCCCTCACAGTATATACAGCGGTGCCCCCTCACAGTATATACAGCGGTGCCCTCCTCACAGTATATACAGCGGTGCCCCCCTCACAGTATAAACAGCGGTGCCCCCCCCCTCACAGTATATACAGCGGTGCCCCCCTCACAGTATATACAGCGGTGCCCCCTCACAGTATATACAGCGGTGCTCCTCTCACAGTATATACAGCGGTGCCCCCCTCACAGTATATACAGCGGTGCCCCCCTCACAGTATATACAGCGGTGCCCCCCTCACAGTATATACAGCGGTGCCCCCCCTCACAGTATATACAGCGGTGCCCCCCTCACAGTATATACAGCGGTGCTCCCCTCACAGTATATACAGCGGTGCCCCCCTCACAGTATATACAGCGGTGCCCCCCTCACAGTATATACAGCGGTGCCCCCTCACAGTATATACAGCGGTGCCCCCCTCACAGTATATACAGCGGTGCCCCCCTCACAGTATATACAGCGGAGCCCCCTCACAGTATATACAGCGGTGCTCCCCTCACAGTATATACAGCGGTGCTCCCCTCACAGTATATACAGCGGTGCTCCCCTCACAGTATATACAGCGGTGCTCCCCTCACAGTATATACAGCGGTGCCCCCCCTCACAGTATATACAGCGGTGCCCCCCTCACAGTATATACAGCGGTGCCCCCCTCACAGTATATACAGCGGTGCCCCCCTCACAGTATATACAGCGGTGCCCCCTCACAGTATATACAGCGGTGCTCCCCTCACAGTATATACAGCGGTGCCCCCCTCACAGTATATACAGCGGTGCCCCCCTCACAGTATATACAGCGGTGCCCCCCCTCACAGTATATACAGCGGTGCTCCCCTCACAGTATATACAGCGGTGCCCCCCTCACAGTATATACAGCGGTGCTCCCCTCACAGTATATACAGCGGTGCCCCCCTCACAGTATATACAGCGGTGCCCCCCTCACAGTATATAAAGCGGTGCCCCCCTCACAGTATATACAGCGGTGCTCCCCTCACAGTATATACAGTGGTGCTCCCCTCACAGTATATACAGCGGTGCCCCCCTCACAGTATATACAGCGGTGCCCCCCTCACAGTATATACAGCGGTGCCCCCCCTCACAGTATATACAGCGGTGCTCCCCTCACAGTATATACAGCGGTGCCCCCCTCACAGTATATACAGCGGTGCTCCCCTCACAGTATATACAGCGGTGCCCCCCTCACAGTATATACAGCGGTGCCCCCCTCACAGTATATAAAGCGGTGCCCCCCTCACAGTATATACAGCGGTGCTCCCCTCACAGTATATACAGCGGTGCTCCCCTCACAGTATATACAGCGGTGCCCCCCTCACAGTATATACAGCGGTGCCCCCTCACAGTATATACAGCGGTGCCCCCCTCACAGTATATACAGCGGTGCTCCCCTCACAGTATTTACAGCGGTGCTCCCCTCACAGTATATACAGCGGTGCCCCCCTCACAGTATATACAGCGGTGCCCCCTCACAGTATATACAGCGGTGCCCCCTCACAGTATATACAGCGGTGCCCCCCTCACAGTATATACAGCGGTGCCCCCCTCACAGTATATACAGCGGTGCCCCCCTCACAGTATATACAGCGGTGCCCCCCTCACAGTATATACAGCGGTGCCCCCCCTCACAGTATATACAGCGGTGCTCCCCTCACAGTATATACAGCGGTGCCCCCTCACAGTATATACAGCGGTGCCCCCCTCACAGTATATACAGCGGTGCTCCCCTCACAGTATATACAGCGGTGCTCCCCTCACAGTATATACAGCGGTGCCCCCTCACAGTATATACAGCGGTGCCCCCCTCACAGTATATACAGCGGTGCCCCCTCACAGTATATACAGCGGTGCCCCCCTCACAGTATATACAGCGGTGCCCCCCTCACAGTATATACAGCGGTGCTCCCCTCACAGTATATACAGCGGTGCCCCCCCTCACAGTATATACAGCGGTGCCCCCCTCACAGTATATACAGCGGTGCCCCCCTCACAGTATATACAGCGGTGCTCCCCTCACAGTATATACAGCGGTGCCCCCCTCACAGTATATACAGCGGTGCTCCCCTCACAGTATATACAGCGGTGCCCCCCTCACAGTATATACAGCGGTGCCCCCCTCACAGTATATACAGCGGTGCCCCCCTCACAGTATATACAGCGGTGCCCCCCTCACAGTATATACAGCGGTGCCCCCTCACAGTATATACAGCGGTGCCCCCCTCACAGTATATACAGCGGTGCCCCCCTCACAGTATATACAGCGGTGCCCCCCCTCACAGTATATACAGCGGTGCTCCCCTCACAGTATATACAGCGGTGCTCCCCTCACAGTATATACAGCGGTGCCCCCCTCACAGTATATACAGCGGTGCCCCCCTCACAGTATATACAGCGGTGCCCCCCCTCACAGTATATACAGCGGTGCTCCCCTCACAGTATATACAGCGGTGCTCCCCTCACAGTATATACAGCGGTGCTCCCCTCACAGTATATACAGCGGTGCCCCCCTCACAGTATATACAGCGGTGCCCCCCCTCACAGTATATACAGCGGTGCCCCCCTCACAGTATATACAGCGGTGCCCCCCTCACAGTATATACAGCGGTGCCCCCCTCACAGTATATACAGCGGTGCCCCCCTCACAGTATATACAGCGGTGCTCCCCTCACAGTATATACAGCGGTGCTCCCCTCACAGTATATACAGCGGTGCCCCCCCTCACAGTATATACAGCGGTGCTCCCCTCACAGTATATACAGCGGTGCCCCCCTCACAGTATATACAGCGGTGCCCCCCTCACAGTATATACAGCGGTGCCCCCCTCACAGTATATACAGCGGTGCCCCCCTCACAGTATATACAGCGGTGCCCCCCTCACAGTATATACAGCGGTGCTCCCCTCACAGTATATACAGCGGTGCCCCCCTCACAGTATATACAGCGGTGCCCCCCCTCACAGTATATACAGCGGTGCTCCCCTCACAGTATATACAGCGGTGCCCCCCTCACAGTATATACAGCGGTGCCCCCCTCACAGTATATACAGCGGTGCCCCCCTCACAGTATATACAGCGGTGCCCCCCTCACAGTATATACAGCGGTGCCCCCTCACAGTATATACAGCGGTGCCCCCTCACAGTATATACAGCGGTGCCCCCCTCACAGTATATACAGCGGTGCCCCCTCACAGTATATACAGCGGTGCCCCCTCACAGTATATACAGCGGTGCCCCCCTCACAGTATATACAGCGGTGCCCCCCTCACAGTATATACAGCGGTGCCCCCCTCACAGTATATACAGCGGTGCCCCCCTCACAGTATATACAGCGGTGCTCCCCTCACAGTATATACAGCGGTGCTCCCCTCACAGTATATACAGCGGTGCCCCCTCACAGTATATACAGCGGTGCTCCCCTCACAGTATATACAGCGGTGCCCCCTCACAGTATATACAGCGGTGCCCCCCCTCACAGTATATACAGCGGTGCCCCCCTCACAGTATATACAGCGGTGCTCCCCTCACAGTATATACAGCGGTGCCCCCTCACAGTATATACAGCGGTGCCCCCCTCACAGTATATACAGCGGTGCCCCCCTCACAGTATATACAGCGGTGCTCCCCTCACAGTATATACAGCGGTGCCCCCTCACAGTATATACAGCGGTGCCCCCCTCACAGTATATACAGCGGTGCCCCCCTCACAGTATATACAGCGGTGCCCCCTCACAGTATATACAGCGGTGCCCCCCTCACAGTATATACAGCGGTGCCCCCCTCACAGTATATACAGCGGTGCCCCCTCACAGTATATACAGCGGTGCCCTCCTCACAGTATATACAGCGGTGCCCCCTCACAGTATATACAGCGGTGCCCCCCTCACAGTATATACAGCGGTGCCCTCCTCACAGTATATACAGCGGTGCCCCCTCACAGTATATACAGCGGTGCTCCCCTCACAGTATATACAGCGGTGCCCCCTCACAGTATATACAGCGGTGCCCCCCTCACAGTATATACAGCGGTGCCCCCCTCACAGTATATACAGCGGTGCCCCCTCACAGTATATACAGCGGTGCCCTCCTCACAGTATATACAGCGGTGCCCCCTCACAGTATATACAGCGGTGCCCCCCTCACAGTGTATACAGCGGTGCCCTCCTCACAGTATATACAGCGGTGCCCCCTCACAGTATATACAGCGGTGCCCCCTCACAGTATATACAGCGGTGCCCCCCTCACAGTATATACAGCGGTGCCCCCCTCACAGTATATACAGCGGTGCCCCCTCACAGTATATACAGCGGTGCTCCTCTCACAGTATATACAGCGGTGCCCCCCTCACAGTATATACAGCGGTGCCCCCCTCACAGTATATACAGCGGTGCCCCCCTCACAGTATATACAGCGGTGCCCCCCTCACAGTATATACAGCGGTGCCCCCCTCACAGTATATACAGCGGTGCCCCCCCTCACAGTATATACAGCGGTGCCCCCCCTCACAGTATATACAGCGGTGCCCCCCTCACAGTATATACAGCGGTGCTCCCCTCACAGTATATACAGCGGTGCCCCCCTCACAGTATATACAGCGGTGCTCCCCTCACAGTATATACAGCGGTGCCCCCCTCACAGTATATACAGCGGAGCCCCCTCACAGTATATACAGCGGTGCCCCCCTCACAGTATATACAGCGGTGCCCCCCTCACAGTATATACAGCGGTGCCCCCTCACAGTATATACAGCGGTGCTCCCCTCACAGTATATACAGCGGTGCCCCCTCACAGTATATACAGCGGTGCTCCCCTCACAGTATATACAGCGGTGCCCCCCTCACAGTATATACAGCGGTGCCCCCCTCACAGTATATACAGCGGTGCCCCCCTCACAGTATATACAGCGGTGCCCCCCTCACAGTATATACAGCGGTGCTCCCCTCACAGTATTTACAGCGGTGCTCCCCTCACAGTATATACAGCGGTGCCCCCCTCACAGTATATACAGCGGTGCCCCCCTCACAGTATATACAGCGGTGCCCCCCTCACAGTATATACAGCGGTGCCCCCCTCACAGTATATACAGCGGTGCTCCCCTCACAGTATTTACAGCGGTGCTCCCCTCACAGTATATACAGCGGTGCCCCCTCACAGTATATACAGCGGTGCCCCCCTCACAGTATATACAGCGGTGCCCCCCCTCACAGTATATACAGCGGTGCTCCCCTCACAGTATATACAGCGGTGCCCCCTCACAGTATATACAGCGGTGCCCCCCTCACAGTATATACAGCGGTGCCCCCCTCACAGTATATACAGCGGTGCCCCCTCACAGTATATACAGCGGTGCCCCCTCACAGTATATACAGCGGTGCCCCCCTCACAGTATATACAGCGGTGCCCCCCTCACAGTATATACAGCGGTGCCCCCCTCACAGTATATACAGCGGTGCCCCCTCACAGTATATACAGCGGTGCCCCCCTCACAGTATATACAGCGGTGCCCCCCCTCACAGTATATACAGCGGTGCTCCCCTCACAGTATATACAGCGGTGCCCCCTCACAGTATATACAGCGGTGCCCCCCTCACAGTATATACAGCGGTGCCCCCTCACAGTATATTCAGCGGTGCCCCCTCACAGTATATACAGCGGTGCCCCCCTCACAGTATATACAGCGGTGCCCCCCCTCACAGTATATACAGCGGTGCTCCCCTCACAGTATATACAGCGGTGCTCCCCTCACAGTATATACAGCGGTGCCCCCCTCACAGTATATACAGCGGTGCCCCCCTCACAGTATATACAGCGGTGCCCCCTCTCACAGTATATACAGCGGTGCTCCCCTCACAGTATATACAGCGGTGCCCCCCTCACAGTATATACAGCGGTGCCCCCCTCACAGTATATACAGCGGTGCTCCCCTCACAGTATATACAGCGGTGCTCCCCTCACAGTATATACAGCGGTGCCCCCCTCACAGTATATACAGCGGTGCCCCCCTCACAGTATATACAGCGGTGCCCCCCCTCACAGTATATACAGCGGTGCCCCCCTCACAGTATATACAGCGGTGCTCCCTTCACAGTATATACAGCGGTGCTCCCCTCACAGTATATACAGCTGTGCCCCCCTCACAGTATATACAGCGGAGCCCCCTCACAGTATATACAGCGGTGCCCCCCTCACAGTATATACAGCGGTGCCCCCCTCACAGTATATACAGCGGTGCCCCCCCTCACAGTATATACAGCGGTGCTCCCCTCACAGTATATACAGCGGTGCGCCCCTCACAGTATATACAGCGGTGCCCCCCTCACAGTATATACAGCGGTGCCCCCCTCACAGTATATACAGCGGTGCCCCCTCTCACAGTATATACAGCGGTGCTCCCCTCAAAGTATATACAGCGGTTCCCCCCTCACAGTATATACAGCGGTGCCCCCCTCACAGTATATACAGCGGTGCTCCCCTCACAGTATATACAGCGGTGCTCCCCTCACAGTATATACAGCGGTGCCCCCCTCACAGTATATACAGCGGTGCCCCCCTCACAGTATATACAGCGGTGCCCCCCCTCACAGTATATACAGCGGTGCTCCCTTCACAGTATATACAGCGGTGCTCCCCTCACAGTATATACAGCTGTGCCCCCCTCACAGTATATACAGCAGTGCCCCCTCACAGTATATACAGCGGTGCCCCCCTCACAGTATATACAGCGGTGCCCCCCTCACAGTATATACAGCGGTGCCCCCCCTCACAGTATATACAGCGGTGCTCCCCTCACAGTATATACAGCGGTGCTCCCCTCACAGTATATACAGCGGTGCCCCCCTCACAGTATATACAGCGGTGCCCCCCTCACAGTATATACAGCGGTGCCCCCCCTCACAGTATATACAGCGGTGCCCCCCTCACAGTATATACAGCGGTGCTCCCCTCACAGTATATACAGCGGTGCTCCCCTCACAGTATATACAGCGGTGCTCCCCTCACAGTATATACAGCGGTGCCCCCTCACAGTATATACAGCGGTGCTCCCCTCACAGTATATACAGCGGTGCCCCCTCACAGTATATACAGCGGTGCCCCCCTCACAGTATATACAGCGGTGCCCCCCTCACAGTATATACAGCGGTGCCCCCTCACAGTATATACAGAGGTGCTCCCCTCACAGTATATACAGAGGTGCCCCCCTCACAGTATATACAGCGGTGCCCCCCTCACAGTATATACAGCGGTGCTCCCCTCACAGTATATACAGCGGTGCCTGCACGTGTAGAGAGAGACGTCAGGGACAGGGTGCAGAGCGGAGGCCTGCACGTGTAGAGAGAGACGTCAGGGACAGAGTACAGAGCGGAGGCCTGCACGTGTAGAGAGACACGTCAGGGACAGGGTACAGAGCGAGGCCTGCACGTGTAGAGAGAGACGTCAGGGACAGGGTGCAGAGCGGAGGCCTGCACGTGTAGAGAGAGACGTCAGGGACAGAGTACAGAGCGGAGGCCTGCACGTGTAGAGAGACACGTCAGGGACAGGGTACAGAGCGAGGCCTGCACGTGTAGAGAGACACGTCAGGGACAGGGTACAGAGCGGAGGCCTGCACGTGTAGAGAGAGACGTCAGGGACAGGGTACAGAGCGAGGCCTGCACGTGTAGAGAGAGACGTCAGGGACAGGGTACAGAGCGAGGCCTGCACGTGTAGAGAGACACGTCAGGGACAGGGTACAGAGCGGAGGCCTGCACGTGTAGAGAGAGACGTCAGGGACAGGGTACAGAGCGGAGGCCTGCACGAGTAGAGAGAGACGTCAGGGACAGGGTACAAAGCGGAGGCCTGCACGTGTAGAGAGAGACGTCAGGGACAAGGTACAGAGCGGAGGCCTGCACGAGTAGAGAGAGACGTCAGGGACAGGGTACAAAGCGGAGGCCTGCACGTGTAGAGAGACACGTCAGGGACAGAGTACAGAGCGGAGGTCTGCATGTGTAGAGAGAGACGTCAGGGACAGGGTACAGAGCGGAGGCCTGCACGTGTAGAGACACGTCAGGGACAGAGTACAGAGCGGAGGCCTGCACGTGTAGAGAGACACGTCAGGGACAGGGTACAGAGCGGAGGCCTGCACGTGTAGAGCGACACGTCAGGGACAGAGTACAGAGCGGAGGCCTGCACGTGTAGAGACACGTCAGGGACCGGGTACAGAGCGGAGGCCTGCACGTGTAGAGAGACACGTCAGGGACAGGGTACAGAGCGGAGTCCTGCACGTGTAGAGAGACACGTCAGGGACAGGGTACAGAGCGAGGCCTGCACGTGTAGAGAGACACGTCAGGGACAGGGTACAGAGCGGAGGCCTGCACGTGTAGAGAGACACGTCAGGGACAGGGTACAGAGCGAGGCCTGCACGTGTAGAGAGAGATGTCAGGGACAGGGTGCAGAGCGGAGGCCTGCACGTGTAGAGAGAGACGTCAGGGACAGGGTACAGAGCGGAGGCCTGCACGTGTAGAGAGAGACGTCAGGGACAGGGTACAGAGCGGAGGCCTGCACGTGTAGAGAGACACGTCAGGGACAGGGTACAGAGCGAGGCCTGCACGTGTAGAGAGAGACGTCAGGGACAGGGTGCAGAGCGGAGGCCTGCACGTGTAGAGAGACACGTCAGGGACAGGGTACAGAGCGGAGGCCTGCACGTGTAGAGAGAGACGTCAGGGACAGGGTACAGAGCGGAGGCCTGCACGTGTAGAGAGACACGTCAGGGACAGGGTACAGAACGGAGGCCTGCACGTGTAGAGAGACACGTCAGGGACAGGGTACAGAGCGGAGGCCTGCACGTGTAGAGAGAGACGTCAGGGACAAGGTACAGAGCGGAGGCCTGCACGAGTAGAGAGAGACGTCAGGGACAGGGTACAAAGCGGAGGCCTGCACGTGTAGAGAGACACGTCAGGGACAGAGTACAGAGCGGAGGTCTGCATGTGTAGAGAGAGACGTCAGGGACAGGGTACAGAGCGGAGGCCTGCACGTGTAGAGACACGTCAGGGACAGAGTACAGAGCGGAGGCCTGCACGTGTAGAGAGACACGTCAGGGACAGGGTACAGAGCGGAGGCCTGCACGTGTAGAGCGACACGTCAGGGACAGAGTACAGAGCGGAGGCCTGCACGTGTAGAGACACGTCAGGGACCGGGTACAGAGCGGAGGCCTGCACGTGTAGAGAGACACGTCAGGGATAGGGTACAGAGCGGAGGCCTGCACGTGTAGAGAGACACGTCAGGGACAGGGTACAGAGCGAGGCCTGCACGTGTAGAGAGACACGTCAGGGACAGGGTACAGAGCGGAGGCCTGCACGTACAGAGCGACACGTCAGGGACAGGGTACAGAGCGGAGGCCTGCACGTGTAGAGAGACACGTCAGGGACAGGGTACAGAGCGGAGGCCTGCACGTGTAGAGAGACACGTCAGGGACAGAGTACAGAGCGGAGGCCTGCACGTGTAGAGAGACACGTCAGGGACAGGGTACAGAGCGGAGGCCTGCACGTGTAGAGAGACACGTCAGGGACAGGGTACAGAGCGGAGGCCTGCACGTGTAGAGAGACACGTCAGGGACAGGGTACAGAGCGGAGGCCTGCACGTGTAGGGAGACACGTCAGGGACAGGGTACAGAGCGGAGGCCTGCACGTGTAGAGAGACACGTCAGGGACAAGGTACAGAGCGGAGGCCTGCACGTGTAGAGACACGTCAGGGACAGAGTACAGAGCGGAGGCCTGCACATGTAGAGAGACACGTCAGGGACAGGGTACAGAGCGGAGGCCTGCACGTGTAGAGAGACACGTCAGGGACAGGGTACAGAGCGGAGGCCTGCACGTGTAGAGAGACACGTCAGGGACAGGGTACAGAGCGGAGGCCTGCACGTGTAGAGAGACACGTCAGGGACAAGGTACAGAGCAGAGGCCTGCACGTGTAGAGACACGTCAGGGACAGAGTACAGAGCGGAGGCCTGCACGTGTAGAGAGACACGTCAGGGACAGGGTACAGAGCGGAGACCTGCACGTGTAGGGAGACACGTCAGGGACAGAGTACAGAGCGGAGGCCTGCACGTGTAGAGACACGTCAGGGACAGGGTACAGAGCGGAGGCCTGCACGTGTAGGGAGACACATCAGGGACAGGGTACAGAGCGGAGACCTGCACATGTAGAGAGACACGTCAGGGACAGGGTACAGAGCGGAGGCCTGCACGTGTAGGGAGACACGTCAGGGACAGGGTACAGAGCGGAGGCCTGCATGTGTAGAGAGGCACGCCAGGGAGAGGGTACAGAGCGGAGGCCTGCACGTGTAGAGAGACACGTCAGGGACAGGGTACAGAGCGGAGGCCTGCACGTGTAGGGAGACACGTCAGGGACAGGGTACAGAGCGGAGACCTGCACGTGTAGAGAGACACGTCAGGGACAGGGTACAGAGCGGAGGCCTGCACGTGTAGAGAGACATGTCAGGGACAGGGTATAGAGCGGAGGCCTGCACGTGTAGAGAGACACGTCAGGGACAGGGTACAGAGCGAGGCCTGCACGTGTAGAGAGACACGTCAGGGACAGGGTACAGAGCGGAGGCCTGCACGTGTAGAGAGACACGTCAGGGACAGAGTACAGAGCGGAGGCCTGCACGTGTAGAGAGACACGTCAGGGACAGGGTACAGAGCGGAGGCCTGCACGTGTAGGGAGACCCGTCAGGGACAGGGTACAGAGCGGAGGCCTGCACGTGTAGAGAGACACGTCAGGGACAGGGTACAGAGCGGAGGCCTGCACGTGTAGGGAGACACGTCAGGGACAGAGTACAGAGCGGAGGCCTGCACGTGTAGAGAGACACGTCAGGGACAGAGTACAGAGCGGAGGCCTGCACGTGTAGAGACACGTCAGGGACAGAGTACAGAGCGGAGGCCTGCACATGTAGAGAGACACGTCAGGGACAGGGTACAGAGCGGAGGCCTGCACGTGTAGAGAGACACGTCAGGGACAGGGTACAGAGCGGAGGCCTGCACGTGTAGAGAGACACGTCAGGGACAGGGTACAGAGCGGAGGCCTGCACGTGTAGAGAGACACGTCAGGGACAGGGTACAGAGCGGAGGCCTGCACGTACAGAGCGACACGTCAGGGACAGGGTACAGAGCGGAGGCCTGCACGTGTAGAGAGACACGTCAGGGACAGGGTACAGAGCGGAGGCCTGCACGTGTAGAGACACGTCAGGGACAGAGTACAGAGCGGAGGCCTGCACATGTAGAGAGACACGTCAGGGACAGGGTACAGAGCGGAGGCCTGCACGTGTAGAGAGACACGTCAGGGACAGGGTACAGAGCGGAGGCCTGCACGTGTAGAGAGACACGTCAGGGACAGGGTACAGAGCGGAGGCCTGCACGTACAGAGCGACACGTCAGGGACAGGGTACAGAGCGGAGGCCTGCACGTGTAGAGAGACACGTCAGGGACAAGGTACAGAGCGGAGGCCTGCACGTGTAGAGACACGTCAGGGACAGAGTACAGAGCGGAGGCCTGCACGTGTAGAGAGACACGTCAGGGACAGGGTACAGAGCGGAGACCTGCACGTGTAGGGAGACACGTCAGGGACAGAGTACAGAGCGGAGGCCTGCACGTGTAGGGAGACACATCAGGGACAGGGTACAGAGCGGAGACCTGCACATGTAGAGAGACACGTCAGGGACAGGGTACAGAGCGGAGGCCTGCACGTGTAGGGAGACACGTCAGGGACAGGGTACAGAGCGGAGGCCTGCATGTGTAGAGAGGCACGCCAGGGAGAGGGTACAGAGCGGAGGCCTGCACGTGTAGAGAGACACGTCAGGGACAGGGTACAGAGCGGAGGCCTGCACGTGTAGGGAGACACGTCAGGGACAGGGTACAGAGCGGAGACCTGCACGTGTAGAGAGACACGTCAGGGACAGGGTACAGAGCGGAGGCCTGCACGTGTAGAGAGACATGTCAGGGACAGGGTATAGAGCGGAGGCCTGCACGTGTAGAGAGACACGTCAGGGACACGGTACAGAGCGAGGCCTGCACGTGTAGAGAGACACGTCAGGGACAGGGTACAGAGCGGAGGCCTGCATGTGTAGAGAGACACGTCAGGGACAAGGTACAGAGCGGAGGCCTGCACGTGTAGAGACACGTCAGGGACAGGGTACAGAGCGGAGGCCTGCACGTGTAGAGAGACACGTCAGGGACAGGGTACAGAGCGGAGACCTGCACGTGTAGAGAGACACGTCAGGGACAGGGTACAGAGCGGAGGCCTGCACGTGTAGAGAGACACGTCAGGGACACGGTACAGAGCGGAGGCCTGCACGTGTAGAGAGACACGTCAGGGACAAGGTACAGAGCGGAGGCCTGCACGTGTAGAGACACGTTAGGGACAGAGTACAGAGCGGAGGCCTGCACGTGTAGAGAGACACGTCAGGGACAGGGTACAGAGCGGAGACCTGCACGTGTAGGGAGACACGTCAGGGACAGGGTACAGAGCGGAGGCCTGCACGTGTAGAGACACGTCAGGGACAGGGTACAGAGCGGAGGCCTGCACGTGTAGGGAGACACATCAGGGACAGGGTACAGAGCGGAGACCTGCACATGTAGAGAGACACGTAAGGGACAGGGTACAGAGCGGAGGCCTGCACGTGTAGGGAGACACGTCAGGGACAGGGTACAGAGCGGAGGCCTGCATGTGTAGAGAGGCACGCCAGGGAGAGGGTACAGAGCGGAGGCCTGCACGTGTAGAGAGACACGTCAGGGACAGGGTACAGAGCGGAGGCCTGCACGTGTAGGGAGACACGTCAGGGACAGGGTACAGAGCGGAGACCTGCACGTGTAGAGAGACACGTCAGGGACAGGGTACAGAGCGGAGGCCTGCACGTGTAGAGAGACATGTCAGGGACAGGGTATAGAGCGGAGGCCTGCACGTGTAGAGAGACACGTCAGGGACACGGTACAGAGCGAGGCCTGCACGTGTAGAGAGACACGTCAGGGACAGGGTACAGAGCGGAGGCCTGCACGTGTAGAGAGACACGTCAGGGACAGAGTACAGAGCGGAGGCCTGCACGTGTAGAGAGACACGTCAGGGACAGGGTACAGAGCGGAGGCCTGCACGTGTAGGGAGACACGTCAGGGACAGGGTACAGAGCGGAGGCCTGCACGTGTAGAGAGACACGTCAGGGACAGGGTACAGAGCGGAGGCCTGCACGTGTAGGGAGACACGTCAGGGACAGGGTACAGAGCGGAGACCTGCACGTGTAGAGAGACACGTCAGGGACAGGGTACAGAGCGGAGGCCTGCACGTGTAGAGAGACATGTCAGGGACAGGGTATAGAGCGGAGGCCTGCACGTGTAGAGAGACACGTCAGGGACACGGTACAGAGCGAGGCCTGCACGTGTAGAGAGACACGTCAGGGACAGGGTACAGAGCGGAGGCCTGCACGTGTAGAGAGACACGTCAGGGACAGAGTACAGAGCGGAGGCCTGCACGTGTAGAGAGACACGTCAGGGACAGGGTACAGAGCGGAGGCCTGCACGTGTAGGGAGACACGTCAGGGACAGGGTACAGAGCGGAGGCCTGCACGTGTAGAGAGACACGTCAGGGACAGGGTACAGAGCGGAGGCCTGCACGTGTAGGGAGACACGTCAGGGACAGGGTATAGAGCGGAGGCCTGCACGTGTAGAGAGACACGTCAGGGACAGGGTACAGAGCGGAGGCCTGCACGTGTAGAGAGACACGTCAGGGACAGGGTACAGAGCGGAGGCCTGCACGTGTAGGGAGACACGTCAGGGACAGGGTATAGAGCGGAGGCCTGCACGTGTAGAGAGACACGTCAGGGACAGGGTACAGAGCGGAGGCCTGCACGTATAGAGAGACACGTCAGGGACAGGGTACAGAGCGGAGGCCTGCACGTGTAGAGAGACACGTCAGGGACAGGGTACAGAGCGGAGGCCTGCACATGTAGAGACACGTCAGGGACAGAGTGCAGAGCGGAGGCCTGCACGTGTAGAGAGACACGTCAGGGACAGGGTACAGAGCGGAGGCCTGCACATGTAGAGACACGTCAGGGACAGAGTGCAGAGCGGAGGCCTGCACGTAGAGAGCGACACGTCAGGGACAGGGTACAGAGCGGAGGCCTGCACGTGTAGAGACACGTCAGGGACAGAGTACAGAGCGGAGGCCTGCACGTGTAGAGAGACACGTCAGGGACAGGGTACAGAGCGGCGGTCTGCACCTGTAGAGAGACACGTCAGGGACAGGGTGTGATGTACAATGTCTGCAAGATATGTTTTCTGTTGCAATGTGCTAACAAACCCTCCATTTTATTTGAGAAGCTGCCTGCCAGTGTCTCAGTTACATTGCACACTACAGCAGCTTCCCTTCCCCCGCGTGCCATAAACCAATTTCCTGTCACCCCATTTGGCTTCTCTCAACCTCAGCTGAAAGAGGAAAAAAAAGTGCGGGAAAGGAAAACTCTTTGTTTGAAATAAAGGTTAGAGGTAACCCTTTAAGAGCCTGCCCTGCGGAAACCGTACCAAGTAGAGATATGGAAATCATATTTTTGTAGCCTGAGCGGTCCCAGCTTCGATACCGCGTATCTTTCGAAGTTCTACCCTGTCCAGAACCTGAGATAGGATTTCCGCCCAAATGGACGGTCATATCGCATAGATGTTTGATGTTTTCTTGATAGGCTCATTACGCTGGGAAACATGATACCACTGATGAGTCCATACCAGCTTCTCCCATAAAGTTATAGCTAATCTAAGTTTTGTAGCCAAAACATAACTTGGATAAGAGAGGTGGGATCAACCCAGAATGCATCTCTCCGTGATGTCACATAGGAAAGTCTTTAAGGCATTCCCTGGCCGAACCAGCTCAGAACAGCTGCAGAGTCCGTGCTGACAAGAACTCAGATGAGTGGAGACGCGCAGCCCCGCCTCCACCCCCCTTAAAACCACATGGTATGCCTAACAACAATATGGAACTGTGAGTGTAATCTCTTTGTTTTCTCCACTTTTATTTTATACCTGTACTGTACATATTTTAGGTCTCAATTTTATAGCAACTTTTATCTGTAATCACTGTCCTCTTTCGGAAAATAAATGAAATAATTATTTAGATCTGTCTCCATGCTCTAAGAATCGAACTATACGCCTTTGATAGATAATCGCTACTAATTCAAGGGGTTTGCCACGGACCCTCTTAATTTAAAACTGTGAATTAAGTAACCGTGACTGGTGGCAGCGCGTTGTGCACGGCTATTGCGGCTTGCTGGCAGTCCAGAAGGGTCTTATATTGCTGAATAAGGGTCTGCGGCCACAGCATTGATAATTCCCTTACTGCAGAAGCCTAATTGCCGGTTCACAACAGGCAGCCCGTCCGGCGACCAATTATCCTAGGTGCAGTTCCCTGACTGACCTGAGGGTAAGGGGGGCGCCGGAGAGCTGCGAGTTCCAAAGTGGAACTGAGAAAGTGGGATATACATAAATCCCCGCAGTACTTGGAAGATTGATAGCAGTGGTGGGGCATCCAAATTAAACTCCCCCTGCGGCAAATTGTAGAGCGAGATTAGCTTGCTGGATATTTTTGGTCACATGGTGCCAGTGGTGGGATAACTAAGATAAGCCCCAACGGTGCCTGTGATAGCCGTGTGCCGGCAGAGTGTCTCGTCCCTCCGTCCGCTGATACACCCGTGTCAGTGGTGGGACTGTGACATAGTGGTGACACAGGGTCCGCTCTCCGTCGCGTTTTGGTGGCAGCGGGACCCCCGATAGTCGCCTCCTTAAGTGGACGAACGGCCGTGGGCTGTTCGTCACACAGGGTACAGAGCGAGGCCTGCACGTGTAGAGAGACACGTCAGGGACAGGGTACAGAGCGGAGGCCTGCACGTGTAGAGAGACACGTCAGGGACAGGGTACAGAGCGGAGGCCTGCACGTGTAGAGAGACATGTCAGGGACGGTACAGAGCGGAGGTCTGCACGTGTAGAGAGACACGTCAGGGACAGGGTACAGAGCGGAGGCCTGCACGTGTAGAGAGACACGTCAGGGACAGGGTACAGAGCGGAGGCCTGCACGTGTAGAGAGACACGTCAGGGACAGGGTACAGAGCGGAGGTCTGCACGTGTAGAGAGACACGTCAGGGACAGGGTACAGAGCGGAGGCCTGCACGTGTAGAGAGACACGTCAGGGACGGTACAGAGCGGAGGTCTGCACGTGTAGAGAGACACGTCAGGGACAGGGTACAGAGAGAGGCCTGCACGTGTAGAGCGACACGTCAGGGACAGGGTACAGAGCGGAGGCCTGCACGTGTAGAGAGAGACGTCAGGGACAGGGTACAGAGCGAGGCCTGCACGTGTAGAGAGACACGTCAGGGACAGGGTACAGAGCGAGGCCTGCACGTGTAGAGAGACACGTCAGGGACAGGGTACAGAGCGGAGGCCTGCACGTGTAGAGAGACACGTCAGGGACAGGGTACAGAGCGGAGGCCTGCACGTGTAGAGAGAGACGTCAGGGACAGGGTACAGAGCGGAGGCCTGCACTTGTAGAGAGACACGTCAGGGACAGGGTACAGAGCGGAGGCCTGCACGTGTAGAGAGACACGTCAGGGACAGGGTACAGAGCGGAGGCCTGCACTTGTAGAGAGACACGTCAGGGACAGGGTACAGAGCGAGGCCTGCACGTGTAGAGAGAGACGTCAGGGACAGGGTACAGAGCGGAGGCCTGCACGTAGAGAGCGACACGTTAGGGACAGAGTACAGAGCGAGGCCTGCACGTGTATAGACACACGTCAGGGACAGGGTACAGAGCGGAGGCCTGCACGTGTAGAGAGAGACGTCAGGGACAGGGTACAGAGCGGAGGCCTGCACGTGTAGAGAGACACGTCAGGGACAGGGTACAGAGAGGAGGCCTGCACGTGTAGAGAGACACGTCAGGGACAGGGTACAGAGCGAGGCCTGCACGTGTAGAGAGAGACGTCAGGGACAGGGTACAGAGCGGAGGCCTGCACGTGTAGAGAGACATGTCAGGGACAGGGTACAGAGCGGAGGCCTGCACGTGTAGAGAGACACGTCAGGGACAGGGTACAGAGCGGAGGCCTGCACGTGTAGAGAGACACATCAGGGACAGGGTACAGAGCGGAGGCCTGCACGTGTAGAGAGACACGTCAGGGACAGAGTACAGAGCGGAGGCCTGCACGTGTAGAGAGACACGTCAGGGACAGGGTACAGAGCGGAGGCCTGCACGTGTAGAGAGACACGTCAGGGACAGGGTAGAGAGCGGAGGCCTGCACGTGTAGAGAGACACGTTAGGGACAGGGTACAGAGCGGAGGCCTGCACGTGTAGAGAGACAAGTCAGGGACAGGGTACAGAGCGAGGCCTGCACGTGTAGAGAGAGACGTCAGGGACAGGGTACAGAGCGGAGGCCTGCACGTGTAGAGAGACACGTCAGGGACAGGGTACAGAGCGGAGGCCTGCACGTGTAGAGAGACACGTTAGGGACAGGGTACAGAGCGGAGGCCTGCACGCGTAGAGAGACACGTCAGGGACAGGGTACAGAGCGAGGCCTGCACGTGTAGAGAGAGACGTCAGGGACAGGGTACAGAGCGGAGGCCTGCACGTGTAGAGAGAGACGTCAGGGACAGGGTACAGAGCGGAGGCCTGCACGTGTAGAGAGAGACGTCAGGGACAGGATACAGAGCGGAGGCCTGCACGTGTAGAGAGACACGTTAGGGACAGGGTACAGAGCGGAGGCCTGCACGTGTAGAGAGACACGTCAGGGACAGGGTACAGAGCGAGGCCTGCACGTGTAGAGAGAGACGTCAGGGACAGGGTACAGAGCGGAGGCCTGCATGTGTAGAGAGGCACGCCAGGGAGAGGGTACAGAGCGGAGGCCTGCACGTGTAGAGAGACACGTCAGGGACAGGGTACAGAGCGGAGGCCTGCACGTGTAGGGAGACACGTCAGGGACAGGGTACAGAGCGGAGACCTGCACGTGTAGAGAGACACATCAGGGACAGGGTACAGAGCGGAGGCCTGCACGTGTAGAGAGACATGTCAGGGACAGGGTATAGAGCGGAGGCCTGCACGTGTAGAGAGACACGTCAGGGACACGGTACAGAGCAAGGCCTGCACGTGTAGAGAGACACGTCAGGGACAGGGTACAGAGGGGAGGCCTGCATGTGTAGAGAGACACGTTAGGGACAAGGTACAGAGCGGAGGCCTGCACGTGTAGAGACACGTCAGGGACAGGGTACAGAGCGGAGGCCTGCACGTGTAGAGAGACACGTCAGGGACAGGGTACAGAGCGGAGACCTGCACGTGTAGAGAGACACGTCAGGGACAGGGTACAGAGCGGAGGCCTGCACGTGTAGAGAGACACGTCAGGGACAGGGTACAGAGCGGAGACCTGCACGTGTAGAGAGACACGTCAGGGACAGGGTACAGAGCGGAGGCCTGCACGTGTAGAGAGACACGTCAGGGACACGGTACAGAGCGGAGGCCTGCACGTGTAGAGAGACACGTCAGGGACAAGGTACAGAGCGGAGGCCTGCACGTGTAGAGACACGTCAGGGACAGAGTACAGAGCGGAGGCCTGCACGTGTAGAGAGACACGTCAGGGACAGGGTACAGAGCGGAGACCTGCACGTGTAGGGAGACACGTCAGGGACAGGGTACAGAGCGGAGGCCTGCACGTGTAGAGACACGTCAGGGACAGGGTACAGAGCGGAGGCCTGCACGTGTAGGGAGACACATCAGGGACAGGGTACAGAGCGGAGACCTGCACATGTAGAGAGACACGTAAGGGACAGGGTACAGAGCGGAGGCCTGCACGTGTAGGGAGACACGTCAGGGACAGGGTACAGAGCGGAGGCCTGCAGGTGTAGAGAGGCACGCCAGGGAGAGGGTACAGAGCGGAGGCCTGCACGTGTAGAGAGACACGTCAGGGACAGGGTACAGAGCGGAGGCCTGCACGTGTAGGGAGACACGTCAGGGACAGGGTACAGAGCGGAGGCCTGCATGTGTAGAGAGACACGTCAGGGACAAGGTACAGAGCGGAGGCCTGCACGTGTAGAGACACGTCAGGGACAGGGTACAGAGCGGAGGCCTGCACGTGTAGAGAGACACGTCAGGGACAGGGTACAGAGCGGAGACCTGCACGTGTAGAGAGACACGTCAGGGACAGGGTACAGAGCGGAGGCCTGCACGTGTAGAGAGACACGTCAGGGACACGGTACAGAGCGGAGGCCTGCACGTGTAGAGAGACACGTCAGGGACAAGGTACAGAGCGGAGGCCTGCACGTGTAGAGACACGTTAGGGACAGAGTACAGAGCGGAGGCCTGCACGTGTAGAGAGACACGTCAGGGACAGGGTACAGAGCGGAGACCTGCACGTGTAGGGAGACACGTCAGGGACAGGGTACAGAGCGGAGGCCTGCACGTGTAGAGACACGTCAGGGACAGGGTACAGAGCGGAGGCCTGCACGTGTAGGGAGACACATCAGGGACAGGGTACAGAGCGGAGACCTGCACATGTAGAGAGACACGTAAGGGACAGGGTACAGAGCGGAGGCCTGCACGTGTAGGGAGACACGTCAGGGACAGGGTACAGAGCGGAGGCCTGCATGTGTAGAGAGGCACGCCAGGGAGAGGGTACAGAGCGGAGGCCTGCACGTGTAGAGAGACACGTCAGGGACAGGGTACAGAGCGGAGGCCTGCACGTGTAGGGAGACACGTCAGGGACAGGGTACAGAGCGGAGACCTGCACGTGTAGAGAGACACGTCAGGGACAGGGTACAGAGCGGAGGCCTGCACGTGTAGAGAGACATGTCAGGGACAGGGTATAGAGCGGAGGCCTGCACGTGTAGAGAGACACGTCAGGGACACGGTACAGAGCGAGGCCTGCACGTGTAGAGAGACACGTCAGGGACAGGGTACAGAGCGGAGGCCTGCACGTGTAGAGAGACACGTCAGGGACAGAGTACAGAGCGGAGGCCTGCACGTGTAGAGAGACACGTCAGGGACAGGGTACAGAGCGGAGGCCTGCACGTGTAGGGAGACACGTCAGGGACAGGGTACAGAGCGGAGGCCTGCACGTGTAGAGAGACACGTCAGGGACAGGGTACAGAGCGGAGGCCTGCACGTGTAGGGAGACACGTCAGGGACAGGGTATAGAGCGGAAGCCTGCACGTGTAGAGAGACACGTCAGGGACAGGGTACAGAGCGGAGGCCTGCACGTGTAGAGAGACACGTCAGGGACAGGGTACAGAGCGGAGGCCTGCACGTGTAGGGAGACACGTCAGGGACAGGGTATAGAGCGGAGGCCTGCACGTGTAGAGAGACACGTCAGGGACAGGGTACAGAGCGGAGGCCTGCACGTATAGAGAGACACGTCAGGGACAGGGTACAGAGCGGAGGCCTGCACGTGTAGAGAGACACGTCAGGGACAGGGTACAGAGCGGAGGCCTGCACATGTAGAGACACGTCAGGGACAGAGTGCAGAGCGGAGGCCTGCACGTGTAGAGAGACACGTCAGGGACAGGGTACAGAGCGGAGGCCTGCACATGTAGAGACACGTCAGGGACAGAGTGCAGAGCGGAGGCCTGCACGTAGAGAGCGACACGTCAGGGACAGGGTACAGAGCGGAGGCCTGCACGTGTAGAGACACGTCAGGGACAGAGTACAGAGCGGAGGCCTGCACGTGTAGAGAGACACGTCAGGGACAGGGTACAGAGCGGCGGTCTGCACCTGTAGAGAGACACGTCAGGGACAGGGTGTGATGTACAATGTCTGCAAGATATGTTTTCTGTTGCAATGTGCTAACAAACCCTCCATTTTATTTGAGAAGCTGCCTGCCAGTGTCTCAGTTACATTGCACACTACAGCAGCTTCCCTTCCCCCGCGTGCCATAAACCAATTTCCTGTCACCCCATTTGGCTTCTCTCAACCTCAGCTGAAAGAGGAAAAAAAAGTGCGGGAAAGGAAAACTCTTTGTTTGAAATAAAGGTTAGAGGTAACCCTTTAAGAGCCTGCCCTGCGGAAACCGTACCAAGTAGAGATATGGAAATCATATTTTTGTAGCCTGAGCGGTCCCAGCTTCGATACCGCGTATCTTTCGAAGTTCTACCCTGTCCAGAACCTGAGATAGGATTTCCGCCCAAATGGACGGTCATATCGCATAGATGTTTGATGTTTTCTTGATAGGCTCATTACGCTGGGAAACATGATACCACTGATGAGTCCATACCAGCTTCTCCCATAAAGTTATAGCTAATCTAAGTTTTGTAGCCAAAACATAACTTGGATAAGAGAGGTGGGATCAACCCAGAATGCATCTCTCCGTGATGTCACATAGGAAAGTCTTTAAGGCATTCCCTGGCCGAACCAGCTCAGAACAGCTGCAGAGTCCGTGCTGACAAGAACTCAGATGAGTGGAGACGCGCAGCCCCGCCTCCACCCCCCTTAAAACCACATGGTATGCCTAACAACAATATGGAACTGTGAGTGTAATCTCTTTGTTTTCTCCACTTTTATTTTATACCTGTACTGTACATATTTTAGGTCTCAATTTTATAGCAACTTTTATCTGTAATCACTGTCCTCTTTCGGAAAATAAATGAAATAATTATTTAGATCTGTCTCCATGCTCTAAGAATCGAACTATACGCCTTTGATAGATAATCGCTACTAATTCAAGGGGTTTGCCACGGACCCTCTTAATTTAAAACTGTGAATTAAGTAACCGTGACTGGTGGCAGCGCGTTGTGCACGGCTATTGCGGCTTGCTGGCAGTCCAGAAGGGTCTTATATTGCTGAATAAGGGTCTGCGGCCACAGCATTGATAATTCCCTTACTGCAGAAGCCTAATTGCCGGTTCACAACAGGCAGCCCGTCCGGCGACCAATTATCCTAGGTGCAGTTCCCTGACTGACCTGAGGGTAAGGGGGGCGCCGGAGAGCTGCGAGTTCCAAAGTGGAACTGAGAAAGTGGGATATACATAAATCCCCGCAGTACTTGGAAGATTGATAGCAGTGGTGGGGCATCCAAATTAAACTCCCCCTGCGGCAAATTGTAGAGCGAGATTAGCTTGCTGGATATTTTTGGTCACATGGTGCCAGTGGTGGGATAACTAAGATAAGCCCCAACGGTGCCTGTGATAGCCGTGTGCCGGCAGAGTGTCTCGTCCCTCCGTCCGCTGATACACCCGTGTCAGTGGTGGGACTGTGACATAGTGGTGACACAGGGTCCGCTCTCCGTCGCGTTTTGGTGGCAGCGGGACCCCCGATAGTCGCCTCCTTAAGTGGACGAACGGCCGTGGGCTGTTCGTCACACAGGGTACAGAGCGAGGCCTGCACGTGTAGAGAGACACGTCAGGGACAGGGTACAGAGCGGAGGCCTGCACGTGTAGAGAGACACGTCAGGGACAGGGTACAGAGCGGAGGCCTGCACGTGTAGAGAGACATGTCAGGGACGGTACAGAGCGGAGGTCTGCACGTGTAGAGAGACACGTCAGGGACAGGGTACAGAGCGGAGGCCTGCACGTGTAGAGAGACACGTCAGGGACAGGGTACAGAGCGGAGGCCTGCACGTGTAGAGAGACACGTCAGGGACAGGGTACAGAGCGGAGGTCTGCACGTGTAGAGAGACACGTCAGGGACAGGGTACAGAGCGGAGGCCTGCACGTGTAGAGAGACACGTCAGGGACGGTACAGAGCGGAGGTCTGCACGTGTAGAGAGACACGTCAGGGACAGGGTACAGAGAGAGGCCTGCACGTGTAGAGCGACACGTCAGGGACAGGGTACAGAGCGGAGGCCTGCACGTGTAGAGAGAGACGTCAGGGACAGGGTACAGAGCGAGGCCTGCACGTGTAGAGCGACACGTCAGGGACAGGGTACAGAGCGAGGCCTGCACGTGTAGAGAGACACGTCAGGGACAGGGTACAGAGCGGAGGCCTGCACGTGTAGAGAGAGACGTCAGGGACAGGGTACAGAGCGGAGGCCTGCACTTGTAGAGAGACACGTCAGGGACAGGGTACAGAGCGGAGGCCTGCACTTGTAGAGAGACACGTCAGGGACAGGGTACAGAGCGAGGCCTGCACGTGTAGAGAGAGACGTCAGGGACAGGGTACAGAGCGGAGGCCTGCACGTAGAGAGCGACACGTTAGGGACAGAGTACAGAGCGAGGCCTGCACGTGTATAGACACACGTCAGGGACAGGGTACAGAGCGGAGGCCTGCACGTGTAGAGAGAGACGTCAGGGACAGGGTACAGAGCGGAGGCCTGCACGTGTAGAGAGACACGTCAGGGACAGGGTACAGAGAGGAGGCCTGCACGTGTAGAGAGACACGTCAGGGACAGGGTACAGAGCGAGGCCTGCACGTGTAGAGAGAGACGTCAGGGACAGGGTACAGAGCGGAGGCCTGCACGTGTAGAGAGACATGTCAGGGACAGGGTACAGAGCGGAGGCCTGCACGTGTAGAGAGACACGTCAGGGACAGGGTACAGAGCGGAGGCCTGCACGTGTAGAGAGACACGTCAGGGACAGGGTAGAGAGCGGAGGCCTGCACGTGTAGAGAGACACGTTAGGGACAGGGTACAGAGCGGAGGCCTGCACGTGTAGAGAGACACGTCAGGGACAGGGTACTGAGCGAGGCCTGCACGCGTAGAGAGAGACGTCAGGGACAGGGTACAGAGCGGAGGCCTGCACGTGTAGAGAGACACGTCAGGGACAGGGTACAGAGCGGAGGCCTGCACGTGTAGAGAGACACGTTAGGGACAGGGTACAGAGCGGAGGCCTGCACGTGTAGAGAGACACGTCAGGGACAGGGTACAGAGCGAGGCCTGCACGTGTAGAGAGAGACGTCAGGGACAGGGTACAGAGCGGAGGCCTGCACGTGTAGAGAGAGACGTCAGGGACAGGGTACAGAGCGGAGGCCTGCACGTGTAGAGAGAGACGTCAGGGACAGGATACAGAGCGGAGGCCTGCACGTGTAGAGAGACACGTTAGGGACAGGGTACAGAGCGGAGGCCTGCACGTGTAGAGAGACACGTCAGGGACAGGGTACAGAGCGAGGCCTGCACGTGTAGAGAGAGACGTCAGGGACAGGGTACAGAGCGGAGGCCTGCACGTGTAGAGAGACACGTCAGGGACAGGGTACAGAGCGGAGGCCTGCACGTGTAGAGAGACACGTCAGGGACAGGGTACAGAGCGGAGGCCTGCACGTGTAGAGAGACACGTCAGGGACAGGGTACAGAGCGGAGGCCTGCACGTGTAGAGAGACACGTCAGGGACAGGGTACAGAGCGGAGGCCTGCACGTGTAGAGAGACACGTCAGGGACAGAGTACAGAGCGGAGGCCTGCACGTGTAGAGAGACACGTCAGGGACAGGGTACAGAGCGGAGGCCTGCACGTGTAGAGAGACACGTCAGGGACAGGGTACAGAGCGGAGGCCTGCACGTGTAGAGAGACACGTCAGGGACAGAGTACAGAGCGGAGGCCTGCACGTGTAGAGAGACACGTCAGGGACAGGGTACAGAGCGGAGGCCTGCACGTGTAGAGAGACACGTCAGGGACAAGGTAGAGAGCGGAGGCCTGCACGTGTAGAGAGACACGTCAGGGACAGGGTACAGAGCGGAGGCCTGCACGTGTAGAGAGACACGTCAGGGACAGGGTAGAGAGCGGAGGCCTGCACGTGTAGAGAGACACGTCAGGGACAGGGTAAATAGCGGAGGCCTGCATGTAGAGAGCGACACGTTAGGGACAGAGTACAGAGCGGAGGCCTGCACGTGTAGGGAGACACGTCAGGGACAGGGTACAGAGCGGAGGCCTGCACGTGTAGAGAGACACGTCAGGGACAGGGTACAGAGCGGAGGCCTGCACGTGTAGAGAGACACGTCAGGGACAGGGTAGAGAGCGGAGGCCTGCACGTGTAGAGAGACACGTCAGGGACAGGGTAAATAGCGGAGGCCTGCATGTAGAGAGCGACACGTTAGGGACAGAGTACAGAGCGGAGGCCTGCACGTGTAGGGAGACACGTCAGGGACAGGGTACAGAGCGGAGGCCTGCACGTGTAGAGAGACACGTCAGGGACAGGGTACAGAGCGGAGGCCTGCACGTGTAGAGAGAGACGTCAGGGACAGGGTACAGAGCGGAGGCCTGCACGTGTAGAGAGACACGTCAGGGACAGGGTACAGAGAGGAGGCCTGCACGTGTAGAATCATAGAATCGTAGAGTTGGAAGGGACCTCCTGGGCCATCTGGTCCAACCCCCTGCTCAAAGCAGGATTCGCTAAATCATCCCAGTCAGATGTCTGTCCAGCCTCTGTTTGAAGACTTCCATTGAAGGAGAACTCACCACTGCTCGTGGCAGCCTGTTCCACTCATTGATCACTCTAACTGTCAAAAAGTTTTTTCTAATATCTAATCTGTGTCTCCTCCCATTCAGTTTCATCCCATTGCTTCTAGTCTTTCCTTGTGCAAATGAGAATAAAGTTGATCCTTCTACAATGTGACAGCCCTTTAGATATTTGTAGACAGCTATTAAGTCTCCTCTCAGTCTTCTCTTTTGCAAACTAAACATTCCCAAATCCTGCAACCTTTCCTCATAAGACAGGGTTTGCAGACCGGTCACCATTCTGGTCGCTCTTTTCTGAACTTGCTCCAGTTTGTTGATGTCTTTTTTAAAATGTGGTGCCCAAAACTGGACACAATATTCCAGATGAGGTCTGACCAAAGAGGAGTAGAGGGAAATAATGACTTCACGTGATCTAGACTGTATGCTTCTGTTAATACATCCTAGAATTGCATTTGCCTTTTTTGCTGCTGCATCACACTGTTGACTCATATTCAGTCTGTGATCTATTAGTATACCCAAGTCTTTTTCACATGTGCTGTCACTTAGCCCTATTCCTCCCATTCTATATATGCTTTTTCCATTTTTATTGCCCAGATGTAGTACTTTGCATTTCTCCCTGTTAAAAACCATTCTGTTTGTTGCTGCCCACTTCTCCAGTTTATTTAAATCTTTTTGAATCCTCTCTCTCTCTTCTCTAGTATTAGCTATCCCTCCTAGCTTTGTGTCATCAGCAAATTTAATCAGTTTACCCTCAATGCCTTCATCTAAATCGTTGATAAAGATGTTGAACAATACAGGGCCCAGGACAGAGCCCTGTGGTACCCCACTTGAGACATTCTTCCAACTGGATGTGCAGCCATTTACGACCACTCTTTGGGTCCGATCACTAAGCCAGTTATGAATCCACCTAACAGTTGCCTTGTCCATTCCAAACATAATCATTTTTTCAATAAGGATTGTATGAGAGACTTTGTCAAATGCTTTGCTGAAGTCAAGATATACTATATCTACAGCATTTCCTTGATCCACCCAATCAGTGATACCGTCATAGAAGGAAATTAAGTTAGTCTGACATGACTTATTAGTTACAAACCCATGCTGACTCTGTTTAATCACTTCATTCTTATCCAGGTATTGACATACATGTTGTTTAATAATTTGTTCAAAGATCTTTCCTGGTATAGAAGTCAGACTCACCGGCCTATAGTTACCTGGGTCCACCTTCTTCCCCTTTTTGAAGATAGGAACAACATTTGCTCTTCTCCAGTCTTCTGGCACTTCTCCTGTTCTCCAAGAATTTTCAAAGATTATAGAGAGGGGTTCAAAAATTTCTTCTGCTATCTCCTTCAGTACTCTGGGGTGTAATTCATCTGGACCTGGAGACTTGAATTCATTTAGGCTAGCTAAGTGTTTCCTCACTATCTTTCTGTTTATAGATATCCTGGATTCTTCTATTCCCTTAATAGGACAGTGAATAACAGTTGATGTTACATTTCCTTTCTGAGAGAAAACAGATGCAAAATAGGAATTTAAAAGTTCAGCCTTCTCAACATCCTGTCTTACCATTGCATCATTTTCATCCTGTAAAAATCCTATAGCATCTTTGACTTTTCTTTTACTTTTGACATATCCCCAAAATCCTTTATTATTGCTTTTGACATCTCTTGCAAGCCTCAATTCATTTTCAGCTTTAGATAATCTGATTTGTGCCCTGCAGGTTCTGCAGACAGCATTATATTCTTCTTTAGATATGCCTCCCTCTTTCCATTTTATAAACATTTTTTTCTTCCTTTTTAGCATGTGCTTAAGTTCTGTGTTCATCCATCCTGGTTTCCTTAACTGCTTCCTATTCTTCCCTCTTTTCGGAATTGTTAACAACTGTGCTTTGACAATTTCATTTTTCAAGATTTCCCATCCTTCCTGGACATTTTTGTCTTTAAGGATATCCAGCCATTGGATCCCTCCAATTCTCTTTCTGAATCCCTTAAAATCTGCCTTTCTGAAATCTAACCTTGACGTCTGAGTCTTCACAGGTCTTCCGCCTCTAGTTATCCAAAATTCTAAAATAGCATGGTCGCTACCTCCTAGGGTCCCAGCCACTTTTACCTCCTCAACCATTTCCTCCCTGTTTATAAGGATTAGATCCAAGGTAGCAGTTCCCCTTGTTTTCTCCCTTACCTTTTGGAAGATAAAGTTGTCAGCAAGAGAGGATAAGAATTTCCTTGACCTGTTAGTTTTGCCTGAGAGAGATTCCCAACAAATGTCTGGATAGTTGAAATCTCCCATGACAACTATGTCATATTTTTTGGAGAACTTGGCCATTTGATGCATAAAGAGTTCATCCATAGCTTCAGCTTGCACAGGCGGCCTGTAGTAAATGCCTACAATGGTGTCCTTTCCATTGTTCTGTCCTTGTATTCTTACCCAAACAGTTTCCACAGAACTCCCAGTCTCTGAAGCTTCAATCTCTGTGCAGATATACGCGTTTCTAACATACAATGCGACACCTCCTCCTCGTTTATCAAGTCTGTTTCTTGCAAATAAGTTGTATCCTTCTAGTCTTGTATTCCAATCATGTATATTGTCCCACCAAGTTTCAGTGATTCCAATTACATCATATTTCTGTTCCTGTGTTAGTAGTTCCAATTCTCCTTGTTTGTTGCCCATGCTTTGTGCATTAGTATAGAAACATTTTAGTTTGTGATTGGTTTCTCTTTCTCCAATATTTTTATTAATTAGATTCTTTAATAAAAGAGAGAGACGTCAGGGACAGGGTACAGAGCCGAGGCCTGCACGTGTAGAGAGACACGTCAGGGACAGGGTAGAGAGCGGAGGCCTGCACGTGTAGAGAGACACGTTAGGGACAGGGTACAGAGCGGAGGCCTGCACGTGTAGAGAGACACGTTAGGGACAGGGTACAGAGCGGAGGCCTGCACGTGTAGAGAGACACGTCAGGGACAGAGTACAGAGCGGAGGCCTGCACGTGTAGAGAGACACGTCAGGGACAGGGTACAGAGCGGAGGCCTGCACGTGTAGAGAGACACGTCAGGGACAGGGTAGAGAGCGGAGGCCTGCACGTGTAGAGAGACACGTTAGGGACAGGGTACAGAGCGGAGGCCTGCACGTGTAGAGAGACACGTTAGGGACAGGGTACAGAGCGGAGGCCTGCACGTGTAGAGAGACACGTCAGGGACAGAGTACAGAGCGGAGGCCTGCACGTGTAGAGAGACACGTCAGGGACAGGGTACAGAGCGGAGGCCTGCACGTGTAGAGAGACACGTTAGGGACAGGGTACAGAGCGGAGGCCTGCACGTGTAGAGAGACACGTCAGGGACAGGGTACAGAGCGGAGGCCTGCACGTGTAGAGAGACACGTCAGGGACAGGGTACAGAGCGGAGGCCTTCACGTGTAGAGAGACACGTTAGGGACAGGGTACAGAGCGGAGGCCTGCACGTGTAGAGAGACACGTCAGGGACATGGTACAGAGCGGAGGCCTGCACGTGTAGAGAGACACGTCAGGGACAGGGTACAGAGCGGAGGCCTGCACGTGTAGAGAGACACGTCAGGGACAGGGTACAGAGCGGAGGCCTGCACGTGTAGAGAGACACGTTAGGGACAGGGTACAGAGCGGAGGCCTGCACGTGTAGAGAGACACGTCAGGGACAGGGTACAGAGCGGAGGCCTGCACGTGTAGAGAGACACGTCAGGGACAGGGTACAGAGCGGAGGCCTGCACGTGTAGAGAGACACGTCAGGGACATGGTACAGAGCAGAGGCCTGCACGTGTAGAGAGACACGTTAGGGACAGGGTACAGAGCGGAGGCCTGCACGTGTAGAGACACGTCAGGGACAGGGTACAGAGCGAGGCCTGCACGTGTAGAGAGACACGTCAGGGACAGGGTACAGAGCGGAGGCCTGCACGTGTAGAGAGACACGTCAGGGACAGGGTACAGAGCGGAGGCCTGCACGTGTAGAGAGACACGTCAGCGACATGGTACAGAGCGGAGGCCTGCACGTGTAGAGAGACACGTCAGGGACAGGGTACAGAGCGGAGGCCTGCACGTGTAGAGAGACACGTCAGGGACAGGGTACAGAGCGGAGGCCTGCATGTGTAGAGAGACACGTCAGGGACAGGGTACAGAGCGGAGGCCTGCACGTGTAGAGAGACACGTCAGGGACAGGGTACAGAGCGGAGGCCTGCACGTGTAGAGAGACACGTCAGGGACAGAGTACACGAAGCAGCAAAGCAAGGCAAGACAGGAAACCAGGCACGGAAACATAGACAGAAACACAGAACGGAATCACAGCAAAGAAGGACTACAAGGCAAAGCAGAGCATAGACAAAACATGGCACGAGGGACAAACACCAGATAAGATACGAGACAAGAGACGGAATACGAGCACGGAGCGTGTGTAGAGACGCACGACAGAGCAGAGTGCAAGGGCAAGGAATAGAGGGCGCGACCCATCAGACCAAGCAGCCATGCAGGGAAGCAACACAATACTCAGGCCCTGAGCATAGGGAGGGGCAGTCTGATATAGGGCATAGCACCTCCACTTCCTGGTCAGGACCAGGGAAGAACTTCCAGTTCAGATCCTCCAGGATCACAGGGAGCAGTCACATGATCAGGATTCCAGACATGCAGGGATGATTGCAGAACCAGTGCTGAAACCTAGGCAGGTCACATGATCAGAGTTCCAGACATGCAGAGATGATTGCAGAACCAGCCTATGCTAAGCATAGGAAGGACACATGATCAAGGGTTCTAGACATGACGAGATGATCACAGAAAGCAGAGCAGAAACGCAGGCATCCTGCAGCTCAACAGGCATGAGGTGAGTGTGCACACTGCTCTAGGGAACATGCAGGATAGCAGAGACAAGATACGCATGCACACCGCTACAGGGGTTCTTGAGGCAAAACAGACAATGCAGACATGGCGGACATGACATATGGCATGCTTGGTGTTGTTCTATTCTAGGCGATAAATTACAAACAATGATACCATTTATGCGTCTGTGTGAACTTCCCTCGTGAAGATATGGTTATTATAACGTTTTAGTAAAGAATCATAACTTAGAGAAAGGGGGGTTGGACCTCACCTGACCGCCCATTTCGTGAGGTCACAGACCCTGAACTATAAGGTATTCCCTACCAAATTCCAGTCAGTTGGAGCTACAGAGTCTGCGCTGACAAGAACCCCAGATGAGTGGGAACGTTTGGCTACGCGGCCCATCCCCCCCCAGCCACATGGTCTGCCTGATACGAACTAAGCACATGTGAGTGTTACTTTCTGTCTTTTAATCCCTTTATGTTATATTTGTATTGTACATATTTAATGTCTCAACTTTATAGCAACTTTTATCTATGTAATTACTGCCCACATTTTGGGAATAAACGATAAAAATCTTTTAGCTCTGTCACCATGCTCTAAAAAACGAACTATGCGCCTTTTTTAGATAATTACGCTACTGTTCGGGTTGACTTTGAACCCCTCCATTAAGCCTATAACTTAAGTGGAGAAAGCAGGAGCTGGTGGCAGCGTGGTGTGTACGGTTGTTGCGGCTAGTTGGCAGTCCAGAAGGGTCTTATATTGCTGAATGAGTGGTTGAGGCCACAGCATGGATAATTCCCTTACTGCAGCAGTCTAGTTGCCCGTGCACAACAAGCAGCCCATCCGGTGACTAATTATCCTAGGTGCAGTTCCCTGACTGACCTGAGGGTAAGGGGGGCACGGGAGAACTGCGAGTTCCAAAGTGGAACTGAGAAGGTGGGATATACATAAATCCCCGCAGTACTTGGAAGGTTGTTAGCAGTGGTGGGGCATCCAAAATACCCCCCTGTGATAAATTGTTAGAGCAAGGTTAGCTTGCTGTATATTTGTCACATGGTGCCAGTGGTGGGATAACTAAGATAAGCCCCCACTGTGCCTGTGATAGCCATGTGCCGGCAGTGCGTCGTGTCCGCTGACAAACCCGTGTCAGTGGTGGGATTGTGACATATTGGTGGCACAGGCTGCGCTGTCCGTCACAATTTGGAGACAGCGGTCCGCTGTTCGTCACACCCATAGACTAGCATTATCGCCGCATTGCGCCTGATGGCCATGCGGCGTGTCTGCAAAAAACGTTCCCTGCAATGTTTTTTTACAGCGCCGGACCACTGCGCATGCCCGAAGACTCTCTCGCCCTCTCCTGCAGCGGAGTCCAAAAAACCGCGGGCAACAAACTATGGAGGCCTCACTGCTGAACCCCCTCTTCCTCCCCTCCCTGGTAAGTTGCTCCATGGTTTGCTGCCTGCGGTTTTTTGGACTCCAGTTTGTATTGGGTGCCTGCTTTACCCTCATTGCTAGCAGGCATCGGTCGTCTAACACTTTGTGACCGCTATTATTGCGACTGCTATGGCATCTTGATCATGGCTGTTGCTTACTGGGTATTCCATCCGGGGGGATGTGTGAGGTTGGTTCATGGGACATATTGGCCATTGTTCTTTTGCTATATATTAAATAAAAATTTGTATTTTTCTATATGAAATTTCCATGTGCTGCTGTGTTCTCTTTTGTCTATATTGTGCAGTTTTCGCAGCTTGCACCTGTTCACACTAGGAGGTGCGATCTTTATTTTGTGATACATCTATCTATCTATCTCATATCTATTATCTATCTATCTCTCTATCTATTATCTATTATCTATCTATAGATCTGTCTGTCTATCTGTGTAATGGAGTGTGGGTTGGATAAATGATAAAGAGGAGGTTGGGCCGAAATGACATCAAATTTTTTTTTTGTTAAATATTATATCTTTATTTAGCTTACAAAAACTCATACAATCCGCATGTAAAAAAAACACATAAAAAACGCAGGTGACCTGTGATGCAGATTTCACCTGCGTCAAATCCTGAAACATAAATACTCCGCTGCAGTTCCTATGAATTTCTGGCAGTGTTCAGGCTTTTTGGGTCGGGGTCGATCTCTCAGGACATCTATAATTGGCCATCTTAGCCGCCTCCTCCTTGCAGCAGCTTCACAATCAGATATATCAGATTGTGGGGACATCTCCTGTGTACGGCGCCCTCTTCAGGACACCACAGATTGCGGGGACATCTCCTGTGTACGGCGCCCTCTTCAGGACACCACAGATTGCGGGGACATCTCCTGTGTACGGCGCCCTCTTCAGGACACCACAGATTGCTGGGACATCTCCTGTGTACGGCGCCCTCTTCAGGACACCACAGATTGCTGGGACATCTCCTGTGTACGGCGTCCTCTTCAGGTCACCACAGATTGTGGGGACATCTCCTGTGTACGGCGCCCTCTTCAGGACACCACAGATTGCGGGGGCATCTTCTGTGTACGGCGCCCTCTTCAGGACACCACAGATTGCTGGGACATCTCCTGTGTACGGCGCCCTCTTCAGGACACCACAGATTGCTGGGACATCTCCTGTGTACGGCGTCCTCTTCAGGTCACCACAGATTGTGGGGACATCTCCTGTGTACGGCGCCCTCTTCAGGACACCACAGATTGCGGGGGCATCTTCTGTGTACGGCGCCCTCTTCAGGTCACCACAGATTGTGGGGACATCTCCTGTGTACGGCGCCCTCTTCAAGACACCACAGATTGTGGGGACATCTCCTGTGTACAGCGCCCTCTTCAGGACACCACAGATTGTGGGGACATCTCCTGTGTACGGCGCCCTCTTCAGGACACCACAGATTGCGGGGACATCTCCTGTGTACAGCGCCCTCTTCAGGTCACCACAGATTGTGGGGACATCTCCTGTGTACGGCGCCCTCTTCAGGACACCACAGATTGCGGGGACATCTCCTGTGTACAGCGCCCTCTTCAGGTCACCACAGATTGTGGGGACATCTCCTGTGTACGGCGCCCTCTTCAGGACACCACAGATTGCGGGGGCATCTCCTGTGTACGGCGCCCTCTTCAGGTCACCACAGATTGCGGGGACATCTCCTGTGTACAGCGTCCTCTTCAGGTCACCACAGATTGTGGGGACATCTCCTGTGTACGGCGCCCTCTTCAGGTCACCACAGATTGTGGGGACATCTCCTGTGTACGGCGTCCTCTTCAGGACACCACAGATTGTGGGGACATCTCCTGTGTACAGCGCCCTCTTCAGGACACCACAGATTGTGGGGACATCTCCTGTGTACGGCGCCCTCTTCAAGACACCACAGATTGTGGGGACATCTCCTGTGTACAGCGCCCTCTTCAGGACACCACAGATTGTGGGGACATCTCCTGTGTACAGCGCCCTCTTCAGGACACCACAGATTGTGGGGACATCTCCTGTGTACGGCGCCCTCTTCAGGACACCACAGATTGCGGGGGCATCTCCAGTGTACGGCGCCCTCTTCAGGTCACCACAGATTGTGGGGACATCTCCTGTGTACAGCGCCCTCTTCAGGACACCACAGATTGTGGGGACATCTCCTGTGTACGGCGCCCTCTTCAAGACACCACAGATTGTGGGGACATCTCCTGTGTACAGCGCCCTCTTCAGGACACCACAGATTGTGGGGACATCTCCTGTGTACGGCGCCCTCTTCAGGACACCACAGATTGCGGGGACATCTCCTGTGTACAGCGCCCTCTTCAGGTCACCACAGATTGTGGGGACATCTCCTGTGTACGGCGCCCTCTTCAGGACACCACAGATTGCGGGGGCATCTCCTGTGTACGGCGCCCTCTTCAGGTCACCACAGATTGCGGGGACATCTCCTGTGTACAGCGTCCTCTTCAGGTCACCACAGATTGCGGGGACATCTCCTGTGTACGGCGCCCTCTTCAGGACACCACAGATTGTGGGGACATCTCCTGTGTACGGCGTCCTCTTCAGGACACCACAGATTGTGGGGACATCTCCTGTGTACAGCGCCCTCTTCAGGTCACCACAGATTGTGGGGACATCTCCTGTGTACAGCGCCCTCTTCAGGACACCACAGATTGTGGGGACATCTCCTGTGTACGGCGTCCTCTTCAGGACACCACAGATTGTGGGGACATCTCCTGTGTACGGCGTCCTCTTCAGGACACCACAGATTGTGGGGACATCTCCTGTGTACAGCGCCCTCTTCAGGTCACCACAGATTGTGGGGACATCTCCTGTGTACAGCGCCCTCTTCAGGACACCACAGATTGTGGGGACATCTCCTGTGTACGGCGTCCTCTTCAGGACACCACAGATTGTGGGGACATCTCCTGTGTACGGCGTCCTCTTCAGGACACCACAGATTGCGGGGACATCTCCTGTGTACGGCGTCCTCTTCAGGACACCACAGATTGTGGGGACATCTCCTGTGTACGGCGTCCTCTTCAGGACACCACAGATTGTGGGGACATCTCCTGTGTACGGCGCCCTCTTCAGGACACCACAGATTGCGGGGACATCTCCCGTGTACGGCGTCCTCTTCAGGACACCACAGATTGCGGGGACATCTCCTGTGTACAGCGCCCTCTTCAGGACACCACAGATTGTGGGGACATCTCCTGTGTACGGCGCCCTCTTCAGGACACCACAGATTGCGGGGACATCTCCTGTGTACAGCGCCCTCTTCAGGTCACCACAGATTGTGGGGACATCTCCTGTGTACGGCGCCCTCTTCAAGACACCACAGATTGTGGGGACATCTCCTGTGTACGGCGCCCTCTTCAGGACACCACAGATTGCGGGGACATCTCCTGTGTACAGCGCCCTCTTCAGGACACCACAGATTGCTGGGACATCTCCTGTGTACGGCGCCCTCTTCAGGACACCACAGATTGCGGGGACATCTCCTGTGTACAGCGCCCTCTTCAGGTCACCACAGATTGTGGGGACATCTCCTGTGTACAGCGCCCTCTTCAGGAGACCACAGATTGCGGGGACATCTCCTGTGTACAGCGCCCTCTTCAGGACTCCACAGATTGCTGGGACATCTCCTGTGTACGGCGCCCTCTTCAGGACACCACAGATTGCGGGGACATCTCCTGTGTACGGCGTCCTCTTCAGGACACCACAGATTGTGGGGACATCTCCTGTGTACGGCGCCCTCTTCAGGACACCACAGATTGCGGGGACATCTCCTGTGTACGGCGTCCTCTTCAGGTCACCACAGATTGTGGGGACATCTCATGTGTACGGCGCCCTCTTCAGGACACCACAGATTGTGGGACATCTCCTGTGTACAGCGTCCTCTTCAGGACACCACAGATTGTGGGGACATCTCCTGTGTACGGCGTCCTCTTCAGGTCACCACAGATTGCGGGGACATCTCCTGTGTACAGCGCCCTCTTCAGGTCACCACAGATTGTGGGGACATCTCCTGTGTACAGCGTCCTCTTCAGGACACCACAGATTGCGGGGACATCTCCTGTGTACAGCGTCCTCTTCAGGTCACCACAGATTGCGGGGACATCTCCTGTGTACGGCGTCCTCTTCAGGTCACCACAGATTGTGGGGACATCTCCTGTGTACGGCGCCCTCTTCAGGACACCACAGATTGTGGGACATCTCCTGTGTACAGCGTCCTCTTCAGGACACCACAGATTGTGGGGACATCTCCTGTGTACGGCGTCCTCTTCAGGTCACCACAGATTGCGGGGACATCTCCTGTGTACAGCGCCCTCTTCAGGTCACCACAGATTGTGGGGACATCTCCTGTGTACAGCGTCCTCTTCAGGACACCACAGATTGCGGGGACATCTCCTGTGTACAGCGCCCTCTTCAGGTCACCACAGATTGTGGGACATCTCCTGTGTACGGCGCCCTCTTCAGGACACCACAGATTGTGGGGACATCTCCTGTGTACAGCGTCCTCTTCAGGACACCACAGATTGTGGGGACATCTCCTGTGTACAGCGCCCTCTTCAGGACACCACAGATTGCAGGGGCATCTCCTGTGTACGGCGTCCAATTCAGGACTCCACAGATTGTGGGGACATCTCCTGTGTACGGCGTCCTCTTCAGGACACCACAGATTGTGGGGACATCTCCTGTGTACGGCGTCCTCTTCAGGTCACCACAGATTGCGAGGACATCTCCTGTGTACAGCGCCCTCTTCAGGTCACCACAGATTGTGGGGACATCTCCTGTGTACAGCGTCCTCTTCAGGACACCACAGATTGCGGGGACATCTCCTGTGTACAGCGTCCTCTTCAGGACACCACAGATTGTGGGGACATCTCCTGTGTACAGCGTCCTCTTCAGGACACCACAGATTGTGGGGACATCTCCTGTGTACAGCGCCCTCTTCAGGACACCACAGATTGCAGGGGCATCTCCTGTGTACGGCGTCCAATTCAGGACTCCACAGATTGTGGGGACATCTCCTGTGTACGGCGCCCTCTTCAGGACACCACAGATTGTGGGGACATCTCCTGTGTACAGCGCCCTCTTCAGGACACCACAGATTGTGGGGACATCTCCTGTGTACAGCGCCCTCTTCAGGACACCACAGATTGCAGGGACATCTCCTGTGTACAGCGCCCTCTTCAGGTCACCACAGATTGTGGGGACATCTCCTGTGTACGGCGTCCTCTTCAAGACACCACAGATTGTGGGGACATCTCCTGTGTACAGCGCCCTCTTCAGGACACCACAGATTGTGGGGACATCTCCCGTGCACGGCGCCCTCTTCAAGACACCACAGATTGTGGGGACATCTCCTGTGTACAGCGCCCTCTTCAGGACACCACAGATTGTGGGGACATCTCCTGTGTACGGCATCCTCTTCAGGACACCACAGATTGTGGGGACATCTCCTGTGTACAGCGCCCTCTTCAGGACACCACAGATTGTGGGGACATCTCCTGTGTACAGCGCCCTCTTCAAGACACCACAGATTGTGGGGACATCTCCTGTGTACAGCGCCCTCTTCAGGACACCACAGATTGTGGGGACATCTCCTGTGTACGGCGCCCTCTTCAGGACACCACAGATTGTGGGGACATCTCCTGTGTACAGCGTCCTCTTCAGGTCACCACAGATTGTGGGGACATCTCCTGTGTACAGCGCCCTCTTCAGGTCACCACAGATTGTGGGGACATCTCCTGTGTACAGCGCCCTCTTCAGGACACCACAGATTGTGGGGACATCTCCTGTGTACGGCGCCCTCTTCAGGACACCACAGATTGCGGGGACATCTCCTGTGTACAGCGTCCTCTTCAGGACACCACAGATTGTGGGGACATCTCCTGTGTACGGCGCCCTCTTCAGGACAGCACAGATTGTGTGGACATCTCCTGTGTACGGCGCCCTCTTTAGGACACCACAGATTGTGGGGACATCTCCTGTGTACAGCGCCCTCTTCAGGACACCACAGATTGCGGGGACATCTCCTGTGTACAGCGCCCTCTTCAGGACACCACAGATTGTGGGGACATCTCCTGTGTACGGCGCCCTCTTCAGGACAGCACAGATTGTGGGGACATCTCCTGTGTACGGCGCCCTCTTCAGGACACCACAGATTGTGGGGACATCTCCTGTGTACGGCATCCTCTTCAGGTCACCACAGATTGTGGGGACATCTCCTGTGTACAGCGTCCTCTTCAGGTCACCACAGATTGCGGGGACATCTCCTGTGTACAGCGCCCTCTTCAGGACACCACAGATTGTGGGGACATCTCCTGTGTACGGCGCCCTCTTCAGGACAGCACAGATTGTGGGGACATCTCCTGTGTACGGCGCCCTCTTCAGGACAGCACAGATTGTGGGGACATCTCCTGTGTACGGCGCCCTCTTCAGGACAGCACAGATTGTGGGGACATCTCCTGTGTACAGCGCCCTCTTCAGGACACCACAGATTGTGGGGACATCTCCTGTGTACAGCGCCCTCTTCAGGACACCACAGATTGTGGGGACATCTCCTGTGTACAGCGCCCTCTTCAAGACACCACAGATTGTGGGGACATCTCCTGTGTACAGCGCCCTCTTCAGGACACCACAGATTGTGGGGACATCTCCTGTGTACGGCGCCCTCTTCAGGACACCACAGATTGTGGGGACATCTCCTGTGTACAGCGTCCTCTTCAGGTCACCACAGATTGCGGGGACATCTCCTGTGTACAGCGCCCTCTTCAGGACACCACAGATTGTGGGGACATCTCCTGTGTACGGCGCCCTCTTCAGGACAGCACAGATTGTGGGGACATCTCCTGTGTACAGCGCCCTCTTCAGGACACCACAGATTGCGGGGGCATCTCCTGTGTACGGCGCCCTCTTTAGGACACCACAGATTGTGGGGACATCTCCTGTGTACAGCGCCCTCTTCAGGACACCACAGATTGCGGGGACATCTCCTGTGTACAGCGCCCTCTTCAGGACACCACAGATTGTGGGGACATCTCCTGTGTACGGCGCCCTCTTCAGGACAGCACAGATTGTGGGGACATCTCCTGTGTACGGCGCCCTCTTCAGGACACCACAGATTGTGGGGACATCTCCTGTGTACGGCGCCCTCTTCAGGACACCACAGATTGTGGGGACATCTCCTGTGTACAGCGCCCTCTTCAGGACACCACAGATTGCGGGGACATCTCCTGTGTACAGCGTCCTCTTCAGGTCACCACAGGTTGCGGGGACATCTCCTGTGTACAGCGCCCTCTTCAAGACACCACAGATTGTGGGGACATCTCCTGTGTACAGCGTCCTCTTCAGGTCACCACAGATTGCGGGGACATCTCCTGTGTACAGCGCCCTCTTCAGGACACCACAGATTGCAGGGACATCTCCTCTGTACGGCGTCCTCTTCAGGACACCACAGATTGTGGGGACATCTCCTGTGTACAGCGCCCTCTTCAAGACACCACAGATTGTGGGGACATCTCCTGTGTACAGCACCCTCTTCAGGTCACCACAGATTGTGGGGACATCTCCTGTGTACGGCGTCCTCTTCAGGACACCACAGATTGTGGGGACATCTCCTGTGTACAGCGCCCTCTTCAGGACACCACAGATTGCAGGGACATCTCCTGTGTACGGCATCCTCTTCAGGACACCACAGATTGTGGGGACATCTCCTGTGTACAGCGCCCTCTTCAGGACACCACAGATTGTGGGGACATCTCCTGTGTACAGCGCCCTCTTCAGGACACCACAGATTGTGGGGACATCTCCTGTGTACGGCGCCCTCTTCAGGACACCACAGATTGCAGGGACATCTCCTGTGTACGGCGCCCTCTTCAGGTCACCACAGATTGCGGGGACATCTCCTGTGTACAGCGTCCTCTTCAGGACACCACAGATTGAGGGGACATCTCCTGTGTACAGCGTCCTCTTCAGGTCACCACAGATTGTGGGGACATCTCCTGTGTACGGCGCCCTCTTCAGGTCACCACAGATTGCGGGGACATCTCCTGTGTACGGCGCCCTCTTCAAGACACCACAGATTGTGGGGACATCTCCTGTGTACGGCGTCCTCTTCAGGACACCACAGATTGTGGGGACATCTCCTGTGTACGGCGCCCTCTTCAGGACAGCACAGATTGTGGGGACATCTCCTGTGTACAGCGCCCTCTTCAGGTCACCACAGATTGTGGGGACATCTCCTGTGTACAGCGCCCTCTTCAGGACACCACAGATTGGGGGACATCTCCTGTGTACAGCGCCCTCTTCAGGACACCACAGATTGTGGGGACATCTCCTGTGTACAGCGCCCTCTTCAGGACACCACAGATTGGGGGACATCTCCTGTGTACAGCGCCCTCTTCAGGACACCACAGATTGCGGGGACATCTCCTGTGTACAGCGCCCTCTTCAGGACACCACAGATTGCAGGGGCATCTCCTGTGTACGGCGTCCAATTCAGGACTCCACAGATTGCGGGGACATCTACTGTGTACGGCGCCCTCTTCAGGTCACCACAGATTGCTGGGACATCTCCTGTGTACGGCGCCCTCTTCAGGACACCACAGATTGTGGGGACATCTCCTGTGTACGGCGCCCTCTTCAGGACACCACAGATTGTGGGGACATCTCCTGTGTACAGCGCCCTCTTCAGGACACCACAGATTGCAGGGACATCTCCTGTGTACGGCGCCCTCTTCAGGACACCACAGATTGCAGGGGCATCTCCTGTGTACGGCGCCCTCTTCAGGTCACCACAGATTGCTGGGACATCTCCTGTGTACGGCGCCCTCTTCAGGACACCACAGATTGTGGGGACATCTCCTGTGTACGGCGTCCTCTTCAGGACACCACAGATTGCAGGGACATCTCCTGTGTACGGCGCCCTCTTCAGGACACCACAGATTGTGGGGACATCTCCTGTGTACAGCGCCCTCTTCAGGACTCCACAGATTGCAGGGGCATCTCCTGTGTACGGCGCCCTCTTCAGGTCACCACAGATTGCTGGGACATCTCCTGTGTACGGCGCCCTCTTCAGGACACCACAGATTGTGGGGACATCTCCTGTGTACGGCGCCCTCTTCAGGACACCACAGATTGCAGGGACATCTCCTGTGTACGGCGCCCTCTTCAGGACACCACAGATTGCGGGGACATCTCCTGTGTACAGCGCCCTCTTCAGGACACCACAGATTGCAGGGACATCTCCTGTGTACGGCGCCCTCTTCAGGACACCACAGATTGCGGGGACATCTCCTGTGTACGGCGCCCTCTTCAGGTCACCACAGATTGTGGGGACATCTCCTGTGTACAGCGCCCTCTTCAGGACACCACAGATTGCAGGGACATCTCCTGTGTACGGCGCCCTCTTCAGGTCACCACAGATTGTGGGGACATCTCCTGTGTACGGCGCCCTCTTCAGGACACCACAGATTGCAGGGACATCTCCTGTGTACGGCGCCCTCTTCAGGTCACCACAGATTGTGGGGACATCTCCTGTGTACAGCGTCCTCTTCAGGACACCACAGATTGCAGGGACATCTCCTGTGTACGGCGCCCTCTTCAGGTCACCACAGATTGTGGGGACATCTCCTGTGTACAGCGCCCTCTTCAGGACACCACAGATTGCAGGGACATCTCCTGTGTACGGCGCCCTCTTCAGGTCACCACAGATTGTGGGGACATCTCCTGTGTACGGCGCCCTCTTCAGGACACCACAGATTGTGGGGACATCTCCTGTGTACAGCGCCCTCTTCAGGACACCACAGATTGCAGGGACATCTCCTGTGTACGGCGCCCTCTTCAGGACACCACAGATTGCGGGGACATCTCCTGTGTACAGCGCCCTCTTCAGGACACCACAGATTGTGGGGACATCTACTGTGTACAGCGCCCTCTTCAGGTCACCACAGATTGTGGGGACATCTCCTGTGTACAGCGTCCTCTTCAGGACACCACAGATTGCGGGGACATCTCCTGTGTACAGCGCCCTCTTCAGGACACCACAGATTGCAGGGGCATCTCCTGTGTACGGCGTCCAATTCAGGACTCCACAGATTGCGGGGACATCTCCTGTGTACAGCGCCCTCTTCAGGACACCACAGATTGCAGGGGCATCTCCTGTGTACGGCGTCCAATTCAGGACTCCACAGATTGTGGGGACATCTCCTGTGTACAGCGCCCTCTTCAGGACACCACAGAGTGCAGGGGCATCTCCTGTGTACGGCGCCCTCTTCAGGACTCCACAGATTGCGGGGACATCTACTGTGTACAGCGCCCTCTTCAGGTCACCACAGATTGCTGGGACATCTCCTGTGTACGGCGCCCTCTTCAGGACACCACAGATTGTGGGGACATCTCCTGTGTACAGCGCCCTCTTCAGGACACCACAGATTGCAGGGACATCTCCTGTGTACAGCGCCCTCTTCAGGACACCACAGATTGCAGGGGCATCTCCTGTGTACGGCGTCCAATTCAGGACACCACAGATTGTGGGGACATCTCCTGTGTACAGCGCCCTCTTCAGGACACCACAGATTGCAGGGACATCTCCTGTGTACAGCGCCCTCTTCAGGACACCACAGATTGCGGGGACATCTCCTGTGTACGGCGCCCTCTTCAGGACACCACAGATTGTGGGGACATCTCCTGTGTACGGCGCCCTCTTCAGGACACCACAGATTGTGGGGACATCTCCTGTGTACGGCACCCTCTTCAGGACTCCACAGATTGTGGGGACATCTACTGTGTACGGCGCCCTCTTCAGGACACCACAGATTATGGGGACATCTCCTGTGTACAGCGCCCTCTTCAGGACACCACAGATTGCAGGGACATCTCCTGTGTACAGCGCCCTCTTCAGGACACCACAGATTGCAGGGACATCTCCTGTGTACAGCGCCCTCTTCAGGACACCACAGATTGTGGGGACATCTCCCGTGTACAGCGCCCTCTTCAGGACACCACAGATTGCGGGGACATCTCCTGTGTACGGCGTCCTCTTCAGGACACCACAGATTGCGGGGACATCTCCTGTGTACGGCGTCCTCTTCAGGACACCACAGATTGTGGGAACATCTCCTGTGTACTGCGTCCTCTTCAGGACACCACAGATTGCGGGGACATCTCCTGTGTACGGCGCCCTCTTCAGGACACCACAGATTGCGGGGACATCTCCTGTGTACGGCGCCCTCTTCAGGACACCACAGATTGTGGGGACATCTCCTGTGTACAGCGCCCTCTTCAGGTCACCACAGATTGCGGGGACATCTCCTGTGTACAGCGCCCTCTTCACGACACCACAGATTGCGGGGACATCTCCTGTGTACGGCGCCCTCTTCAGGTCACCACAGATTGCGGGGACATCTCCTGTGTACGGCGCTCTCTTCAGGTCATCACGGATTGCGGGGACATCTCCTGTGTACGGCGCCCTCTTCAGGACACCACAGATTGCGGGGACATCTCCTGTGTACAGCGCCCTCTTCAGGACACCACAGATTGCGGGGACATCTCCTGTGTACGGCGCCCTCTTCAGGACACCACAGATTGTGGGGACATCTCCTGTGTACGGCGCTCTCTTCAGGTCATCACAGATTGCGGGGACATCTCCTGTGTACGGCGCCCTCTTCAGGACACCACAGATTGCGGGGACATCTCCTGTGTACAGCGCCCTCTTCAGGACACCACAGATTGCGGGGACATCTCCTGTGTACAGCGCCCTCTTCAGGACACCACAGATTGCGGGGACATCTGTGTACGGCGCCCTCTTCAGGACACCACAGATTGTGGGGACATCTCCTGTGTACGGCGCCCTCTTCAGGACACCACAGATTGTGGGGACATCTCCTGTGTACGGCGTCCTCTTCAGGACACCACAGATTGCGGGGTCATCTTCTGTGTACAGCGTCCTTGTGATGTACAATGTCTGCAAGATATGTTTTCTGTTGCAATGTGCTAACAAATCCTCCATCCTAGGACATTGTAAACTGTCAGTAGTAGGAATTCCTTCCCCCCCAGGTTTTATCAACCCTGCCACTTCCTCTGGAAAAGCAGGAATGTTAATTAGCTAGACCATCTTCCTCACACCATTTGGCTTCTCTCAGCTGAAAGAGAAAAATGCGGGAAAAAGGTCTTTGAAATAAAAACTTTAAGAGCCTGCCCTGCGAAAACCGTACCAAGTAGAGATATGAAAATCATATTTCTGCGATCCGAGCAGACCCAGCTTCACTGTGGTGCCTGTTGCAAAACTCTCGGATGTCCAGAACCTGAGATATGATTTGCGCCCAAATGGACGGTCATATCGCATAGATGTTTGATGTTTTCTTGATAGGCTCATTACGCTGGGTAACATGATACCACTGATGAGTCCATACCAGCTTCTCCCATAAAGTTATAGCTAATCTAAGTTTTGTAGCCAAAACATAACTCGGATGAGAGAGGAGGGATCAACCCAGAATGCATCTCTCCGTGATGTCACAAAGCAAAGCCTATAAGGCCTTCCCTGGGCAAACCAGCACAGAACAGCTGCAGAGTCCGTGCTGACAAGAACTCAGATGAGCGGAGAAGTGCAGCTCCGCCTCCACCCACCTTAAAGCCACATGGTCTGCCTAAGGAACAATATGGAACTGTGAGTGTAATCTCTTTGTTTTCTCCACTTTTATTTTATACCTGTACTGTACATATTTTATGTCTCAATTTTATAGCAACTTTTATCTGTAATCACTGTCCTCTTTCGGAAAATAAATGAAATTATTTAGATCTGTCTCCATGCTCTAAGAATCGAACTATACGCCTTTGTTAGATAATCGCTACTAATTCAAAGGGTTTGCCACGGACCCTCTTAATTTAACACTGTGAATTAAGTAACCGTGACTGGTGGCAGCGCGTTGTGCACGGCTATTGCGGCTTGCTGGCAGTCTAGAAGGGTCTTATATTGCTGAATAAGGGTCTGCGGCCACAGCATTGATAATTCCCTTACGGCAGAAGCCTAATTGCCGGTTCACAACAGGCAGCCCGTCCGGCGACTAATTATCCTAGGTGCAGTTCCCTGACTGACCTGAGGGTAAGGGGGGCGCTGGAGAGCTGCGAGTTCCAAAGTGGAACTGAGAAAGTGGGATATACATAAATCCCCGCAGTACTTGGAAGATTGATAGCAGTGGTGGGGCATCCAAATTAAACTCCCCCTGCGGCAAATTGTAGAGCGAGATTAGCTTGCTGGATATTTTTGTCACATGGTGCCGGTGGTGGGATAACTAAGATAAGCCCCAATGGTGCCTGTGATAGCTGTGTGCCGGCATTGTGTCACGTCCCTCCGTCCGCTGATACACCCGTGTCAGTGGTGGGATTGTGACATAGTGGTGACACAGGGTCCGCTGTCCGTCGCGTTTTGGTGGCAGCGGGACCCCCGTTAGTGTCGCCCGTAAGTAGACGAACGGCGGTGGGCTGTTCGTCACATATTGGTGGCAGAGCGGTGGGATAATCCTAGAGCATTAGTGATTTGGTTTGAGCAATCATTCCTCTCACTAAAAACCTGCACGGTTCCTGCGGGAATCCTGCATCATAGGTTTTGGAGAACAGACTCAGTGGTTACTAGTCCTGAGACATTAGTGTGTACTTGCAAGTATCCCCCTCCCGTTTCTTCGTTTTTCTTTTTCTATCTTTTATTTGGCAACCATGGCGGCAAAAGGAGAACCTTGGTACAACCGGCAGACAAAGGAAGTTCTTGCTGGGTTATGCACGTACCAAGGCCTTGACGCCACGAACAAAAACAGAGCTCAAATGATCGCGGCTCTAGTGCAGCTGGACAACGACCAGAATCCAGAGAGCGCAGAAGTTGGCCCAAGTGGCAATGGGGCTGCAGCAGAGGCTCCACTCCTGAGCGCTGGCCCCACATTCAGCCAGAACGGGGTGGACCCCTATCTGCAAATGGCCTTGGACGAACTCCCCGCCGAAGACAGTGATGGGCGGGTGAGGCTGATCCAGCAATATCGGCAGGAGGCCCAAGCCGAACGTGAGCGCCAAGCTGAGGCTGAGAGGGCCGAGCGTCAAGCCCAGGCTGAGAGAGCTGAGCGCCGAGCAGAGGCTGAGAGAGCCGAGCGCCAGGAGCAGAGGGCCCATGAACTGGAGGTACTCCAGCGGGGTGGGAATGCCCCCACAGCCCGAAGCGGTGAGCCCAGCAGCATCCAGACTCCTAAACCCCGGCCAGAGCATTTTCCCGTGATGGAAAAGGACGGGGACTTGGACACGTTTCTGCGAGCCTTTGAGAAAGCCTGCAGACAGTACCAGCTGCCCAGAGACCAATGGGCAAGGTACTTGACCCCAGGGCTAAAAGGCAAAGCCCTGGAGGCATTTGCTTCTCTTCCGCCAGAAGCCGATGATGACTATGATGCCATAAAGCAGGCGCTGATCGCCAAATACCGGCTGACACCTGAGGTATACCGAAAGAAGTTCCGGCACCTCCAACGTGGCCCACATGATAGCTACAGTGATGTGGTGCAAGGACTCAGGACCCACTTTGACCAGTGGATCCATGGACTGTCCGTTGAAACCTTTGAGCAGCTACGGGACCTGATGATCAAAGACCAGTTCCTGCATCTCTGCCCAGCTGAGATCCGACAGTTCATCCTGGACCGCGAACCAACGAACGCGGACAAAGCGGCGCAGATCGCCGACAACCACGAGGCCAACCGGAAGCCCGAGACGCGGAGGCCAGTCGCCACCAGCTGGAAAGGGGGTAAGCCAGCAACCAACCCCAATGCCCCAGCTAGCCGTCCCTCCGGAGGCCCAGTCCCTGTTGCCAACAGCAGGCCGGCTACTGACAGTCGCCTGTGTCACCACTGCCAGCGGCCTGGTCACTTCTTTTACACCTGTCCGAATAGGCCGAAGAACCCCCCAGCCAAGGCCCCCGGGCCCAACGCCTCTGTTCTTTTGGTGGGAGGTGTGGTTGGGAGGGCTGACGACAACGTTCAACCTGTTCAGGTGGGGGCCCGTCTTGCTACAGGCCTCAAGGACACCGGGGCTGAACGAACCCTCATCCGTCCTGGACTGGCGGCCCCTGAAGAGTTTGAGGGGAAAACCCTGACTGTCACCGGGATTGGAGGCACCCGTTGTCCCTTGCCAGTGGCACGAGTTTTTCTTGACTGGGGTGCCGGGAGCGGGTTGAGGGAGGTGGGAGTGTCTGAAAACCTGCCCACTGATGTTTTATTGGGGACTGACTTGGGGCGGATGGTTGCATACTACGTCCCTGACACCCTTCCCCAAACTGATAATAAGGGTAACGTTAACCCTGATGATGATGATGATGACGGGAAACTGAATGTGTTACCTGCTAATGCCTTGATGAGTAATGATGCAACTAACAACCATTCTTTCCCCAGGTACGATGCTGATGCTGATGTGAATGTACCAAAGCAAACTGATAACCATTCTTCTCCTAGGAAGGATGATGATGATGTTGATGTATCTGTGCCGACTGAACCCGTTAACCCTTTCTTTGAAGCGGTAGATGTGTCCACAGGTACCGAAGTGCTCAGCCCCATCACTCTGCGGAGTGAGACGGCTGAGGAACCCCTGGCAGGAGTAAGCAACGGTGCTCAAGGAAATGGGGAGGTGCATGGGGACCATGAGGAAGGTAATGCCATGCAGCTGACCAGTGCCACCGAGGAAGGTAACTGGCCCATAAGTAGCACTGCTCCTGAAGTGTTGGGGGTGGATGGGGAGGTAGAGCCCAGGGCAGCACCAGCTGGTGGGTCTGAAGAAATCCCCAGGGAGACAGCATACATAGCAGCTGTCACACGCAGTCAGAGTGCCCAGATCGCAGGTAACGCACTGTCTTCTGGACCCTCTGCTGCTACAGGAGAGACTGAACCAGAGGTGAACCCAGAGCCGGTTCCAGAGGGTCCCAGTAAAGAGGGGACCCTGACGTCACTTCTGGCAGCCTCCAGCATGGAGTTCCAGGCTGCTCTGCACTCCGATGCCAGCCTGGAGAAATTGAGAGGTCTCGCTGAGACGCCCACCTCCAAGTCTGATAAGGAGAGGGTGTTCTGGGAACGAGGAAGGTTGTACCGGGAGACAGTACCCGGAGATCCTAAAAAGGAGTGGTTGAGGGAAAGACAGCTGGTCGTCCCCTATCAGTTCAGAACTGAGTTGTTGCGGATTGCCCATGAGATTCCACTCGCTGGACACTTGGGGATCAGCAAAACAAAGGCACGGCTGTCTCAACACTTTTATTGGCCCAAGATGGGGACAGATGTAACACACTACTGCCGCTCCTGTGCCACCTGTCAAAAAGTGGGTAAGGCGGGGCCTGCTCTTAAGGCTCCCCTTATTCCTTTGCCGGTGATAGAGGAGCCTTTCCAGAGAATCGCGGTGGACATTGTAGGGCCGCTGTCCGTCCCCAGCAGCTCCGGAAAGCGATACATTCTCACCGTGGTAGACTACGCTACCCGGTACCCGGAGGCAGTAGCTCTGTCTTCAACCAGGGCAGATAAGGTGGCTGACGCACTGGTGACCATCTTTTCAAGAGTAGGATTTCCCAGGGAGATGCTTACCGATCAAGGGCCCCAATTCATGTCTCGCCTAATGGAGGCTCTCTGTGAGAAAATGCAGGTGACGCAGCTGGTATCGAGTCCGTATCACCCACAGACTAATGGTTTGTGTGAACGCTTCAACGGTACCCTCAAACAGATGCTCCGCATACTGGTTGAGACCCAAGGGCGCGACTGGGAGCGGTACCTCCCACACCTGCTGTTCGCTTACAGAGAAGTTCCGCAGGCCTCGACCGGGTTCTCCCCCTTCGAGCTCCTGTATGGCAGGCGAGTCCGGGGACCCCTTGGGTTGATAAGAGAATCCTGGGAAGATGAGCCAAACCCCACAGAAGTGTCCATCGTGGATTATGTCATGCGCTTCCGTGACAAGATGCAGACCTTGACGCAGTTGGTGCATGACAACATGACACAGGCTCAGGCTGACCAGAAGCACTGGTATGACCAGAACGCCCGGGAGCGGACATACCAGGTGGGTCAAAAGGTGTGGGCGCTGGTCCCTGTACCAACGGATAAGCTTCAGGCAGCCTGGGAAGGCCCGTACGTCGTCCACCAACAGCTCAACCCGGTCACCTACGTGGTCACGCTTGACCATGCTCGGGGTAGGCGCAAGGCCTTTCACGTCAACATGCTGAAGGCGCACTACGAACGTGAAGCTTGCGTCCTACCGGTCTGCAATCTGCCAGAGGATGGGGAGGAAGATTCCCTCCTGGACATGCTGGCCCAGGCCAAGGCCAATGGGTCCATTGAGGACATGGAGATAAGTGGTTCGCTCACCGTGTCCCAGCGGTTGCAGTTGATGGCCACCCTGGAACTCTTCCGGCCCGTGTTCACCAACCGTCCTGGGAGGACGGAGTTAGCGGTTCATGAGGTGGACACCGGGAATCATGCCCCATTAAGGCGAACACCTTATCGGATCTCTGAAACGGTGCAACAAGTCATGCGCCAAGAGGTCGATGAGATGTTAAGGCTGGGAGTGATTCGACGGTCAAAAGGTGCGTGGGCTTCACCTGTAGTCCTCGTGCCTAAAAAGGATCGAACCACCCGGTTCTGCGTGGACTACAGGGGGCTCAACGCCATCACAACCTCTGATGCCCACCCGATGCCGCGCATCGAGGATCTGCTCGAGCGGTTGACAAACGCCAACTACATATCCATCATGGATTTGAGTCGGGGATACTGGCAGATTCCCCTGAGCCCTGAGGCGCAGGAGAAATCCGCCTTTATCACCCCCTTTGGACTGTACGAGTCCACGGTCATGCCCTTCGGCATGAAGAATGCCCCTGCCACTTTCCAGCGGATGGTCAACCACCTGCTTCGGGGACTGGAGGAGTACGCAGTGGCGTACTTAGACGATATTGCCGTCTTCAGTTCCACCTGGGAGGAACACCTTCAGCACCTCCAGGAGGTGCTCAAGCGTCTTCACAAGGCAGGCCTGACCATCAAGCCGGGGAAGTGCCAGATAGGCATGCACAAGGTCCACTACCTGGGGCACCGGGTAGGCGGGGGTTCCATGAGTCCGGAGCCAGAAAAAGTGGACGCAATCGTGTCCTGGCCCACCCCCAGGACCAAGAAACAGGTGAAGTCCTTCTTGGGCACTGCAGGGTACTATAGGCGGTTCGTACAGGACTATAGCGCCCTTGCCAAACCCTTGACTGACCTCACCAAGCAGAGGCTACCCCAAACAGTCAACTGGACAGATGACTGTGAGGCGGCTTTCCAAGCTTTGAAAGCAGCCCTGTGCAACTCTCCAGTGTCGAGAGCAGTCGACAGCAGTCGCCCGTTTCTGGTACAGACCGACACCAGCGAGTTTGGCCTCGGTGCTGTGCTTAGCCAGGTCGACTCGGGGGACCAAGAGCACCCCGTGTTGTACCTGAGCCGGAAACTTTTGCCGAGGGAAGTGGCATACTCGACCATCGAGAAGGAGTGTCTGGCCATGGTGTGGGCACTGCAGCGTTTGCAGCCCTACCTGTACGGGCGCGCCTTCACGGTGGTAACTGACCACAACCCTCTGAGCTGGTTGCACACAGTGTCGGGAACCAATGGAAGATTGCTCCGCTGGAGCCTTGCCCTTCAGCAGTATGACTTCACTGTAAAACACAGGAAGGGCAGTGAAAACGGCAATGCCGATGGGTTGTCCCGCCGGGGCGAACCCGCTGAGGTGCGCATGGCCGATTACCGAGAGGTAATGCCTCCTTAGCGCCCTCTTAAGGGGGGAGGTGTGATGTACAATGTCTGCAAGATATGTTTTCTGTTGCAATGTGCTAACAAATCCTCCATCCTAGGACATTGTAAACTGTCAGTAGTAGGAATTCCTTCCCCCCCAGGTTTTATCAACCCTGCCACTTCCTCTGGAAGAGCAGGAATGTTAATTAGCTAGACCATCTTCCTCACACCATTTGGCTTCTCTCAGCTGAAAGAGAAAAATGCGGGAAAAAGGTCTTTGAAATAAAAACTTTAAGAGCCTGCCCTGCGAAAACCGTACCAAGTAGAGATATGAAAATCATATTTCTGCGATCCGAGCAGACCCAGCTTCACTGTGGTGCCTGTTGCAAAACTCTCGGATGTCCAGAACCTGAGATATGATTTGCGCCCAAATGGACGGTCATATCGCATAGATGTTTGATGTTTTCTTGATAGGCTCATTACGCTGGGTAACATGATACCACTGATGAGTCCATACCAGCTTCTCCCATAAAGTTATAGCTAATCTAAGTTTTGTAGCCAAAACATAACTCGGATGAGAGAGGAGGGATCAACCCAGAATGCATCTCTCCGTGATGTCACAAAGCAAAGCCTATAAGGCCTTCCCTGGGCAAACCAGCACAGAACAGCTGCAGAGTCCGTGCTGACAAGAACTCAGATGAGCGGAGAAGTGCAGCTCCGCCTCCACCCACCTTAAAGCCACATGGTCTGCCTAAGGAACAATATGGAACTGTGAGTGTAATCTCTTTGTTTTCTCCACTTTTATTTTATACCTGTACTGTACATATTTTATGTCTCAATTTTATAGCAACTTTTATCTGTAATCACTGTCCTCTTTCGGAAAATAAATGAAATTATTTAGATCTGTCTCCATGATCTAAGAATCGAACTATACGCCTTTGTTAGATAATCGCTACTAATTCAAAGGGTTTGCGACGGACCCTCTTAATTTAACACTGTGAATTAAGTAACCGTGACTGGTGGCAGCGCGTTGTGCACGGCTATTGCGGCTTGCTGGCAGTCTAGAAGGGTCTTATATTGCTGAATAAGGTTCTGCGGCCACAGCATTGATAATTCCCTTACGGCAGAAGCCTAATTGCCGGTTCACAACAGGCAGCCCGTCCGGCGACTAATTATCCTAGGTGCAGTTCCCTGACTGACCTGAGGGTAAGGGGGGCGCTGGAGAGCTGCGAGTTCCAAAGTGGAACTGAGAAAGTGGGATATACATAAATCCCTGCAGTACTTGGAAGATTGATAGCAGTGGTGGGGCATCCAAATTAAACTCCCCCTGCGGCAAATTGTAGAGCGAGATTAGCTTGCTGGATATTTTTGTCACATGGTGCCGGTGGTGGGATAACTAAGATAAGCCCCAATGGTGCCTGTGATAGCTGTGTGCCGGCATTGTGTCACGTCCCTCCGTCCGCTGATACACCCGTGTCAGTGGTGGGATTGTGACATAGTGGTGACACAGGGTCCGCTGTCCGTCGCGTTTTGGTGGCAGCGGGACCCCCGTTAGTGTCGCCCGTAAGTAGACGAACGGCGGTGGGCTGTTCGTCACAGTCCTCTTCAGGACACCACAGATTGCGGGGTCGTCTCCTGTGTACGGCGTCCTCTTCAGGTCACCACAGATTGCGTTGACATCTCCTGTGTACGGCGTCCTCTTCAGGACACCACAGATTGCGGGGACATCTCCTGTGTACGGCGTCCTCTTCAGGACACCACAGATTGCGGGGACATCTCCTGTGTACGGCGTCCTCTTCAGGTCACCACAGATTGCGTTGACATCTCCTGTGTACGGCGTCCTCTTCAGGACACCACAGATTGCGGGGACATCTCCTGTGTACGGCGTCCTCTTCAGGACATCACAGATTGCGGGGACATCTTCTGTGTACGGCGTCCTCTTCAGGACACCACAGATTGCGGGGACATCTCCTGTGTACGGCGTCCTCTTCAGGACACCACAGATTGTGGGGACATCTCCTGTGTACAGCGTCCTCTTCAGGACACCACAGATTGCGGGGACATCTCCTGTGTACGGCGTCCTCTTCAGGACACCACAGATTGTGGGGACATCTCCTGTGTACAGCGTCCTCTTCAGGACACCACAGATTGCGGGGACATCTCCTGTGTACAGCGTCCTCTTCAGGACAGCACAGATTGCGGGGACATCTCCTGTGTACAGCGCCCTCTTCAGGACACCACAGATTGTGGGGACATCTCCTGTGTACAGCGCCCTCTTCAGGACACCACAGATTGCGGGGACATCTCCTGTGTACAGCGTCCTCTTCAGGTCACCACAGATTGCGGGGACATCTCCTGTGTACAGCGCCCTCTTCAGGACACCACAGATTGCGGGGACATCTCCTGTGTACAGCGCCCTCTTCAGGACACCACAGATTGCGGGGACATCTCCTGTGTACGGCGCCCTCTTCAGGACACCACAGATTGCGGGGACATCTCCTGTGTACAGCGCCCTCTTCAGGACACCACAGATTGTGGGGACATCTCCTGTGTACAGCGCCCTCTTCAGGACACCACAGATTGCGGGGACATCTCCTGTGTACGGCGCCCTCTTCAGGACACCACAGATTGCGGGGACATCTCCTTTGTACGGCGCCCTCTTCAGGACACCACAGATTGCAGGGACATCTCCTGTGTACGGCGCCCTCTTCAGGACACCACAGATTGCAGGGGTAAGGATTCTGTCTTATACCAGACCCCACAGATTGGACATACAGTACACGGGATATTGTCACTAGCAGGATTGGACAGAAATTCCTTCAGCTCCTCTAATTTTGCTGTCAGTCTTTTGCAGCCTCCAGGGACAGAATCTCTGTAAATGACAGCGGCCGAGCGCTGACTACTATGTAACATGGTGGAATGTGAGCGGCTGATTCTGAGCAATACCACAGCCTCAATTATAGGCAGACTTATGCAACCACATTATTGCAGATTTAATTTTATTTTTCCCCTCAAAATTATTCCAGTTTGTTTATCAGTGGATTTGTGCAGATCATGTGCAATAATAAAGGGGGAACATTTCCTGAAATGATTCTCCTTGGTGGGATTTATTTTACATGACAAAATGGTGATTTTACCAAGGGCGTGTAGACTTACACAACGCCGTCCTCTTGGGTCCACACGACGCCGGTCACGCAGCGCCGTCCTCTCGGGTCCACACAACGCCGGTCACGCAGCGCCGTCCTCTTGGGTCCACACGACGCCGGTCATGCAGCGCCGTCCTCTCGGGTCCACACTATGCCGGTCACACAGCGCCGTCCTCTCGGGTCCACACGACGCCAGTAACACAGCGCCGTCCTGTCGGGTCCACACAATGCTGGTACTCAGTGCCATCCTCTCGAGTCCACACGACGCCGGTCACACAGCGCCGTCCTCTCGGGTCCACACGATGCCGGTCACACAGCGCCGTCCTCTCGGGTCCACACGATGCCGGTACTCAGCGCCATCCTCTCGAGTCCACTCGACGCCAATACTCAGCGCCGTCCTCTCGGGTCCACACGACGCCGGTCACACAGCGCCGTCCTCTCAGGTCCACACGACGCCGGTCACACAGCGCCGTCCTCTCGGGTCCACACGACGCCGGTCACACAGCGCCGTCCTCTCGGGTCCACACGATGCCGGTACTCAGCGCCATCCTCTCGAGTCCACTCGACGCCGGTCACACAGCGCCGTCCTCTCGGGTCCACACGACGCCAATACTCAGCGCCGTCCTCTCGGGTCCACACGACGCCGGTCACACAGCGCCGTCCTCTCGGGTCCACACGACACCGGTCACACAGCGCCGTCCTCTCGGGTCCACACGACGCCGGTCACACAGCGCCGTCCTCTCGGGTCCACACGACGCCAGTAACACAGCGCCGTCCTGTCGGGTCCACACAATGCTGGTACTCAGTGCCATCCTCTCGAGTCCACACGACGCCGGTCACACAGCGCCGTCCTCTCGGGTCCACACGATTCCGGTCACACAGCGCCGTCCTCTCGGGTCCACACGATGCCGGTACTCAGTGCCATCCTCTCGGGTCCACACGACGCCGGTCACACAGCGCCGTCCTCTCGGGTCCACACGATGCCGGTCACACAGCGCCGTCCTCTCGGGTCCACACGACGCCGGTCACACAGCGCCGTCCTCTCGGGTCCACACGACGCCGGTCACACAGCGCCGTCCTCTCGGGTCCACACGATGCCGGTCACACAGCGCCGTCCTCTCAGGTCCACACGACGCCGGTCACACAGCGCCGTCCTCTCGGGTCCACACGACGCCGGTCACACAGCGCCGTCCTCTCGGGTCCACACGATGCCGGTACTCAGCGCCATCCTCTCGAGTCCACTCGACGCCGGTCACACAGCGCCGTCCTCTCGGGTCCACACGACGCCAATACTCAGCGCCGTCCTCTCGGGTCCACACGACGCCGGTCACACAGCGCCGTCCTCTCGGGTCCACACGACACCGGTCACACAGCGCCGTCCTCTCGGGTCCACACGACGCCGGTCACACAGCACCGTCCTCTCGGGTCCACACGACGCCAGTAACACAGCGCCGTCCTGTCGGGTCCACACAATGCTGGTACTCAGTGCCATCCTCTCGAGTCCACACGACGCCGGTCACACAGCGCCGTCCTCTCGGGTCCACACGATGCCGGTCACACAGCGCCGTCCTCTCGGGTCCACACGATGCCGGTACTCAGCGCCATCCTCTCGAGTCCACACGACGCCGGTCACACAGCGCCGTCCTCTCGGGTCCACACGACGCCGGTCACACAGTGCCGTCTTTTTATGTTGTGCATCTTCTGGGGGGAGAAGACAGATGTAGAGCGCGGGGGTAACATTCTTCCTTCTTTATTTAGGGCAGAGAATTTCTCATCATCCAAAAATGTCTCAGATATTGTATATAATTAGTAAATCCCCAGCGTGACACATGCCTAACAGCTGATACAAGGCGTGGAGGGGGCCGAAAACTTGGACCTTAACACTCAATGTCCCAATAGACAAGGATGATATGTGTGTTAGGGGGTCCGGACCATCAGATGTAGCTGGCACACATGGGGCCTCCAACGACCCAGGAGTAGCATAATGCACCAGAGTATCCTGAAGCCTAGATGACAGACCCCGACAGAAATGGCTCCTAAGAGCAGGGTCATTCTACTGCGTCAGTGGCCCATCTCCTAAACTCTGTAGAGTACTCAGCCGGCCGGCCCCCCTGCTTGATTTTACAGAGTCTAGACTAAGCCAGGGAGACACCACTAGGATCCCCATGCACCAGCGCCAATGCCACAAAAACCGTGTCCATTGACCGCAAAGATGGTGAATCGGTTCTGCAGGGAGAAGGCCCAGGATTGGGGATCACCCTTGAGAAGAGAGACTATAATCCCCCCCAAGCTGTTCCTCAGTCCCTGAGGAATAAAGGTGTCATGGAGTTACTGGCCAAGTGTGACATGACCCACCAATCGGTCGATCACTAAATGGCAAAACAAAAAACACCAGGAAAATTTTAACAATGGTGGGCCCTGTCGATAGGGAAAGGGGAAATGGACACCTCCTGCTCTCACTATCGTCCCTATACAGGTTCTTTACCCCATCACCGAGCAGGATCCCTGAACCCTCACTTGCCCTGCTCCTATCCCTAAGTAGGGAATTGGCAAGTGAAGACACTGGTCCGACCGCTGCATTAAGACAACACAAGGTAAGGCAATGCAAACCCCACAGGCAATAGGAAACACAAAAACAACACAGCTTTCTCTGCTGCAATGCACAGCAGAGTAAGGCACCAGATAGCAGCATTCAGCTGAAGCACCACTGCACCAGCCACCTCCTGTCTTCAGCACGGTTGGTATCCAAAATGACCTGTATCACCAACTGTCAGCTGATGCATCAGGTGACCTTATAAAGGAAGGTGGGAGTGGTCACCACCTGCATCAGCAAACTCAGCAGTAATGTAATTACACCAGCGACCACTGGGGGGAAAAACAGACATTAATCCCCGAAGGCCAGAAAGGAAAAGTTTTAATAAGAAAAGCCAAATCTGCCACAGATCCAAAAATGGATTGTGACAGTAACCCCCTTTCAATGAGGGGCCTCTGGACCCTCAACACCAGACCTCACCAGAAAACAACCTACGATGAGGACGCCTCGATCTACCAGAGTTCACCTGGGCAGTCACCTGACCCTCAGGTTTATGGCAAATGTGGACTGAAGGAAGTGACAACAACATATGCTCCGGAGGCGCTACAAATCTCCAAAGCGCCGACCTGGGGAATAAGTTGTGTACGGGCATTGATGGGAGTAAAACCCAGCTAGTAAGTCCCCAGGCCGAGAATGGCCAACACCCAATATGACCCAATCACCCAAGAACTCCAGGCCCCAGCAGCACACGTCTACTGGATGTTTTTGGTGGAAACACATACGTACTCATTCACACACAGGTCCGGACCTGAACGTTTATTGCCACGCACACGTTTGCCACAAGATGGTGAACTCTTTACAGAACCGACAACAGAGGCGTCCCCTGTGACACCACACTTACACCCCCACAATGCTCAGAGGGAAACTCCACCCTCCTATTACCCATTCTCCTAAGAGGCCTCCGACACTCAGGGTTAGTTCGTGGTGAGGGTTGAGACTTGCCCCTACTCCATGGCAGCACCTCTGCTGCACCCACTGGAGAAGAAGGGGACGGTTGTAGAATGACAGCAGAGACAGCAGCCCTCCGGCAGCAGCCTTCACACGACTGATCCCTGCGGCCTACTTCCCTGGACCGCCAATCTCTGACCGGGTTGTGTCTTTTCAACCAAGGGAGGCCTAAAATGATGGGTGATGGCATTACCCCAAGACGTAGCACGACAGGGACTCTTCATGATGAGTCTATACGCAAATCTTTATCATCCACAACTTGGGTCAACCTCCCCTGGCTAAGTGGGACTGAGTCAATGGCCTGGACGCTTAGGGGATTGGCTAGCGTTCTACATCTCAGGCCATGGGTCTCAACTAAGTGAGCATCCACCAGATTGACACCTGCTCCACTGTCCACAAGCACCGGAAAACCGTCAGTCATTCCGCCAACCACCACTTCAGCTGATATAGTACACTGAGAGGGAAAAATGGAGGAAACATACACTCCCTGGTCGCCTCCCTCCACACGACCAGGGGGATGCAGCTTCTTAGATGGTACAGATATTTTGGCACGAGCTGGGCAGACACTGATGAAATGACTAGTCTGCCCACAGTAAAAACATGCCCCCACACCATGATGAACCGCAGGCAACACCGTTTGGAAACAAACTCCTCCCACCTGCATGGGTTGTCTGTCTGCATCGGTGTGCCCTCCTCCCTAACAAGGGCTACAGGGGGCACATTTGGTGTATGTCTCTCCCTCAAGCGTCTATCCACCTGGAAGGCAAGGGACATGGCTGCCTCCAACGACCTGGGGGCAGCGTTCAGCACCAGAGTATCCTTCAACCTTGGAGACAGACCCTGCATAAAATGGCTCCTAAGAGCAGGGTCGTTCCACTGCGTGTCAGTGGCCCACCTCCGGAACTCTGAGCAGTACACCTCAGTCTGCCGGATCCCCTGCTTGATTTTACCCAGTCGGGATTCCACCAGGGAGATGCCATCAGTATCCCCATACACAAACGCCAATGCTGCAAAAACTCGTGCACCGACCGTGAAGATGGAGAACCTTGAGAAGGGAGACTATAATCCCCACATGCTGTTCCTCACTCCCTGAAGAACGGGGGCAGAGCCTGAGCACTTTGAGCTCACCGGTGAGGGTCTGAAAAAAAAAATGGGCAGTTTGGTGATAATGTCACGAAGTGACTGGCCCAGTGTGTGACACGACCCACCAATCAGTCGGTCACTAAACGGCAAAACAAAAAACACACCAGGGAAAACTTTAACAACGGTGGGCTCTGCTAAAGGGAACGGGCTGCTATAGGGAACAGGGAGATGGACACCTCCTGCACTCACCTGAGGATGTGCCCTGCTCTTCTGAACGTCTCTATACAGGTTATTTCAACCCATCGCCGAGCAGGATATCTAAACCCTCACTTGCCCTGCTCCTATCCCTTAGTAGAGAATTGGCAAGTGAAGACACTGGTCCCACTGCTGCACTAAGACAACACAAGGTAAGGTAAGACAAACCCCACAGGGAATAGGAAACACAAAACAACACTAAGCTTTCTCTGCTGGAATGCACTGCACAGCAGAGTAAGGCACCAGACCACAGCATTCAGCTGAAGCACCACTGCACCAGCAGCCTCCTGTCTTCAGCATGATTGGTATCCAAAAGGACCCGTGTCACCAAAAGTCAGCTGATGCATCAGGTGATCTTATAAAAGGAAAGTGGGAGTGGTCACCACCTGCATCAGCAAACCCAGCAGCAATGTAATTACACCAGCGGCCACCGGGGGGGGAAACTGACATTAACCCCCGATGGCCTGAAAGGAACGTTTCAATATGAAATGCCACATCTGCCACTGATCTAAAAATGGATCATGACAGAGGGTGAAGCCTGAAATATAAGTTACAAGCTTCCATTAAGACCATCAATTTATCTCCCCTTCAGAGAACCTGACAGGAAAAGATATTTTAGATTCCAGTTGAGCCTGAACATAAGCCGAGACCCAGACCCCAGACACTTGCTGAAGCTGTTGCACCACCTGAGACTGCATATCCTTAACCTTGTCCGTGAGTGTCTGGCTCAGGCAGGCAAAAGCCTAAGCTTGAGTCATAGGTTCATCGGGAAAAATTGTCGGGTTGGTAATTGTCATGAACCGGGAGTGTGTGGTTGCCCCCAGTTCATCAGGGGATTTATTATATCCCACTTTCCAGTCCCGGTTTGGAGATTGCAGCTCTCTGGCACCCCACTTACCCTCAGGTCAGTCAGGGAACTACACTTAGGACAAGTAGTCTCCAGAAAGGCTGCCTTGCTGTGTACTGGCTATTGGACATGTGGCAGTGACGGTAGTATGAATGTTCCCAGTCAGATAATACCTATATAAACCTCCATCCGTCACTGCCAGAGTCTACCAAATACCCCAGAACGCACTTCGTTGCCACCAGCTCCTAGTTCTTATATGAATATTGGGTCAGGAGCCAACCCACTAGGTAGCGTGAATTTTGCACGAATACATGGCCGTATGCTTTTAGAGCAAGGACAACTAAGCTAGTAAAGTTTTAAGATTTTACTCCAAAAAGAATAGGCAGTGTTTCAAAAATGTAAAAGATGTTACAAAGAGAGATAGATACATTATTGTAAGGATCTGAACTGTGTACCTGGCTTCACGGGGGCCGTCTTGTTTCCTGTTTGAGATGCTTTGTTTCCTGTCTGCTGCATATATGAAGGGACTCTGCACACTCTACAGTGCTTGAGTGTCTTGTACCTCACCTGCTACCAAGCTAGAAGGACTAGTATCTTGCTTGTCTCTTCTGTTCCTCGGGATACCCCGCTTGCTTCCGGATTCACATTCCATCTGAAAGACTCTGTTACTTCGGACCTGCTCTGCACCCACCTCCACTGCGACTGGCTCTCCTCTTGGAGCCCGATCCGGCTCCAGTCCTCGGGATCCAGCATTCCCGGGCTTGAACTTGCACCATTGGTCTGTACTGATAACCCTCATATTCCTGACTCTGCCTGATGCTTTAAACCACTGTTGCTTCCATCTGTTACCTGAAGCTTGTTTCTCTACAATATATATACAGTGGGGAAAAAAAGTATTTAGTCAGTCAGCAATAGTGCAAGTTTCACCACTTAAAAAGATGAGAGGCGTCTGTAATTTACATCATAGGTAGACCTCAACTATGGGAGACAAAGTGAGAAAAAAAAATCCAGAAAATCACATTGTCTGTTTTTTTTTCATTTTATTTGCATATTATGGTGGAAAATAAGTATTTGGTCAGAAACAAAATTTCATCTCAATACTTTGTGATATATCCTTTGTTGGCAATGACAGAGGTCAAACGTTTTCTGTAAGTCTTCACAAGGTTGCCACACACTGTTGTTGGTATGTTGGCCCATTCCTCCATGCAGATCTCCTCTAGAGCAGTGATGTTTTTGGCTTTTCGCTTGGCAACACGGACTTTCAACTCCCTCCAAAGGTTTTCTATAGGGTTGAGATCTGGAGACTGGCTAGGCCACTCCAGGACCTTGAAATGCTTCTTACGAAGCCACTCCTTCGTTGCCCTGGCGGTGTGCTTTGGATCATTGTCATGTTGAAAGACCCAGCCACGTTTCATCTTCAATGCCCTTGCTGATGGAAGGAGGTTTGCACTCAAAATCTCACGATACATGGCCCCATTCATTCTTTCATGTACCCGGATCAGTCGTCCTGGCCCCTTTGCAGAGAAACAGCCCCAAAGCATGATGTTTCCACCACCATGCTTTACAGTAGGTATGGTGTTTGATGGATGCAACTCAGTATTCTTTTTCCTCCAAACACGACAAGTTGTGTTTCTACCAAACAGTTCCAGTTTGGTTTCATCAGACCATAGGACATTCTCCCAAAACTCCTCTGGATCATCCAAATGCTCTCTAGCAAACTTCAGACGGGCCCGGACATGTACAGGCTTAAGCAGTGGGACACGTCTGGCACTACAGGATCTGAGTCCATGGTGGCGTAGTGTGTTACTTATGGTAGGCCTTGTTACATTGGTCCCAGCTCTCTGCAGTTCATTCACTAGGTCCCCCCGCGTGGTTCTGGGATTTTTGCTCACCGTTCTTGTGATCATTCTGACCCCACGGGGTGGGATTTTGCGTGGAGCACCAGATCGAGGGAGATTATCAGTGGTCTTGTATGTCTTCCATTTTCTAATTATTGCTCCCACAGTTGATTTCTTCACTCCAAGCTGGTTGGCTATTGCAGATTCAGTCTTCCCAGCCTGGTGCAGGGCTACAATTTTGTTTCTGGTGTCCTTTGACAGCTCTTTGGTCTTCACCATAGTGGAGTTTGGAGTCAGACTGTTTGAGGGTGTGCACAGGTGTCTTTTTATACTGATAACAAGTTTAAACAGGTGCCATTACTACAGGTAATGAGTGGAGGAACGAGGAGACTCTTAAAGAAGAAGTTACAGGTCTGTGAGAGCCAGAAATCTTGATTGTTTGTTTCTGACCAAATACTTATTTTCCACCATAATATGCAAATAAAATGAAAAAAAAACAGACAATGTGATTTTCTGGATTTTTTTTTCTCAGTTTGTCTCCCATAGTTGAGGTCTACCTATGATGTAAATTACAGACGCCTCTCATCTTTTTAAGTTGTGGAACTTGCACTATTGCTGACTGACTAAATAGTTTTTTTCCCCACTGTATATTACTTTGAATTCTGAAATATCGTGTTCGTGCCTTCAATCTCACCCACATCACCGGTCTCCATATTACATTGCAATAATCATATGACAATTATATACACCAGTTATAAAATAACAATGGATTAAAGATGAACTTACAGTTTTCAGTCCATGGCACGCCATGTGGTTTGGGGGAGGGGAACCTTCCCAAATCATCAGGTCAAAATGCACAGCCTCCCCTAGCTGGTTCCCCGGGCAGAAAGACACCCTCCTAATTGGGCTTCATAGCCTTATACTCTGGGTGGGCGGAGCTGTGGCATGCACTCCCCTTTTGAATGTTATTAAAAAGCTTATGAGTGCCATATCTTCTGGGTGAGAACCTTGGACAGAGATGACAGATATCATAGGTTTGCCTACGAGTTTTCCTTCCATTTAACACTAAACATCATAACTCTAAATATTACGGGGAAGCAGATACCCGTTTATCAATTCCTAGTGAGTGAGGAGATCCAAAAAAACGCTGTGGTGAATAGCTCTGATACATAGTAACATAGTTATTAAGGTTGAAGGGAGACTTTAAGTCCATCTAGTTCAACCCATATCCTGTCCTAACTTGCCCTAACATGTTGATCCAGAGGAAGGCAAAAAACCCCATGTGGCAAACAGTAAGGCTATGTGCACACGCTGCGGATTCACCCGCGGATTTGTGTCTGCGGATCCGCAGGTAAAACCGCAGGTAAAATCACCTGCAGTTTTACCTGCAGATTGGCCAGCGGTTTTCCCCTGCGGTTTAACACCTGGACAATGGAATAGGTGGCAAACCGCAGCAGAATCCGCAGAAAGAATTGACATGTCAGTTCTTTCCACGGATTCAAAACCGCAGCTTTTCCGCAGTAGAAAATCCACAGCATGTGCACAGCGTAAATCACATAGACTTACATTGTACTGTACACTGTCTGCAGAACTGCTGCGGATCCACAGAGGCCAAATCCGCAGCGGATCCGCAGCAAAAACCGCAGCGTGTGCACATAGCCTAAGCTTCACATTGGGGGAAAAAAATTCCTTCCCGACTCCACATACGGCAATCAGACTAGCTCCCTGGATCAACGCAATATTAAGGAGACTAGTGTATATACCCTGTAATATTATACTTTTCAGGAAAGGCGTCCAGTCCCTTCTTACATTTTAGTAGGGAATCACTCATTACAACATCATATGGCAGAGAGCTCCATAGTCTCACTGCTCTTACAGTAAAGAATCCGCGTCTGTGAGTATGCTAAAACCTTTCCTCCAGACGTAGATGATGCCCCCTTGTCCCCGTCACAGGTCTAAGAGTAAAAAGATCATTAGAAAGGTCTCTGTACTGTCCCCGCATATATTTATACATTGTAATAAGATCACCCCTAAGAATAACCCCAGGTGTAATAACCTGTCTTGGTATTGCAGACCCCCTAGTTCCCTAATAACCTTGGTCGCTCTTCTCTGCACCCGCTCCAGTTCAGCTATGTCTTTCTTATACACCGGAGACCAGAACTGTACACAGTATTCTAAGTGTGGTCGCACTAGTGGCTTATATAGAGGTAAAATTATGTTCTCCTCATGAGCATCTATGCCTCTTTTAATGCATCCCATTATTTTATTTGCCTTTGCAGCAGCTGCCTGACACTGGCCGCTAAATGTGAGTTTGTCGTCCACCCATACACCCAGGTCTTTTTCAGTGACAGTTTTGCCCAGTGTTTTACAATTAAGCACATAATTATACATCTTGTTCGTTCTACCTAAGTGCATGACCTTACATTTATCCCCATTAAAGCTCATTTGCCATTTATCAGCCCAAGCTTCTAGTTTACATAAATCCTCCTGTAATATAAAATTATCCTCCTCTGTATTGATTACCCTGCAGAGTTTAGTGTCATCTGCTAATATGGGAATTCTACTCTGTATGCCCCCGACAAGGTTATTAATAAATATGTTAAAAAGAAACGGGCCCAATACTGACCCCTGCAGTACCCAATACTGACCCCTGCGGTACCCAATACTGACCCCTGTGGTACCCCACTGCTAACCATGACCCATTTCGAGTGTGCTCCATTAATAACCACCCTTTGTTTCCTATCCCTGAGCCACCTCTTAACCCACTTACTCATATTTTCCCTATCCCCATTGTTCTCATTTTATGTATCAACCTTTTGTGTGGCAATGTATCAAAAGCTTTTGAAAAGTCCATGCATTCCCTTGGTCCAGTCTGGAACTTACCTCTTCATAGAAGCTTATCAGATTAGTCTGACAGGAGTGGTCCCTTGTAAACCCATGTTGATATTGGGTCATGAGGTTATTCTTCTTCAGATACTCCAGTATAGTATCTCTTAGAAAACCCTCCAGGATTTTACCCCAGTTGAGGTTCAACTTACTGGCCTATAATTTCCAAATTCAGTTTTTGTCTCCTTTTTGAATATTGGCCCCACATTTGCCATACGCCAGTCCTGTGGTACAGACCCTGTTATTATGGAATCTTTAAAGATTAGGAATAATGGTCTATCTATGACTGTGCTTAATTCCTGCAGTCCTCGGGGGTGTATCCCATCCGGGCCCGGGGATTTGTACATTTTAGTGATTTTTAGACGCCGCCGTACTTCCTGCTGGGTTAAGCAGGTGACATTTAATGGAGAATTTTTGTGATCCCTGATCATGTTATCCGTCATGGGATTTTCCTGTGTAAATCCTGTTGATAAAGTCATTTAGCAGATTGGCTTTTTCCTCATCCACCATTTCACACAGACTATTATTAAAGGGCCAACACTGTCATTTTTAGTTTCTTACTATTTATGTAGTATAGAATATTTTGGGATTATTTTTACTTTCTCTGGCAATGAGTCTCTGTCTCAATCTTTGCTGCCTTGATTTGCTTCTTACAGAATTTATGTAATCTTCTGTAGTTAATGCCTCATCACTACCTGCTTGCTGTAATTCTCTGCTTTCTTTTTGTCCCTTATTGCGCCCCTTACAGCTCTATTTAGCCATAGTGGTCTCCTCCTATTTCTCGCAGGTTTATTCCCATACGGTATATATTGTGCACAGCTCCTATTCAGGAGGATAATAAACGTCTCCCATTGTCTTTGTGTATTTTTATGTCTCAGGATATCGTCCCAGTTATTGCACCAAGATCATCTCTCATCCGTTGGAAATTTGCCTTCCTGAAGTTTCGTGTCCTTGTAACCCCTCTACTACACATCTTATTACAGGACACCTGAACACTTATTATCCTGTGACCACTATCCCCCCAGTGACCCCCAACCCTTACATCTGATCTGCGGTCCGGCCTGTGGGGTAATATTAGGTCTAGCAGTGCTCCCCCTCATTTATTAGTACGGTCATTTCTGAACAGACTATAGCCCTGTAAATTATCCCCCGGTCACGGCTCTCGTCCGGCCATGTCTCAGATATCCCCACCATGGCAGAATTATGCTCCAACAACATTAACTCCAATTCCTCCATCTTGTTGGCGAGACTTCTGGCATTAGTATACATGCACTTTATGTATCTCTCTGTACCTCTATTCTTTCTTATTACCTGTTCTAACCCCACCCCCCATGCCACCCCCACCCCCAATGTCATTATTTGTGCCCAGGTCTCTATCTGCACTGTCTTCCCCTATAAAAGGAATACCCTCCCCCCCCCCGTCCCGAGGTTAAACACTTCTACAACCTTCTAGCCATTTTCTCCCCCAGCACAGCTGCTCCCTCCCCATTGAGGTGCAGCCCGTCCCTAGCGTAGAACCTGTAGCCAACTGAGAAGTCGGCCCAGTTCTGCAGGAACCCAAACCCTCCTTCCTACACCAATTCCTGAGCCACTTATTAACCTCCCTAATCTCCCGCTGCCTCTCTGGCGTGGCACGTGGCACAGGAGGTATTTCCGAAAATACCACCTTGGAGGTCCTTGCTTTAGGGTGTGTGCACACGCTGTGGATTGCCCTGCGGTTTATCACCTCTACAATGGAGGAAATGGCAAACGGCTGTTGAATCCGCAGAAAGAATTGACATAGTAACATAGTAACATAGTTTTGAAGGCTGAAGACCTTATGTCCATCTAGTTCAGCCTATTGTTAGTGCAGCTGTTCTGCATTGTTGATCCTGGGGAAGGCAAAAAACCCACAGAGTAGAAGCCAATTTTCTCCATAGGGAAAAAAATTCCTTCCCCTAAGCTGGGTCACCCATCTACCTATAATATTCTGTTATTCGTAACCTTCTATACTGTTACTCACAAGAAAAGCCTCCATTCCTTTCTTACATTCATTCAGTGAGTTGGCCATCACCACTTCCTCAGGAAGAGAATTCCAGAGCCTCACTGCTCTTACCGTGAAGAACCCTCTTCTATGCTGGTGCAGAAATTGTCTTTCCTCCAAGTGAAGAGAATGCCCCCTTGTTCTTGTCACAGTCCAAGGTCATATCAATTCTTTCTGCGGATTAGAAACCGCAGCAAATCCGCGCAGAAAAATCCGCACCATCTGCACAGCGGTTTTTAATTCCCATAGGATATTATGGTACTGTAGGATCTGCATGGCCAAAACCGCTGCGGATCCGCAGCAGAATCCACAGCGTGTGCACACAGCCTTAAGCTTGCGGCCTAATTCCCTGAAATCATCTTTAAGGACCTTCCACCTACCTCTAACTTTGTCATTTGTGCCAATGTGCACCATGACCGCTGGATCCTCACCAGCCCCTCCCAGTAATCTGTCAGCCCGATCAGCGATGTGTCGGACTGGAGCGCCAGGTAGGCAGCACACCGTCCGACGATCCCTGTCTTTGTGACAGATTGCCCTATCTGCTCCCCTAATAATTGAGTCTCCCACTACCAGCACCTGTCTGGCCTGCCCTGCTCTCCTATTTCCCCCTTACTGGAGCAGACACTCCTCCGGCTTTCAGAGGACATGCCTTGCTGCAGCAGTGCTACTCCTGCACTAACACTCCCCTCATCTGCCAACTTAGCAAACTTATTGGGGTGTGCCAGATCAGGACTAGCCCCCCTGGCGCTGTTCCCTCTGTCACCCAGCTAGCTGCCTCACTGTCCTGCAGCTCCAACCTATCTATCCCATTGAGCGTCTGCTCAGTGAGCAGAAGACTCCTTTCCATATTGTCTATGGATCTCAGTGTTGCCAGCTGCACATTTAGATCCAGTATCTGGGCTTCCAAATGCACAACGTGCTCACATCTCGCACAGCAGTGTGCACCCTCCACCAGCTGGTCAAGGATTGCATATGGGTCCCCCTCCCAGGGCTGTGGGGTACTCGGTACCGGGCCGGTCTCTCAGAAGGGAATGTCACAGCATCGGTGACCCGGTCCGTGGCCCTGGGCGCCCATGCAAAAGGGGTTGAGTTGGGAATAAAGTTTATAAGTGATTTGTGACGCCACCTGTGGTGTTCGGCAAGGGAGGTGTTAAGCCGACGCTGCAGACAGATCCTCTGGGATAGATGGTGTAGTGCAGCTACAATGTTGTAGCCCTCCACAGGCAGGGCTGTAGTCCAAGGGCAGTGTAGATAAAGGGTTAGGAAGAAGGTGCAGTGTTTGGCACAGAGATGTAGCAGTGCTGAAGAAGTTGCAGGAAGAAGGCAAGGACACAGCGGAATGTAGTTTCTTTACCTTTACTTGGCAAACGCAGTCCAGGGTCCTGGTTACAGATGGCACAGGAGCAGGCTAGCCTGGAAGCAACTAGGGATCTCTCTATCAGATGGGTGGTGTAGTCTCCTTCCTAGCGCTGGCTTGAGGTACATGTAGTACTTTGTTACACTGAAGTTCTTCCTTCTTATCTTCTCTTAGAACTCCCTCGTATGGCAGACAGCTGTAGCCCTCTATCTCTCTTGGCTCACTGGTCGCGGTTGTGCCTCCGAGTCTTAGGTGGGAATAGAGCATTTACAGCTTCCTATTCCTCTGATTTCTGTTGCAGGACCTTCAGTATCCATACAACCGTGGAGACCAGGCTCCAGATCATGCGCTATCTCTAGGAGGGAGCTCTCTGTTCTCAGCTCAACCGCCATCTTCTCTCCACACATCGACACACGTTGCCCTCCTCACACTAACTGACTATTTCCCTTCCTGGCCCTCAGAGCGCACTCCTCCCCCAATCCTGGTTCAGAGCTCCCTCTGCTGGCCTGGAGAGGGAACATGTTGCATGTAAATGATTAACTGTTAGAGAGACCCTTCATTGCTTCCAAGCCTGACATCACCCTCCCTGGAGGAAGGCAATGCCATTGTGTCGACCATACTCCTGGGGCGCCACATTCCCCCCTAGTGCAAGTCAGCACTCCTGGGCTGATGAAAAACCATATAAACAATATGAAGGTTACAAGATTTGAAAAAGAAAAAATTACAAAAACCAAAAGCTCCAAAAATAGTCCTGTGATAAGTCCAGCATCAACGTCCATGGTCCATTCCTGGGCAAATGGTGAACTATTTACAAGGGTAGTGGCCACACACAGTCCTGTGGTCAGAGTGTCCATAAAAACAAGCTGGAAAAATTCAAAAAGCGCAATCTTACAGAATATCTGCAGGCACAAAACTTGAATAGTTACATATATACATTTTTAACAGTTACATTACTTTAATTTGGTTATATACGGAATCTAATGGGTGGTATACCTTGTGTAGCATGGGTAGACCTGCGTAATACTGGTGTGGTTGGGGACATCACTGGTTGTCTGGTGCTAACCACTGGTGTAAAACTGGCTACAATACTGACGCTTCTGTGTAGCACAGGGATACTAGATTTTCTTGGACCACTTCTGTTCACTGTAGGTAAACTGGGTAGTAGCTGTCTGCGAACTCTTAGACTCACCATGGTTATGACAGATTCACCACTGGCAGGGCGAGGGTTCTCTGACTCCACTGCTGGTATGGCATCTGCTACCTGAACTTCCTGATTTTCAAAGTTCTCTTGAGTCACGTCTTCTTGTACTACCAGTTGGGGAAATGTCAACGCTGGCACCACTATGGCATCATTTACTTTAGTCCAATTTGCAGGGAATTCTCCAAGTATGGTGCTGACCTTTTCTTCTTCTTCTTCTATGGGTTGGATGTTATTTTGTTCTTCCATTCTTTCTTTTAACTGGTCAGGACATAATTTCAAATGATCCCTTGATACTGCTGCTGAGGTTTCTCCTCCATCTTTACTAATAAGGCACACCTTGGTATTGTCAAAGTTTGAGAGTAGAATGGTGTAGGGTTCAGTTTCCCATTGGTCATCCAATTTATGCAGTCTTCTTTTCCTCTTGAGGACTTGTTCTACTGGTGACAAGGGAACTGCATCTGGTGATGTCACCTCAGGTGTAAGGACTCCCATGTCCAAATCATTAGGCAACTTGCCAGGCCTCGCTCTCATTAGGTAGACTGGAGTACAATTGGTGGAATTCACAGGGATGTGATTGTAAAGGTCTACAAGATCTGGCAACTTTTCTGGCCACAGATTCCTCTCCTCCAAAGGCAAGGTTTTCAGCAGATCGATCACCACCTGGTTCATCTTTTCACACATGCCATTGGTCTGTGGGTGGTATGGTGTTGTCCTGATCTTCTTGCAACTGTACAAGTTACAGAATTCCTGGAACACTTCTGCCTCAAAGTCGGGACCTTGATCTATAAGCACTCGCTCAGGATACCTATGTGGTCTACAGAAGTGCTGTTGGAATGCTCTGGCTGCTGTCCTGGCTGTTTGAGCTTTGACATGCACAACTACCAGGAATCTTGAGTAGTGGTCCATAATGGTAAGAGCATAGATGTAGCCTGACCGGCTTGGGACCAGCTTCACATGGTCCAGGGCGACCAACTCGAGTGGCTGTTTGGTTACTATTGGCTGCAGAGGAGCTCTCTGGCTGTTTCGATCCTTTCTGCACAGGTTACATTGTCCACACTCCCGGCACCACTTTTCAATGGCTTTCCGCATACCAGCCCAGTAGAATCTCTCCCGGAGCAATGCTTCCAACTTCTTCCATCCGAAGTGTCCAGCTCCATTGTGGTATGCTTCCAGGACCATTGATGCCTCTCTCTTTGGGACTACCACCTGCCAGACCAGCTCATTAGTGCGGGCATTGATACTCCTCCGGCATAGCTTTCATTCATAGATGAACATCCGGCCTCTTTCCTTCCACAACTGCTGGGTTTCTTCAGGAGCATCCGACTCTGGGCGGGAGTCAGCTTGTGATAGTAGCTCCTTCACCAGGCGGACAGCGGGGTCGCTATCCTGCATTTCTGCCCAGTCATGATGGGGCAATGGATTTAGGGTGACCTCTTTCAAGCCAGACTGTCCGTTTCTCACTCCTTGAGCACGTTGGGCCGCAATTGGCCGGTGGAAGGGAGGTAACTCTATTTCTTCAAGAGCCTCAGGGTCTTCTCCTGCAAATCTGGCAGATTAGGCATTCTGGACAGCGCATCAGCATTGGCATTCTTGTGGCCTGCTTGGTACTTGATGGTAAATTCATAGTTAGACAGCCGAGCCATCCATCGCTGCTCCAGTGCACCTAGTTTTGCAGTTTCCAAGTGAGTCAACGGGTTGTTGTCCATGAAGATGGTAAACTTGGCTGAAGCTAGGTAATGCTTGAATCTTTCAGTCACAGCCCAGACTATGGCAAGGAACTCCAGTTTGAAGGAACTGTAGTTGTCTGAATTCCTTTCAGTGGAATGAAGCTTCCTGCTGGCGTAGGAGATCACTCTTTCCTTGCCATTCTGTACCTGTGACAGTACTGCTCCAAGTCCCACGTTGCTGGCATCAGTGTACAACACAAATGGTTTGTCATAATCTGGGTAGGCCAGAACTTCATCCCCTGTGAGAGCCATTGTGGCGCCCCTGAGGCTCAGTCGCCACAGAGGTACTGCACCTCCTCCTGAGGTGTGGTGCCCCACCATCCAGGTAAGTTGGGGGCTCCTGACCACGCTCCAACACTCGCACCCCACACGACAGAGTAGTTCAGCACAGCCACATTGCAGCTCCTTGCTTAGAGAGTAGCAGAGCACCTTTGGTGGTTCCCTGCTTGGAACACTAAACGTGCTGGTAGGTGGGTGGAGTTGAGAATACATAAAAGAGCGGGAAGGTTTAGAATTTCAGGCAGACAGTAGGTCAGTCTGAGAGAGGAAGCCACTCAGATAGGAGTGAGGAAAGAAGATCTCTGAGAGAGGGATGGAGGAAGTAGGTGCTGCAGCAGACCTCAGTGACCTGGGTCTGCTGGCACGGGAAAGGAAAGGAGAAAGACATTGAACTGAAAACTGATCTTCCATAAGAGAGAGAGATTAGTATGGAATGAAGGAGTAAAGGGGAACAGAGAGGACGTGGGTTAGGAGAGAACCCTGCGTAGAAGTTCTAAGCGTAAGGCCGGGGCCCGGTCCCCGAGGTTGTATGGATGCTAATGGTCCTGCAGCAGACACCAGTGGAGTAGTGGGCTGTAAATGCACTACTCCCATCTAAGACTTGGGGCACAACAGCAACTTGGATAGTGAGCCGGGACTTAGTAGCAAGGAGTCCCCGAAGCAGGCTACAGCTGTCTGCCGTACAAGTAGAGTTCTTGGGAACACCTGTCAGGAGGAACTCCAGTGTAACTCAGTACTGGGAGATCTTCACACTTAAAGGCGCTATAAGAGGAGACGTTCAGAAAGGTACATGTTGGCGGAGCGTTGGAAGGGAGCATCCCATCTTGCCCGGAGGTTGACTGAGTCCCTGACCCTGAGGACATGGCACGGAGGCAGGCACCTGTGTGTACTACAGACTGTGAGTAAAGCTTTGGAACTACAAGCCCTGGTGTGCTCCATTCATTCTTGCGCCAACGTACCCAGCACCACTACATCTGGGTACCAGCTTCTACACCGCTTGTGCCTCTCCTCTTCCCCCACATCTACACTGCCCTGCACTTTCTGTTTACATCCAAAGAACCTCATCTTGATTTCAGCTGCAGTGCTGGTGTCAAAGGTGCTTCTTAGCTTAGCCAGGATCTTTTTAACAGTCTCTTTATCAGTGTCCTGCCAGGCTTTTACTTCCCTCTGTGCTACACCTGTTAGCTGCCCAATAAGGATGTTCACCTTCTGGCTTTCAGATAGTGGATACACCTCAAACAAACTGCACAGTCTCTCATTAAATTCACTCATGGTATGTGACTCCCCTGAATACTGCAGTAGCCAGGCTGCTCCCGGTATGTAAGGCATAGACAGCGGCATTATGGGGACCGCTGCGGTGGGTGCTGTTTCTTGCGGTGCCCTGGAGGTAACACTGGCTGCTGGATTCAGCGGCACTATTGGAGCCGCAGCTGCGTTGAACCCTGCATCTTGTGGCGCTGGGGGATTTGCGGGGGCGTCCGCCACTGCATCGGCGCTTGCCTCAGACATTCTCCTTCCCCCCTAGTTAACGGTTGCCAGGCCCCGGGGTTGAGCGGCTTACCGGCTGTAGGCCTCAGCTCCTCCCTTCTCGCGCGCTGTCCTCTCTTCCCGCACGGCACTTCACTTCTTCGCGCTCTACGGCAGGCTCCGCCCACGAAGGCCCACCTCTTTTGTTTCCCACACGCGCCAATCAGCGGGATAATGGCGGCAATGGCACCAACAGTCTTTTGCACAAAACAGTCACTGGCACACAGGACCCGGGGACACCGGGCTCCGTTTATCCTGTTCGTGACGCCAAAATGGGTCGCCCTCCCAGGGCTGTGGGGTACTCGGTATCGGGCCGGTCCTTCAGAGGGGAAAGTCACAGCAGCGGTGACCCGGTCCATGGCCCTGGGCGCCCATGTAAAAGGGGTTGAGTTGGGAATAAAGTTTATAAGTGATTCGTGACGCCACCTGTGGTGTTCGGCAAGGGAGAAGTTAAGCCGACGCTGCATGCAGATCCTCTGGGACTGATGGTATGGTGCAGCTATGATGTTGTAGCCCTCCACAGGCAGGGCTGTAGTCCCAGGGCAGTGTAGGTAAAGGGTTAGGAAGAAGGTGCAGTGTTTGGCACAGAGATGTAGCAGTGCTGAGGATGTTGCAGGAAGGAGGCAAGGACACAACAGGGTGCAGTTTCTTTACCTTTACTTGGCAAACGCAGTCCAGGGTCCTGGTTACAGATGGCACAGGAGCAGGCTAGCCTGGAAGCAACTCAGAGATCTCTCTATCAGATGGGTTGTGTTGTCTCCTTCCTAGCGCTGGCTTGAGGTACATGCAGTACTGTGTTACACTGAAGTTTCTCCTTCTTATCTTCTCTTAGAACTACCTCGTATGGCAGACAGCTGTAGCCCTCTATCTCTCTTTGCTCACCGGTCGCTGTTGTGCCTTTGAGTCTTAGATGGGAATAGAGCATTTACAGCTTCCTATTCCTCTGGTTTCTGTTGCAGGACCTTCAGTATCCTTACAACTGTGGAGACCAGGCTCCAGATCATGTGTTCTCACTGTGAGGGAGCTCTCTGTCCTCAGCTCAACCTCCAGCTTCTCTCCACACGTCTACACTCGTTGCCCTCCTCACACTAACTGACTATTTCCCTTCCTGGCCCTCAGAGCGCGCTCCTCCCCCAATCCTGGTTCAGAGCTCCCTCTGCTGGCCTGGAGTGGGAACATGTTGCATGTAAATGATTAACTGTTAGAGAGACCCTTCATTGCTTCGAAGCCTGACATCACCCTCCCTGGAGGAAGGCAATGCCATTGTGGCGACCATGCTCCTGGGGGCGCCACACATATATGTGGCAAGATGTACACTGGATGGCATTGGCAATAATGGAGCTCATTTCCTAATAGGGATTGCATTAGACAGAAAAGATAAGTAAGAAGAAATCTAAAGTAATAATAAAATACAAACAGCAATTCAGTAATTCCTCCATTGTAAACTCCCTGAATCCAAAGTCACTGAATCACAAGTCACACACTTACCACTGTTCTCACTTACGCTCCGGTCACACTCACTAAGGAAGAAGATTTAAAGAGATTTTTTATTCCTTTAGCAGTAACCCACCCGGCAGCTCAATGCATTTGCAAAGGACTGAAACCCCCAACCAGCTGCCACTTATAAACCCTTAATTATGACCCCCCACCCTTAATTAACCCCTTGTGAGTATAGCTACACCTCAGGATTTAAAGGGAATCTGTCACCTACTTTTGGCGGGCGATGAAAACGAGGTCGGTCCGGTCCGATGGGCAGTGTTCCCGATGTGTGCCGCCTCCCCATCCTTGGCCGCCGTCCGCAGCTTTTTGAGGAATAGGAGTAGGTGTCCGCCATTCTTTGCGCGTGCGCTAAGCATTCTTGGCTAGCGCACGCGCAGTATGCTTTGCCCAACTGCGGGCAAAGGCGAAAAGCCTGACTGCACATGCGCCGGTTAACTAAGCCCCGAAAGTATTTTGCTGTGTTCCGGGGCTTAGTTAACCGGCGCATGCGCAGTCTGGCTTTTCGGCTTTGCCCGCAGTTGGGCAAAGCATACTGTGCATGCGCTAGCCAAGAATGCTGAGCGCACGCGCAAAAAATGGCGGACACCTACTACTATTCCTCAAAAAACCTCGGACGGCGGCCAAGGATGGGGAGGCGGCACATATCGGGAACACCGCCCATCGGACCGGACCGACCTCGTTTTCATCGCCCGCCAAAAGTAGGTGACAGATTCCCTTTAAGTGCAATCTAGTTAACCCTTAAACACCAAGTAAAATAAGAGACTGTAAACTTGTATAGAGAAAAATAGGTTAGAAAGACCAATAAAATTAAACAGGTAGAAAAGCCCTCAGCAATTCACAATTCAGCAACTCGCACCAATTCACACAAAGGATTCCCAAATCCCTCTTCACTGGATCACAAGTCACACACTTACCACCGTTCACACTTACGCTCCGGTCACACGCAGCTCGCTCACACTCGCTAAGGAAGAAGATTTAAAGAGATTTTTTTTTCCCTTTAGCAGTAACTCAACCTGCAGCTCAATGCACTTCCAAAGGACAGGACCGAGAAGCACTGCAGACTGTATGCCTGGGGGCCTGTCCCGAAGCCAAGGTCCAGGAGGTCACTGTCATGGTTAGGACATGTTTAATGTCCTGTTCTCACTGGGTTAATTTTTGCCGGCCTCTCTTTGGATCTGGGAGGGGTATTTATACTCACTCTTTACCAGAGTTCTCTGTCAGCTATACTGTTGTTCTGGTGTGTCTGACCCCTGGTGTGCGTGTATTCTGCGTTGCTTGTTTGCTTCCCGTGTATGACCCGGTCTGTTCCCTCACTCTGTACTCCGTCTCTCGTTTTTGGTACTATTGTCTTCTCTGGTTCTGACCTCCTGGCTTGGCTATCGTTACTCCGTTACAGTTTGTCCCTATTGTACCGTCTATTGCCCGTTCTGGTTTTCTGATCTATTGCTACGTCCTGACTATCCGCTCTGTCTAACTCTTTGGTATTGTCCTGCTATCTCGTGCTTTGACCTGGCTTGATCTGGTTTCTGTCTCTGTCTATGCCCCTTGGTAACATTGTCCCGTAGTTACCTTTCTAGGAGTTTCCCTGCAGCTCCTAGCTCTGTGGAGCTTAGGCCACGCCCCCAGCAGTCACGTGATTCAGGTCCTGATAGTCTGAAGCACACATCGTCACCGCTGCTGCCCACTCCACAGGTATCTTTGAGCACTGTCTTTGTACTCAGGACACGAGTACTGGCTCAGTGAGCAAGTGCAGTGCGGTGCTCCTGACAGTCATGATTGCTGAGACGGAAACAGCAGCCCAGAAGCAGCTGCTGCAGCAGAACTGGGACCTGTTCTCAGAGTTGCCAGGGCGCACACAGGTCATGGAGCACGACATCCTAACAGAGCCACATGTAAGGGTAAACCTCAAACCCCATTATGTGATCTGTATATACAGTGCCGCACTGACCGGGGATCTGGTGATCTGGTTATATAGTGGCGGATCTTAATAGGGGCGGATGGGGCGGTCGCCCGGGGCCCAAGGTTTTATGGGGGCCCAGGGGCCAATCCGGAGCCGCCGCTGCCGCAGCGCAATTTTGGCTTCCCCCAATAGTTGCGTGTCGCGGCAATTGTCGGCGGCTGCGCTGCGCTGAATGGCTGGCTCAGTCACCTGATCCTCCCCTCTCTCCGCAGCGTCCACGCTCATTCCGGCCAGCAACTGGCATCATGTGGCTGCATCAGAGTGACGCTGGCCACTCACACTCTGGCAGCGGCTCCTCTGTTCCCTCCCCTTCGTTGGTGTCCATAGATACAGCGGGGCCCAGCAACTGAGAGCCCAGCCGACGCCGTGTATCACAGGAGGAAGAACAACTCTCTGGTGCCTGGTGGACAGTGTCGCAGCAGCACTGCCTGTTCCTCACCTCTCCGAACTTGGGGGTAATTCGCAGCAGGGTGGGGCGGAGGTATGTCATGACTGACTCATGTGGATTTGGGGAAAAACACTCTTTGTTATACAGGTATTTTAGCCCTATGTTGATTGCTCATTAAATATTATAAACTGAATGTACATTTCCTGCCTATTGATGAGTACACCGCATAACATCTGGGCCTCCGTCCTTGATCGCCGGCACACGCGTTTTAGCCCTTAGTTGCCTACCACATCTTTCTCTCACCTACTTTATGTGGATGGGGGGGGCAGGGGGGGGCCTTGGTCAAGAGGGGTGCCGGGTGCCCAGACTTTAGGAGCAGCCTCGGACCAGTGAGCAGTGCACTGCACGCATTATGTAACGTAACCCATTCAGGTCCTCACATCACGTCCCCTACGGCCAGGTTCACGTTGGGCGATTTTGTGCGTATTGGCCGTAGGCCTACAGCTTATGTGCAACGTCTTTTTAGGCCATGTCCACACGTGGCGGAATGGTGGCGGGTTTTCCGTACGGACCCGCAGCAAACCAAGTGCTGCGGTCCGTACGGCTGTCAGTTCCCGCGCGGGGACCGCAGCGCTCAGCTAGCTGTATTTATGCAGGATGGTTTCACACTGCACAGGGGAGAGATCCTCATCAAAACATAAACGAATTAAAAATGAGTTGAGGAGTCAAATGGGACAAGACAGACTCCATCCTCTCTCTTTAATGCGCATTGAACAAGAGCTTGTGAAGAGTCTCTCAGAAATCATCAACGACTTTAGCACCAAAAAATCTCGCCGAAAAAGTCTGTGAGCAGTTTATGATCTTCAGTGAGGTTCTAGTCCATTCAGAAGTTGTTGCCTGTGCTCATTGCACTTCTCCTGTTAGGCTTCCACCCACAGATATACATCTGTAGAGATAATGATGTTGGATTATTGTGTAATATTATGTTTCCATGTTCTTATTAGCACTTACATGTGGTGCGGTGAATGTCGCCTTATGTTTACCTTGTATGAAGAAATACAGGCCGGTATATACCACATTATAGATTGTGACTGTTGATTTTGAGGAATATTTAATATTATTTATATTGTTTGACCATACAATACAATTTCTTGTGAGAAAAAAGTAATTTTTCTTTGTTTTTATGGTCTAATAAATGTTACAATTTGAATACCTAAAAATCAGCATATGCAGTGTTTTTGTGAGAAGAGCCACAAAATTTTGGCAGAAAATGTTTTCCTGGGAAGTGGGGTACTGGGGCCCAGGTTTTATGAACAGCCCCGGGCCCATCGTCCACTTAATCCGCCACTGAGTGTCGGTACAGAACGGGAGCTGATCAGCGAGTATTTGGTTGTCTTCCCCTTGGCCACGGCTTCCTCTCGGGGGGCCGAGCAGCTGAACCCTCCATGGCCTCACGTGCAGCGTCTGATTATATTCAGATGTCAGAAGTGTGTGTAATGGAAAGTGCGAGGAGCAGAGGATGATGGGAGTTTACAGCCGGGAGCGAGAAAGTGAGGATGTGACCAGTAATGGGTCAGTGACTCCCCCGAGACCCACAAAGGCCAAGATCAGGAGCAGATGAGCAGAGATGGAGCCTCATCCAAGGCCAGAGGTGAGCAGAGGCTGCGCCACATGGGCAGCAGCTCGGCCTCGATCCAGGCACCAGGCACTGATCTGCCGCAGCCTTTCTCGCCTGCTCTCAGGCTCATGACCAGGACACTGCGCTCACAAGTCGTCACGCACAGTTTCAGTGTTGTATTTACATCTGATCCGTAGCTCCAGTCCATGGCACTCGTGACCGGTCCAGTTCTCGTTTGTTTTCTGGATCAGACTCCGCCATTAAAGTCCACAGGGATTCATGGAAGACGGATGAAGCCTGGAAGCCCTTCTGTTCCGCCGTACCTTAGAGTCCTGACCGTGATTCCTCCACATTAATATCTGTGGCCCATAGCTTATATGTGGCTGCCACAGGAGGTAATGGGAGTACTGGGAGCTGCACCCCCAAAGATCTGACCATGATGACCAATCCTAGGATACACCATCAATATTACATGATCACTGAACCCCTGAGTGGCTCCCAGGAGGGGCCCAAGATCAGAAGACCCAAATTACTAGTAAAGCTGCCCACTGGTGGACACAGCCGAAGAGCCCCTGTGCACGATCAGTATATGAGCATTGAGCACCATAATGCACAATTTCACCTGATTTGGAGGTGGTAGTGGCCTCCTCTACTCTTGGGCCCCTGTGTGGCTGCACGGGTTGCAACAAAGATATGTTCACCCTTGATGCTGCCTGTCCCAGCACTCCCTGTCTGCAAGTGACCAAAATGTCCCCAAACCCAGAATAACAGGGCATCAGAAGAAGATCAGAGGAGACCGAGGAAAAATAAGAGGAGACAGCAAGGAAGGATCCAAGGAGGCAGCAGAAGAAGGATCAGAGGAGACCGAGGAAAAATGATAAGAGGAGACAGCAAAGAAAGATCCAAGGAGGCAGCAGAAGAAGGATCAGAGGAGACCGAGGAAAAATAAGAGGAGACAGCAAGGAAGGATCCAAGGAGGCAGCAGAAGAAGGATAAGAGGAGACCAAGGAAAAATGATAAGAGGAGACAGCAAAGAAAGATCCAAGGAGGCAGCAGAAGAAGGATCAGAGGAGACCAAAGAAAAATAAGAGGAGACAGCAAGGAAGGATCCAAGGAGGCAGCAGAAGAAGGATCAGAGGAGACCGAGGAAAAATGATAAGAGGAGACAGCAAAGAAAGATCCAAGGAGGCAGCAGAAGAAGGATCAGAGGAGACCGAGGAAAAATAAGAGGAGACAGCAAGGAAGGATCCAAGGAGGCAGCAGAAGAAGGATAAGAGGAGACCAAGGAAAAATGATAAGAGGAGACAGCAAAGAAAGATCCAAGGAGGCAGCAGAAGAAGGATCAGAGGAGACCAAAGAAAAATAAGAGGAGACAACAAGGAAGGATCCAAGGAGGCAGCAGAAGAAGGATCAGAGGAGACCGAGGAAAAATGATAAGAGGAGACAGCAAAGAAAGATCCAAGGAGGCAGCAGAAGAAGGATCAGAGGAGACCGAGGAAAAATAAGAGGAGACAGCAAGGAAGGATCCAAGGAGGCAGCAGAAGAAGGATCAGAGGAGACCAAGGAAAAATGATAAGAGGAGACAGCAAAGAAAGATCCAAGGAGGCAGCAGAAGAAGGATCAGAGGAGACCGAGGAAAAATAAGAGGAGACAGCAAGGAAGGATCCAAGGAGGCAGCAGAAGAAGGATCAGAGGAGACCGAGGAAAAATGATAAGAGGAGACAGCAAAGAAAGATCCAAGGAGGCAGCAGAAGAAGGATCAGAGGAGAGCAAGGAAAAATAAGAGGAGACAGCAAGGAAGGATCCAAGGAGGCAGCAGAAGAAGGATCAGAGGAGACCGAGGAAAAATGATAAGAGGAGACAGCAAAGAAAGATCCAAGGAGGCAGCAGAAGAAGGATCAGAGGAGACCGAGGAAAAATAAGAGGAGACAGCAAAGAAAGATCCAAGGAGGCAGCAGAAGAAGGATCAGAGGAGACCGAGGAAAAATGATAAGAGGAGACAGCAAAGAAAGATCCAAGGAGGCGGCAGAAGAAGGATCAGAGGAGACCGAGGAAAAATAAGAGGAGACAGCAAGGAAGGATCCAAGGAGGCAGCAGAAGAATATTTCGCTCTGTGGCCCGGTCTCCATACTTGTACATGTTTGCACTGTAGACTTGGTCATGGGGGGTTATCGGTATGTAATGGAGGATGGCTCCTTTAAGATTCATCCCTCCACCTCTCATGAAGCTGCCTCCATCAGACTTTTTACTGTAGATAAACCATAAAGATCTTGTTACTTTTCTGCAGGAATCAGATCCTTCTGTGCCGCTCCGACCTCATTACGGAATCGCTGAGTACGCAGATCGGGCCGACGACTCAGCAGGATCACGAATTTGAGAGCAAGACCGAAGGTGCTGACCCCCGAGAAAACACAGGACCCCTCCAGTGTGATAACACTCTTATCATTGGTAAACGTTATCATCAGCTAACCTCCTACAGCCAATGTACAGGCAAATAACAGAGAAGCACCAGGACATCTCTACGTAAACCAAAGAAAACAAGAGGCAGTGATAATGTCTCACCAATGTTGGCGTCAATGTCTCCCCAACATCACCACCAAGGTCTACCCAACACCATCATCAATGTCTCCCCAACATCATTACCATCGATGTCTCCCCAACATCATCACCAATTTGGTCTCCCCAACATCACCAGCAATGTCTCCCCAACACCATCACCAATGTCTTCCCAACACCACCATCAATGTCTCTCCAACATCACCATCATTGTCTCCCCAACACCATCAACAATGTCTCCCCAACATCATTACCATTGTCTCCCCAACATCAGCACCAATGTCTCCCCAACATCACCACCAAAGTCTCCCCAACACCATCACCAATGTCTCCCCAACACCATCATTACTGTCTCCCCAACATCATCACCATCAATGTCTCCCCAATGTCACCATCAATGTCTCCCCAACATCACCACCAAGGTCTACCCAACACCATCATCCATGTGTCCCCAACATCATCACCATCAATGTCTCCCCAACATCATCACCAATGTGGTCTCCCCAACATCACCACTAAAGTCTCCACAACACCATCACCAATGTCTCCCCAACACCATCATTAATGTCTCCCCAACATCATCACCATCAGTCTCCCCAATGTCACCATCAATGTCTCCCCAACATCACCACCAAGGTCTACCCAACACCATCATCCATGTGTCCCCAACATCATCACCATCAATGTCTCCCCAACATCATCACCAATGTGGTCTCCCCAACATCACCACTAAAGTCTCCACAACACCATCACCAATGTCTCCCCAACACCATCATTAATGTCTCCCCAACATCATCACCATCAGTCTCCCCAATGTCACCATCAATGTCTCCCCAACATCACCACCAAGGTCTACCCAACACCATCATCAATGTCTCCCCAACATCATCACCATCAATGTCTCCCCAACATCATCACCATCAATGTCTCCCCAACATCATCACCAATGTGGTCTCCCCATCATCACCACCAATGTCTCCCCAACACCATCACCAATGTCTTCCCAACACCACCATCAATGTCTCTCCAACATCACCATCAATGTCTCCCCAACACCATCACCAATGTCTTCCCAACACCACCATCAATGTCTCTCCAACATCACCATCAATGTCTCCCCAACACCATCACCAATGTCTCCCCAACACCATCATCAATGTCTCCCCAACATTATCACCAATGTCTCCCCAATGTCACAATCAATGTCTCTAAAACATCATCACAAATGTCTCCCCAACACCATCATCAATGTCTCCCCAACATCACCATCAATGACTCCCCAACATCACCAATGTCTCACCAATGTCTCCCCAACACCATCATCAATGACTCCCCAACATCATCACCAATGTCTCCCCAATGTCACCATCAATGTCTCCTCAACATCACCATCAATGTCTCGCTAACATCATCACCAATATCTCCCCAATGTCATTCTGGTCCCTGATCTGTTGCTCTCCTCGCTCTGTGGACCAGTCTCTCGCCCTCGCTGCTCTGCCGACCGGTCTGTCGCCCTCCTCATTCTGCGGCATGGTCTGTCTCTCTCCTCGCTCTGTGGCCCGGTCAGTCTCTATCCTCGCTCTGTGGCCTGGTCTGTCTCTCTCCTTGCTCTGTGGCCCGGTCAGTCTCTCTCCTTGCTCTGCAACCTGGTCTGTCTCTCTCCTTACTCTGCGACCCGGTCTGTCTCGCTGATTGCTGTGTGGCCCGGTCTGTCTCGCTCATTGCTGTGTGGCCCGGTCTGTCTCTCTCCTCGCTCTGTGGCCTGGTCTGTCTCTCTCCTCGCTCTGTGGCCTGGTCTGTGTCTCTCCTTGCTCTGTGGCCTGGTCTGTCTCTCTCCTCGCTCTGCGACCCGGTCTGTCTCTTTCCTCGCTCTGCGGCCCGGTCTGTCTCTCTCCTCGCTCTGCGGCATGGCCTGTCTCTCTTCGCTCTGCAGCACGGTCTGTCTCTCTCCTCGCTCTGTGGCCTGGTCTGTCTCTCTCCTCGCTCTGCGACCCGGTCTGTCTCTTTCCTCACTCTGCGGCCTGGTCTGTCTCTCTCCTCGCTCTGCGGCCTGGTCTGTCTCTCTCCTCGCTCTGTGGCCTGGTCTGTGTCTCTCCTTGCTCTGTGGCCTGGTCTGTCTCTCTCCTCGCTCTGCGACCCGGTCTGTCTCTTTCCTCGCTCTGCGGCCCGGTCTGTCTCTCTCCTCGCTCTGCGGCATGGCCTGTCTCTCTTCGCTCTGCAGCACGGTCTGTCTCTCTCCTCGCTCTGTGGCCTGGTCTGTCTCTCTCCTCGCTCTGCGGCCCGGTCTGTCTCTTTCCTTGCTCTGCGGCCTGGTCTGTCTCTCTCCTCGCTCTGCCGCATGGTCTGTCTCTCTCCTCGCTCTGCGGCATGGTCTGTCTCTCTCCTCGCTCTGCGGCCCGGTCTGTCTCTTTCCTTGCTCTGCGGCCCGGTCTGTCTCTCTCCTCCCTCTGCGGCCCGGTCTATCTCTCTCCTCACTCTGCGGCATGGTCTGTCTCTCTCCTCGCTCTGCGGCATGGTCTGTCTCTTTCTCGCTCTGCGGCCCGGTCTTTCTCCTCCCTCTGCAGCCCGGTGTGTCTCTCTCCTCGCTCTGCGGCCCGGTCTGTCTCTTTCCTTGCTCTGCGGCATGGTCTGTCTCTCTCCTCGCTCTGCGGCATGGTCTGTCTCTTTCTCGTTCTGCGGCCCGGTCTTTCTCTCTCCTCGCTCTGCGGCCCGGTCTGTCTCTTTCCTTGCTCTGCGGCATGGTCTGTCTCTCTCCTCGCTCTGCGGCCCGGTCTGTCTCTTTCCTTGCTCTGCGGCATGGTCTGTCTCTCTCCTCGCTCTGCGGCATGGTCTGTCTCTTTCTCGTTCTGCGGCCCGGTCTTTCTCTCTCCACGCTCTGTGGCCTGGTCTGTCTCTTTCCTTGCTCTGCGGCATGGTCTGTCTCTCTCCTCGCTCTGCGGCATGGTCTGTCTCTTTCTCGTTCTGCGGCCCGGTCTTTCTCTCTCCTCGCTCTGCGGCCCGGTCTGTCTCTTTCCTTGCTCTGCGGCATGGTCTGTCTCTCTCCTCGCTCTGCGGCCTGGTCAGTCTCTATCCTCGCTCTGTGGCCTGGTCTGTCTCTCTCCTTGCTCTGTGGCCCGGTCAGTCTCTATCCTCGCTCTGTGGCCTGGTCTGTCTCTCTCCTTGCTCTGTGGCCCGGTCAGTCTCTCTCCTTGCTCTGCAACCTGGTCTGTCTCTCTCCTTACTCTGCGACCCGGTCTGTCTCGCTCATTGCTGTGTGGCCCGGTCTGTCTCGCTCATTGCTGTGTGGCCCGGTCTGTCTCGCTCATTGCTGTGTGGCCCGGTCTGTCTCTCTCCTCGCTCTGTGGCCTGGTCTGTCTCTCTCCTCGCTCTGTGGCCTGGTCTGTGTCTCTCCTTGCTCTGTGGCCTGGTCTGTCTCTCTCCTCGCTCTGCGACCCGGTCTGTCTCTTTCCTCGCTCTGCGGCCCGGTCTGTCTCTCTCCTCGCTCTGCGGCATGGCCTGTCTCTCTTCGCTCTGCAGCACGGTCTGTCTCTCTCCTCGCTCTGTGGCCTGGTCTGTCTCTCTCCTCGCTCTGCGACCCGGTCTGTCTCTTTCCTCACTCTGCGGCCTGGTCTGTCTCTCTCCTCGCTCTGCGGCCTGGTCTGTCTCTCTCCTCGCTCTGTGGCCTGGTCTGTGTCTCTCCTTGCTCTGTGGCCTGGTCTGTCTCTCTCCTCGCTCTGCGACCCGGTCTGTCTCTTTCCTCGCTCTGCGGCCCGGTCTGTCTCTCTCCTCGCTCTGCGGCATGGCCTGTCTCTCTTCGCTCTGCAGCACGGTCTGTCTCTCTCCTCGCTCTGTGGCCTGGTCTGTCTCTCTCCTCGCTCTGCGGCCCGGTCTGTCTCTTTCCTTGCTCTGCGGCCTGGTCTGTCTCTCTCCTCGCTCTGCGGCATGGTCTGTCTCTCTCCTCGCTCTGCGGCCCGGTCTGTCTCTTTCCTTGCTCTGCGGCCCGGTCTGTCTCTCTCCTCGCTCTGCGGCCCGGTCTATCTCTCTCCTCACTCTGCGGCATGGTCTGTCTCTCTCCTCGCTCTGCGGCATGGTCTGTCTCTTTCTCACTCTGCGGCCCGGTCTTTCTCCTCGCTCTGCAGCCCGGTGTGTCTCTCTCCTCGCTCTGCGGCCCGGTCTGTCTCTTTCCTTGCTCTGCGGCATGGTCTGTCTCTCTCCTCGCTCTGCGGCATGGTCTGTCTCTTTCTCGTTCTGCGGCCCGGTCTTTCTCTCTCCTCGCTCTGCAGCCCGGTGTGTCTCTCTCCTCGCTCTGCGGCCCGGTCTGTCTCTTTCCTTGCTCTGCGGCATGGTCTGTCTCTCTCCTCGCTCTGCGGCATGGTCTGTCTCTTTCTCGTTCTGCGGCCCGGTCTGTTTCTTTCCTTGCTCTGCGGCATGGTCTTTCTCTCTCCTCGCTCTGCGGCCCGGTCTGTCTCTTTCCTTGCTCTGCGGCATGGTCTGTCTCTCTCCTCGCTCTGCGGCATGGTCTGTCTCTTTCTCGCTCTGCGGCCCGGTCTGTCTCTTTCCTTGCTCTGCGGCATGGTCTGTCTCTCTCCTCGCTCTGCGGCATGGTCTGTCTCTTTCTCGTTCTGCGGCCCGGTCTTTCTCTCTCCACGCTCTGTGGCCTGGTCTGTCTCTTTCCTTGCTCTGCGGCATGGTCTGTCTCTCTCCTCGCTCTGCGGCATGGTCTGTCTCTTTCTCGTTCTGCGGCCCGGTCTTTCTCTCTCCTCGCTCTGCGGCCCGGTCTGTCTCTTTCCTTGCTCTGCGGCATGGTCTGTCTCTCTCCTCGCTCTGCGGCATGGTCTGTCTCTTTCCTCGCTCTGCGGCATGGTCTGTCTCTTTCTCGTTCTGCGGCCCGGTCTGTCATTATATTCTATCTAAAGAAGAATATAATGCTGTCTGCAGAACCTGCAAGGCACAAATCAGATTAGCTAAAGCTGAAAATGAATTGAGGCTTGCAAGAGATGTCAAAAGCAATAATAAAGGATTTTGGGGATATGTCAAAAGTAAAAGAAAAGTCAAAGATGCTATAGGATTTTTACAGGATGAAAATGATGAAATGGTAAGACAGGATGTTGAGAAGGCTGAACTTTTAAATTCCTATTTTGCATCTGTTTTCTCTCAGAAAGGAAATGTAACATCAACTGCTATTCACTGTCCTATTAAGGGAATAGAAGAATCCAGGATATCTATAAACAGAAAGATAGTGAGGAAACACTTAGCTAACCTAAATGTATTCAAGTCTCCAGGTCCAGATGAATTACACCCCAGAGTACTGAAGGAGATAGCAGAAGATATTTTTGAACCCCTCTCCATAATCTTTGAAAATTCTTGGAGAACAGGAGAAGTGCCAGAAGACTGGAGAAGAGCAAATGTTGTTCCTATCTTCAAAAAGGGGAAGAAGGTGGACCCAGGCAACTATAGGCCGGTGAGTCTGACTTCTATACCAGGAAAGATCTTTGAACAAATTATTAAACAACATGTATGTCAATACCTGGATAAGAATGAAGTGATTAAACAGAGTCAGCATGGGTTTGTAACTAATAAGTCATGTCAGACTAATTTAATTTCCTTCTATGATGGTATTACTGATTGGGTGGATCAAGGAAATGCTGTAGATATAGTATATCTTGACTTCAGCAAAGCATTTGACAAAGTCTCTCATACAATCCTTATTGAAAAAATGACTAAGTATGGAATGGACAAGGCAACTGTTAGGTGGATTCATAACTGGCTTAGTGATCGGACCCAAAGAGTGGTCGTAAATGGCTGCACATCCAGTTGGAAGAATGTCTCAAGTGGGGTACCACAGGGCTCTGTCCTGGGCCCTGTATTGTTCAACATCTTTATCAACGATTTAGATGAAGGAATTGAGGGTAAACTGATTAAATTTGCTGATGACACAAAGCTAGGAGGGATAGCTAATACTAGAAAAGAGAGAGAGAGGATTCAAAAAGATTTAAATAAACTGGAGAAGTGGGCAGCAACTAACAGAATGGTTTTTAACAGGGAGAAATGCAAAGTACTACATCTGGGCAATAAAAATGAAAAAAGCATATACAGAATGGGAGGAATAGGGCTAAGTGACAGCACATGTGAAAAAGACTTGGGTATACTAATAGATCGCAGACTGAATATGAGTCAACAGTGTGATGCAGCAGCAAAAAAGGCAAATGCAATTCTAGGATGTATTAACAGAAGCATACAGTCTAGATCACGTGAAGTAATTATTTCCCTCTACTCCTCTTTGGTCAGACCTCATCTGGAATATTGTGTCCAATTTTGGGCACCACATTTTAAAAAAGACATCAACAAACTGGAGCAAGTTCAGAAAAGAGCGACCAGAATGGTGACCGGTCTGCAAACCCTGTCTTATGAGGAAAGGTTGCAGGATTTGGGAATGTTTAGTTTGCAAAAGAGAAGACTGAGAGGAGACTTAATAGCTGTCTACAAATATCTAAAGGGCTGTCACATTGTAGAAGGATCAACTTTATTCTCATTTGCACAAGGAAAGACTAGAAGCAATGGGATGAAGCTGAATGGGAGGAGACACAGATTAGATATTAGAAAAAACTTTTTGACAGTTAGAGTGATCAATGAGTGGAACAGGCTGCCACAAGAAGTGGTGAGTTCTCCTTCAATGGAAGTCTTCAAACAGAGGCTGGACAGACATCTAACTGGGATGATTTAGCGAATCCTGCTTTGAGCAGGGGGTTGGACCAGATGGCCCAGGAGGTCCCTTCCAACTCTACGATTCTATGATTCTATGATTCTATGATTCTATGATTCTTTCCTTGCTCTGCGGCCTGGTCTTTCTCTCTCCTCGCTCTGTGGCCTGGTCTGTCTCTTTCCTTGCTCTGCGGCATGGTCTGTCTCTCTCCTCGCTCTGCGGCATGGTCTGTCTCTCTCCTCGCTCTGCGGCATGGTCTGTCTCTTTCTCGTTCTGCGGCCCGGTCTTTCTCCTCGCTCTGTGGCCTGGTCTGTCTCTTTCCTTGCTCTGCGGCATGGTCTGTCTCTCTCCTCGCTCTGCGGCATGGTCTGTCTCTCTCCTCGCTCTGCGGCCCGGTCTGTCTCTTTCCTTGCTCTGCGGCATGGTCTGTCTCTCTCCTCGCTCTGCGGCATGGTCTGTCTCTTTCTCGTTCTGCGGCCCGGTCTTTCTCTCTCCTCGCTCTGTGGCCTGGTCTGTCTCTTTCCTTGCTCTGCGGCATGGTCTGTCTCTCTCCTCGCTCTGCGGCATGGTCTGTCTCTTTCTCGTTCTGCGGACCGGTCTTTCTCTCTCCTCGCTCTGCGGCCCGGTCTGTCTCTTTCCTTGCTCTGCGGCATGGTCTGTCTCTCTCCTCGCTCTGCAGCATGGTCTGTCTCTCTCCTCGCTCTGCGGCATGGTCTGTCTCTCTCCTCGCTCTGCGGCATGGTCTGTCTCTTTCTCGTTCTGCGACCCGGTCTGTCTCTTTCCTTGCTCTGCGGCCTGGTCTTTCTCTCTCCTCGCTCTGTGGCCTGGTCTGTCTCTTTCCTTGCTTTGCGGCATGGTCTGTCTCTCTCCTCGCTCTGCGGCATGGTCTGTCTCTCTCCTCGCTCTGCGGCATGGTCTGTCTCTTTCTCGTTCTGCGGCCCGGTCTTTCTCTCTCCTTGCTCTGCGGCATGGTCAGTCTCTCTCCTTGCTCTGCGGCATAGTCTGTCTCTCTCCTTGCTCTGAGGCATGGTCTGTCTCTCTCCTCGCTCTGCGGCATGGTCTGTCTCTTTCTCGTTCTGCGGCCCGGTCTTTCTCTCTCCTTGCTCTGCGGCATGGTCAGTCTCTCTCCTTGCTCTGCGGCATAGTCTGTCTCTCTCCTTGCTCTGCGGCATGGTCTGTCTCTCTCCTCGCTCTGCGGCATGGTCTGTCTCTTTCTCGTTCTGCGGCCCGGTCTTTCTCTCTCCTTGCTCTGCGGCCCGGTCTTTCTCTCTCCTTGTTCTGCGGCCCGGTCTTTCTCTCTCCTTGCTCTGCGGCATGGTCTTTCTCTCTCCTCGCTCTGCGGCATGGTCTGTCTCTCTCCTCGCTCTGCGGCATGGTCTGTCTCTTTCTCGTTCTGCGGCCCGGTCTTTCTCTCTCCTCGCTCTGTGGCCTGGTCTGTCTCTTTCCTTGCTCTGCGGCATGGTCTGTCTCTTTCTCTCTCCTTGCTCTGCGGCCCGGTCTGTCTCTTTCCTTGCTCTGCGGCATAGTCTTTCTCTCTCCTCGCTCTGCGGCATGGTCTGTCTCTCTCCTCGCTCTGCCGCATGGTCTGTCTCTTTTTCGTTCTGCGGCATGGTCTGTCTCTTTCTCGTTCTGCGGCCCGGTCTTTCTCTCTCCTTGCTCTGCGGCATGGTCTGTCTCTCTCCTTGCTCTGCGGCCCGGTCTTTCTCTCTCCTTGCTCTGCGGCATAGTCTGTCTCTCTCCTTGCTCTGCGGCATGGTCTTTCTCTCTCCTCGCTCTGCGGCATGGTCTGTCTCTCTCCTCGCTCTGCGGCATGGTCTGTCTCTTTCTCGTTCTGCAGCCCGGTCTTTCTCTCTCCTTGCTCTGCGGCCCGGTCTTTCTCTCTCCTTGCTCTGCGGCATAGTCTGTCTCTCTCCTCGCTCTGCGGCATGGTCTGTCTCTCTCCTCGCTCTGCGGCATGGTCTGTCTCTTTCTCGTTCTGCGGCCCGGTCTTTCTCTCTCCTTGCTCTGCGGCATGGTCTGTCTCTCTCCTTGCTCTGCGGCCCGGTCTTTCTCTCTCCTTGCTCTGCGGCCCGGTCTTTCTCTCTCCTTGCTCTGCGGCATAGTCTGTCTTTCTCCTTGCTCTGCGGCATGGTCTGTCTCTCTCCTCGCTCTGCGGCATGGTCTGTCTCTTTCTCGTTCTGCGGCCCGGTCTTTCTCTCTCCTTGCTCTGCGGCATGGTCTGTCTCTTTCCTTGCTCTGCGGCATGGTCTTTCTCTCTCCTCGCTCTGCGGCCTGGTCTTTCTCTCTCCTCGCTCTGCGGCCTGGTCTGTCTCTTTCCTTGCTCTGCGGCATGGTCTTTCTCTCTCCTCGCTCTGCGGCCTGGTCTTTCTCTCTCCTCGCTCTGCGGCCTGGTCTGTCTCTTTCCTTGCTCTGCGGCCCGGTCTTTCTCTCTCCTCGCTCTGCGGCATGGTCTGTCTCTCTCCTCGCTCTGCGGCATGGTCTGTCTCTCTCCTCGCTCTGCGGCATGGTCTGTCTCTTTCTCGTTCTGCGGCCCGGTCTTTCTCTCTCCTTGCTCTGCGGCATGGTCTGTCTCTTTCCTTGCTCTGCGGCATGGTCTTTCTCTCTCCTCGCTCTGCGGCCTGGTCTGTCTCTCTCCTCGCTCTGCGGCATGGTCTTTCTCTCTCCTCGCTCTGCGGCCTGGTCTGTCTCTTTCCTTGCTCTGCGGCATGGTCTTTCTCTCTCCTCGCTCTGCGGCCTGGTCTTTCTCTCTCCTCGCTCTGTGGCCAGGTCTGTCTCTCTCCTCGCTCTGCGGCATGGTCTTTCTCTCTCCTCGCTCTGCGGCCTGGTCTTTCTCTTTCCTCGCTCTGCGGCATGGTCTGTCTCTCTCCTCGCTCTGCGGCATGGTCTGTCTCTCTCCTCGCTCTGCAGCATGGTCTTTCTCTCTCCTCGCTCTGCGGCCTGGTCTTTCTCTCTCCTCGCTCTGCGGCCTGGTCTTTCTCTCTCCTCGCTCTGTGGCCTGGTCTGTCTCTCTCCTCGCTCTGCGGCATGGTCTGTCTCTTTCCTTGCTCTGCGGCATGGTCTTTCTCTCTCCTCGCTCTGCGGCCTGGTCTTTCTCTCTCCTCGCTCTGCGGCATGGTCTGTCTCTCTCCTCGCTCTGTGGCCTGGTCTGTCTCTCTCCTCGCTCTGCGGCATGGTCTTTCTCTCTCCTCGCTCTGCGGCCTGGTCTTTCTCTCTCCTCGCTCTGTGGCCTGGTCTGTCTCTCTCCTCGCTCTGCGGCATGGTCTTTCTCTCTCCTCGCTCTGCGGCCTGGTCTTTCTCTCTCCTCGCTCTGTGGCCTGGTCTGTCTCTCTCCTCGCTCTGCGGCATGGTCTTTCTCTCTCCTCGCTCTGCGGCCTGGTCTGTCTCTTTCCTTGCTCTGCGGCATGGTCTTTCTCTCTCCTCGCTCTGCGGCCCAGTCTGTTAGAGCTTCCAGAACTTTCTCATCCTTATGTAGTGTCACCATACAACATCTTGCTTTTTAGTGTCTGTACGGCCGTGTTCACACATAGCGTAAATACTGTGGTTTTTGTTTTCTGCAGGATCCACATCAAACTGCACAATAGCAATTGTCCACGATTATTATATTTTTGCCGCATTATTATTATTATTTATTTATATAGCGCCATTGGTTCCATGGTGCTGTACATGAGAAGGGGTCACATACAAAGAACAGATATCACTAAGACCTCTTTCACACATCCGTTTGTCTCCATCAGTCAAAATCCGCCTTTTGCAAAAAAAAAGGATCTGCCATTTTCGTTGGCGGATCCGTTTTTTTCCCCATTGACTTGCATTATCGGCGGATTTGACGGATGGGCATCCATTGGATCCGTTTTTTTGCGGATTCGCCAAAATTTTAGTGTCCGCTGACATGAGTGGACGGACAAGGAAACGTTATTTTGGCCGGCCGGATCCGCATTTGTACACAGCGCTACACTGCGCATGCCCGGAAGAAGTGCCTTTGTCAGAAAATTAACCCTAAATCCTCTCTCCCCCCCCCCCCGGGCAGAGGTTCCTTTAAATTTCTGCCTTCGCCGAATCCGTTAAAACAACGGTCGTTCATGTCAGTACGGTGACAGATCCGTTTTCCGCCATTTTCGCGGATTACAACTGACATAAAAACTGATGAGTGACACAGGCCTTACAGTAAACTAACAATCACAGACTGATATACAGGGGAGAGGACCCGGCCCCGGGGGCTTACATTCTACAGGATGGTGGGGAAGAGACAGTAGGTTGGGGGGTTGCAGCAGCTCCAGTGATGGTGAGGGGCAGCGGGGATCATTGCAGGCTGTAGCCTATCCTGAAGAGGTGGTGTAACGGGGTCTACCAAGCTGGGGTACCTCTTTCAGTACCACCCCGTGTTTTCAGAGGTTCGCTCTTCGTTGGCTGGAGTCTGAATGAATGACGCTGGCTGGAATTCCTTGGTTACATGGGCGCATATAAAAGATCACTGCTTCTCCACGTATTTCCAGTCTGACAACACATTAGGCCTGTTTCACACATCCATAGTCGGCGGTCAGCTGAAATCCGCCAAAGGGGGGAAAAAATTGAGCCGCCCCTTTGAGCGAAAAACAGATGACCGCGGACTACGAATCCGTGAGCGGCGTCCATTAAAGGGACCGTGGGTAATGGAAAGTGCGATCGTGCTATGGGCTCTGATCGCGCGATGAAAGGAGGAGGAGATCGCACGATGGGCCCTGATCACGCGATGGGCCCTGATCATGCGATGAATGGACGAGATTGCACGATGGGCCCTGATCGCGCAATGAATGGAGGTGGAGATCGCACGATGGGCAGTGACCGCGATGAATAGAAGAGAACATCGCGCGATGGGCCGTGATCGCGCGATGAATGGAGGAGAACATCTGGGCGATCGGGGAATCGGAGAAGAATACGCGGAAGACGGGTGAGGAGAGAGAGAGAATTTCATCCAGCACCCAGACAGAATGTGGGGTTAAACATGTTTACAAACACTAAACGGCGGATCCGGGCAGCGAATAAACGTTGCAGGGTCTGTCCGAACATGTCAGCGGACGCCAAAATCTTGGCAGATCCACTGACATGCGGATGCAACGGATCACCATCAGTCAAAATCCGCCGATAATGCAAGTCAATGGAGAAAAAAACGGATCCGCTAAGAAAAATGGCGGATCCGTTTTTTTTGCAAGACGGCGGATTTTGACTGATGGTGACAAACGGATGTGTGAAACAGGCCTAACTCACAGGACACAGAATATATCACACAGATACAGAGGGCCGGCCAATAGAAAAGCGGCAGACCAGACATGCATTACAAAAGCCGCAGGTGGCCGGAGCCTGCGGAGGTTTACTGTGGGAATTACAAAGGTGGGGGGAGGGCGGGCAAAAGGAGAATATCGTGTCCCCTCTGCCCAGGGGCGCATCCTGTGGGCTGATGCATTAGGGGCATGCATCTCACATAGAACCTATTATACATACATATAACTGCACAACATATTCTGGGTGCTAAGTAGTTCTGTAACACGTAACAGGTGGGTTTTCAGGTTCCGTCTGAAGGATCCAAGTGTGGTTGATAGCCGGACGTGTTGGGGCAAAGAATTCCAGAGGATGGGGGCTATTCGGGAGAAGTCTTGGAGGCGGTTGGGTGAGGAGCGAATAAGTGTGGAGGAGAGAAGGAGGTCTTGGGAGGACCGGAGATTACGTGAGGGAAGATAACGGGAGATTAGTTCAGAGATATATGGAGGAGACAGGTTATAGATGGCCTTGTAGGTCAGTATTAGTAATTTGAACTGGATACGCTGAGGGAATGGGAGCCAGTGAAGAGATCTGCAGAGGGGAGAACCGGAGGAGTAGCGAGGAGAGAGATGGATTAGTCGGGCAGCAGAGTTAAGGATGGACTGGAGAGGTGCGAGGGTGTTAGCAGGGAGGCCACAGAAAAGGATGTTGCAGTAGTCGAGACGGGAGATGATGAGGGCATGCACACGCATTTTAGTAGAGTGAGGGTTGAGGAAAGGATAGATTAAGGAAATAATGGTGGAGAGAGCTTGGATGTGCGGTGTGATGGACAGGGCAGAGTCAAGGGTTACTCCGAGGCAGCGGACGTCTGGTACGGGGGAAAGCATGATGTCGTCAATTGTTATAGATAGGTCAGGTAAGGCAGATACGTGAGATGGAGGAAAGATAATGAGTTCAGATTTGTCCACATTCAGTTTGAGGAAGTGAGAGAAGAAGGAGGATATGGCTGATAGACACTCCGGGATTTTGGAGAGCAGAGAGATGACGTCTGGGCCAGAGAGGTAGATCTGAGTATCATCGGCATAAAGGTGTTACTGGAATCCGTGGGACTTTATGAGTTGCCCCAGGCCAAGTGTGTAGATTGAGAAAAGTAGGGGTCCTAGAACAGAGCCTTGGGGGACTCCAACAGAGAGAGGGTGGGATGAGGAGGTGGTGTGGGAGTGGGAGACGCTGAATGTGCGTGTGGTAATAGCAGGTACGCAGGATGCAGTGACGAGACGCGAGACAGAAATGACTTTAAACGTTATCTTTTATAGATAAATGCCGTTAGGGATATTGTTACGCAACCAACAGGCGCAGTCTGAGGCCGCACTGGAGGATCCGCAGTGGGCACAGGCCCAGTCTCTACCGCGGACTGGAGTGGGGCAGTGGCAGCTGCGGGCGGCAAAGGAGGAGTCACCGCCGTGGTCAGGAGTGACGCGGCGGTGGCTGCGGGCAGCAGCGAGGAGGCCGCAGCCGCGAGCTGGAATGAGGCGGCGTCGGCCGTGGACGGCTGCAAGTAGGCCGCAGTCGAGAGCTGGAGTGAGGCAGCAGTCTTCTTTTGTCGGTAAGCTCTCAGTCCACCGAGAGTCTCCCTCCTGTCGCTGTCCTCCTCTCTGGAAGCTGCTAGGCTCTCGCTCTCTGGCCCTCCCCAAGTCTCCACCTCCTTCTCCCTTGTTCTGCTGACTCACACAGTCTGGCCCTCTCCGCCCCTCTTCTCTGGACTCCTCCCCAACTGCCCTGTCAGTCTCAGCAGTCCATCCCCTAGCACTGCTCCCTGGAAACAGAGATACCCCAGGAACCTGGAAGACTGTCCCCTCGGTTCTGGCCTGGGTACTCGGCGGAGGCCTCTCCTCCTACACTCCCCCATCCTGCATGCTCGCCAGTCCTCGGGTGAGGGTCTTGGTATGCTCGGGTTGGCCTTTTGAGACAAAAGTTCCTGTTGCCATACGAACTGATCCTGTTCGTAGCGTTCGAGGAGTTTGCCGGCTGTTGACCGGTCGGAGCGTCTTAGTTCGACTGTGGTGGAGCTTTCTGGGGTGGTGAGCGGTGGTGGATTGGCCGATTCTGGTGGGCTGGCATGACTTGTTGAGATATTGTTCCTTGGATGGCCCACTTGTACCGTTGGACTATCTTCTTCGTCATCTAGGTCCCAGACCGTGGGCATTGGTTCGGGGACCTGAGGAGTGAGTTCAGGTTGCACGGGATCATTGGATGTACAGGGCCGCAACATATTATGGTGCATAGTGCAAGTGGGAAGTGCCCCGTCCCTTTCAGATCATATCTCGTACACAGGCCCATCGGGGCTTATTCGGCGCAATACTCGGTAAGGACTTTCTTCCCAATCGGGGTTCTAGCTTGTTCTGGGGGCGCTGGTCTAGTACGAGTACTCGATCCCCAGTCTGAAAGTCGGTGGGTGGAGGTAGAGTCCCCCTGGGTGCTCTAGGTCCTGGAGTTTTGTCTGGACGATGCGGTGAAGGGTCTGTAGTCGGAGGTTTTGGACCCATGATGACACTCCAGACCAGGGTTGGGGTTCCTCCGGGTTTAGTTCTACCTCCGTGATCCCTTTGCCTTCTCGCCCGAATAGCAGTGAGTAGGGGGTGTAGCCGGTAACTTGGTGCACCCGGTTGTTATAGACCCACACTAGTTCAGGGACATACTCAGGCCAGCGGACCTTCCGGTCACTCTCCAGGGTACGCAACATTTGAATTGGTGTCCAATTAAAGCGCTCGCAGGCCCCGTTTCCCTGTGGGTGGTATGGTGTAGTCCGAGATTTATTGATACCATAGAGACGATGTAGCTCCTCCATGACAGTCCACAGGAAGCATGCTCCCTGATCTGAATGTATCCGTTGCGGGCAGCCGTACACTTGGATAAAGTTCTTGCAGATTGCATAGGCGGCTGACTCCGCAGTTTGATCTCGGGTGCGGGTTACCACGGCAAATTTGGTGAAGTGATCCACCATGACGAGACAATGCTCATACCCCTGGTATGCAGGGCCAATGGTCACATAGTCCACCGTCAAGAGCTCAAGGGGTGCTGATGTCACTATCGTTTGCACCGGGGCCCGTTGTGCGGGTGGTTTAGCTAGTTCGCATAGGCGGCAGGCCCGGCAAGTTTCTTCCTCAGCAGCGTGCAAGCGCGGATGGTAAACTATCTGCTGCAGTCATTGCAAGGTTTTCTGGACTCAGAAGTGAGCCTCCTTTTCGTGGGCTTCCCGTGCCAGTTCACTGAGTTGGGCTCTGGGCACGACTACCTGCCAAGTTGTTGCAGACGTCGCCCGTGATACTGTCTTATGATACAACAGTCCTTTCTTGATGACTAGTTTCTCCCATTGGGGTAGCATCAGCAACATATCCTGAGGCGAAGTCTGTCTCTGGGCGTCGGTGGGTAGTCTGCCGGTGGTCACCCATCGGCGTAGGAGCCCAATTTCTTCATCTTGCTGCTGTTGGATCCATCTGTCATGTGATTGCTCCAGCACACCCCTTGGGGGTCCTTCTTGCGTGGCAGCCATGAGCACAGCGGCGGTGAGGGCATACGGTGTCTCTTCTCCTTCCAATTCGTCGTCTCGACTGCTCCCTGGCGTTGTGTGCCGTATCCTTGAGAAGGCATCCACGTGCACATTTTCTGCTCCTCTTTTGTAGATGATCTTGTAGTTAAACTTGGCCATCCGGGCCACCCATCACTGCTCCAGATCCCCCAATTTGGCATTTTCCATGTGGGCCAGCAGGTTGTTGTCGGTCCGCACCACCACTCCGGAGCCCGCCAGGTACTCCGCTAACCGCTCCGTCATGGCCCACACTACCACGTGGAGCTCGAGCTTAAAGGAGCTGTAATTGTCAGGGTTTCGCTCGGAGTCATGAAGTGATCGTCTACCATACGCGATAACTCTATCCCGGCCGTCCTGAACTTGTGACAATACAGCCCCTAGCCCATGGAGGCTCCCGTCGGTGTGTAGTATGAATGGTTGCGAGAAATACGCATAAGCTAACAAAGGGGCACCTGAGAGCGCAGCATTAAGGTCTTGGAAGGCCTCTTCTTGCAGTTGTTGCCACTGGATTTTCTGTCCATTCGTCCCGACAGGAGCCCCCATTAGCAGGGCCTGCAGGGCTCGGGCCCGGCGTGCAAAATTCTTTACGAAACTACGATAGAATCCAGCCAACCCCAGGAAGGCCCGCACGTCTTTTATCGTCTCGGGGGTAGGCCATCCCTGAATGGCAGCAACCTTTTCCAGGGACAGTCTAACACCCTCGGCAGAGATGACATGCCCCAGATATTCAATCTGGGTGCGAAACAGGTGGCATTTCTGGGGCTTCACCTTCAACCCGTACTTCTGCAGCTGGCTGAGAACCTGCCCCAACCGCCGCAGGTGGTCCTCAAACGTGGCGGCATAGATGATTATGTCATCCAGGTATATCAGCGTGGCCTCGAAGTTGAGATCCCCCAGACGCCGCTCCATCAGCCGCTGAAAGGTCCCCGAGGCATTGGCCAGCCCGAACAGCATTCGATTGAACTCGAACAGTCCCATAGGAAGAATGAACGCCGTCTTAGCCCTGTCTTCTTCCGACATCGGCACCTGCAAATACCCGCTGGCCAGATCTAACGTTGAAAAGTACTTCGCCTTCCCCAAGGCGGACAGGGATTCTTCTATACGAGGCAACGGGTACGAGTCTTTGATGGTACAGGCATTCAGCTTTCTATAGTCCACGCAGAACCACAGGGTGCCATCCTTTTTGCGGACCAACACGATGGGAGCCGCCCAGGGGCTCTGGCTCTCTCGTATGACCCCTTTCCGCAGCATTTGGGCCAGTAAAGTTTTTACCTCCTGATATAGTTGTGGGGGAATTTGTCTGTATCGTTCCCGTATGGGGGCCGTTCCTGCCGTGGGAATTCTGTGCGGGATGGCTGTGGTGCATCCAAAATCATCCTCCTGGCTAGCGAATACCCCGTGATACTGTCCTACTAGTGTTTCTACATGGAGAAGTTGGGAGGGAGCCAGGCCAGAGAGCTCAGCCCGCATTCTTTCCAGGATGTTTTGGCCCTTTTCCTGAGTCGAGAACTCGGCAGCCAGCAGAGTTCGAATAGTCACTGCCCAAGGGTCCTCGGGTTGCACCTTCAATTGGACCGTAGGGGCTGGCAGCACCTCTTCCAACGGCCTCACCAGCTTGGCCATCTCGACCCGGGTCCTTAAGACGATGTCTTGGTCTTCTAGGTTGACACAGCGCACCAGGACGGTCCCTCTCCGCACAGTGGCCAGGGAGCGGGCCACCAGTATGCCAGGAGGCAGGCGTTCTGAGTAGCATGGCTCCACCTGCATCTCCACGCCCTCCAAAGGCACCGAGGCCCGGATGGGCAGGACCACCACTGTCTGCCTGGGGGGCAGTATGAGCGGGGGAGCTGCTGGCGCAATGACTTTGCCCAGTGCCTCGCACTCCTGGCAGTCCTGGAGAACTCGTGCCTCCCGCACCAACTGCTGGAAGACCTGCCCTTGGGCCGTGTGGGAGTCTCTTGCATGGGGTCATTGAGGAGTAAATTGCTAAACTCCCGCAGGATGTTCATGCCCACGATAACTGGATGTTTGTCATTGGTTTCTCCATGAGTCAGGACCACTCCACGGCATCCGAGGGATTTGCCACACAGCGTCATCTGCACCCAAACTTCCCTGGCGACAGGGACCGGTAATTTATTGGCGGCTACCAGTTTTATCATGGGTCCCCACTGGGGTCTCACTGCCTCAGGGAAATGCCGAAAGTAAGTTGCAGGCATGGTCGTTACTTGCGACCCCGTGTCCACTAGGCACCGTACGGCACGGCCCTCGACTTCTGCCCATACCACCGGACACTTTGCGACCAGATCTTTGGGACTTCCACCACCCCATGTCGTGGCTTCTGGCTCCGAGCGGCGTCCCCCCAGCCCAGAGCCCTCTTGTTTAACGGCGGCCGTGGTGTGTGCCACCCACGCCGCGGACACTCCTGTGCGAAGTGGCCCAGCTCCCCGCACTCATAGCACTGGGGCTGTGAGGGCCGGCCGCTCCGAGCATTGCGAGGCCCCCAGGGCCCAGGATTGAAACTAGGCCGCCCAGACGTGACCTCGGTTTTTCTCTTCACTACGGCCAACTCGCCCCTGATGTTCTTCAGCTCTTGTTTCATCTCTTTCCATTGGGGCTCTCAGACAGCAGTCACAGCAGCCTCCACACTCCGGACCTTCCCCACGGGGACCGTCATTCCCTGCTTCTGCTCTCGTGCATGCGCCTGACTCCCCTCCTCAGAGAAAGCTAAATGTGGGTTCACTCGGACCTGCTCCCGTAGAGCCTGCTTTATCAACGGGTCTCGGAGTCCAGTCACTAACAAGTCGCCTAAGGTAATGTAATGTAAAATGCACTGTAAGGCATGATTTTGTTGGAACCTTCTAGAATCTCCCATTGCTAATCTTCTGATGACATTGTAGACTGTCAGCTTGCAGCATCCTCCTTCCCCCCTCCTTAACAGCTCTGTGCCTGCTGGTAACAGGATACCGGGAATTTCCTCTCGAAGCCTTCTCCTCTCCCTCCCTTCACAGCTAAGTGGAAAGCATGTCCTTTGTTCTGAAACCACGAGGCTTGAATACAGGTATAGGAAATATTAAAAGAAGCTCAGCGTGCACCCCCCTCGTGACAGAGATATGAAACCCACATTTCTGCGAAGGGCACGAGGCCAGCTTTCTAATTCCTAATTTTCACAATTCTAATCCCTCCAGAAACTGAGATATGGATTGCTCCCAAATGGAATGCCTTAATTATGGCATGTTTGGTGTTGTCTTATTGGATTCGAAAAATTACAAACAATAATGCCCTGTGTGTGTTTGTACGGGCTTTTCTCGTCTAGATGTGGTTATTATAAGTTTTTAGTAAGATTTCAACTTAGAGAGAAAGGGGGGTTGGACCTCACCAGACCGCCCATTTTGTGAGGTCACAGACCCAAAGGGATAAGGGATTCCCTCCCAAATTTCAGTCAGCTGAGCTGGAGTTTTCACGCTGACAAGACCTGCAGATGTCTTGAGACATCTGGCCCCTCCCCCAAGCCACATGGGTTGCCTAAAGAACAATATGCAACTGTAAGTGCAATTTCTGTCTTTTTTCATCCATGTTATTTTATACTCACATTGTACATATTTAATGTCTCAATTTATAGAAACTTTTAACTATGTAATCACTGCCCATTTGGGGAATAAATGATAAAATTATTTAGTCTGCCTTCATGCTCTAAGAAACTAACTATGTGCCTTTTTTTAGATAATTACGCTACTGTTCGGGTTGGCTTTGAACCCCTCCATTAAGTCTATAACTTAGGTGGAGAAACCAGGAGCTGGTGGCAGCGTGGTGTGTGCGGTTGGTTAGGCTAGTTGGCAGTACGGAAGGGTCTTATATTGCTGAATGAGTGGTTGAGGCCACAGCATTGATAATTCCCTTACTGCAGTAGTCTAATTGCCCGTGCACAACAAGCAGCCCGTTCGGTGACTAATTATCCTAGGTGCAGTTCCCTGACTGACCTGAGGGTAAGGGGGGTGCCAGAGAGCTGCGAGTTCCAAAGTGGAACTGAGAAAGTGGGATATACATAAATCCCCGCAGTTCTTGAAAGGTTGGTTGTTAGCAGTGGTGGGGCATCCAAAATACCCCCCTGCAATAAATTGTTAGAGCAAGATAAGCTTGCTGTATTTTTTGTCACATGGTGCCGGTGGTGGGATAACTAAGATAAGCCCCCACTGTGCCTGTGATAGCCGTGTGTCGGCAGTGCGTCGCGTCCCTCCGTCCGCTGACATACTGGTGTCAGTGGTGGGATCGTGACATATTGGTGGCACCGGCCGCACTTGCCGTCACAGGTAATGTCGATGGGTCCTACCCCTACGCCGTCCTTCCACTCGATGGCTGTGTATAACTCTTGGAGGACATTCATATACTGGGTGATAGTCTCCCCCTCTCCCTGCATTCAACTGAACAACCAGGTTCTCAACTCCCCCACATCTGTCGGATCCCCATAGGTCTCTTCCAGTATCCACAAGACCCTAGGCAAAGGTGTTGCGGTGTCCTGGGGGCCTCAACATTACTGAATCCCGGGCCTCCCCTTCTAATGCCATGAGAGCTACCTCGGCTTCCAGGTCAGGGGTCATCGGATGCATTCGGAAGAGGCCTCGCGCATTCGCTCTGCCCAGCTCCACAGATTGGTGTTGGAGCCTGAAAACCTGGGCAGGTTGTTTAGCACAGCCCCCAGAGAAATGCTGGACCGGGGTCCCCGGTTGCTTGCTGTGTCTATGGCCCGGCTCTGGCCTGGGGTGCCACTGTCCTCGCTCGGAGACTGCATCCTGCCGACTACGCCAAATGTGGTAATAGCAGGTACGCAGGATGCAGTGACGAGACGCGAGACAGATCTGACTTTAAACGTTATCTTTTATAGATAAATGCCGTTAGGGCTATTGTTACGCAACCAATAGAATAACAGTAGTTGTCCTCGCAGGGAGCCAATACACATAAACAAGGATTGGGAGAGCATGACTAATCTGGCAAAGACCGGTCACTATATGGTCGCATAATGGCCGACTACGGGTCCTTAGTCACTATGTATCACTTATCCGTCCTGACGTACCTCGGCGTTCTGTTCCACGGTGTGTCTGCGTCGCAGCCACTGGACCCAGCCGCTGAAGATCTGGCGTAGTCTTCGGGCGTTCCGACGCCCAGGAGGAGTCGGGGCACAACAGGCCTGCGGAGAGTTCTTTGGCGGGAGGTCCCCCAGCGGAGGCAGCAGGATACCGCCTATGAGTGGGAAAGTGGAGGCCGCAACTCCCTGACAAGGAGTGGCAGCGGCGATTAGTGGCGGTTGATAGGCCACAGGCACAGACTGAGGCCGCACTGGAGGATCCACAGCGGGCACAGGCCCAGTCTCTACCGTGGACTGGAACGGGGCAGTGGCAGCTTCGGGGGGGGCAAAGGAGGAGTCACCGACGTGGTCAGGAGTGAAGCGGCGGTGGCTGCGGGCAGCAGCGAGGAGGCCGCAGCCGCGCGCTGGCGTGAGGCAGCAGTCTTCTTTTGTCTGTAAGCTCGGCGGCGTCTCCCTGCGGTCCACAGAGAGTCTCCCTCCTGTCGCTGTCCTCCTCTCTGGAAGCTGCTCATGGCTCTCACTCTCTAGCCCTCCCCAAGTCTCCACCTCCTTCTCCCTCGTTCTGCTGACTCACACAGTCTGGCCCTCTTCGCCCCTCTTCTCTGGACTCCTCCACCAACTGCTCTGTCAGTCTCAACAGTCCATCCCCTAGCTCTGCTCCCTGGAAACAGATACCCCAGGAACCTGGAAGACGATCCCCTCGGTTCCAGCCCGGGAACTCGGCGGAGGCCTATCCTCCTACATGCGGTTGGAGGGTATGAGGAGATCCAGTATAGGGAGAGGTCTTTGATGCCAAAGGAGGAGAGGATCTGTAGTAGGAGGCAGTGGTCAACTGTGTCAAAAGCAGAGGACAGATCTAGAAGCAGGAGTATAGAGTATTGTCCGTTTGCTTTGGCTGTAAGGTCGTTTGGTAATTTTTGTCAGGGCTGCCTCAGTGGAGTGATGGGGGCGGAAGCCAGATTGTAGATTGTCAAAGAGCAAGTTAGATGGGAGGAAAGTTCAGCGTTCATTTTTTAATGCTTTTTTGCCTTGATACTTTTTTGCTGCAGAAGAAAATCTGCGTTTTTATCTGAGACTTTGTAAACAGAAAAAAATGTGCTTAATTACTAACATGCAGGTAGTTGCTCCTACTTACCTGCCTGTTGTGCCCAGCGCCATTCTTCACAAGCACAAAGCGGTCACAGGCGCTCCTGCCAGCGATTCAGCTGCTTCTGCTGACGTCACGCCAACAGAGCTGCACCTTCACTTACGCTCTGCTCTATTGAAGGTACGTGGCATCAGACATTATTCTGATAGCGGGGATCCAGATGTTAAAGTGGAGGAGATGGCTGTCAATCAGCATGATGTCGTCAGCCACGCCTTGTTGACAGGGCAGAGCGTAAAAGAAGCCGCCGATCTGTCGACAGTGTCAGCAGAAACGCCTGAATTGCCGGCAGGAGCAAGGTGGAGAATGGTGCTGGGCACAACAGGCTTACGCACATTTTTTTTTATAAAGTCCAATATATCCCCTTTTAAGGTCTTCTTCACACTTCAGTATGAGGTCCATTTTTTTTTAAGGACCACAAATACGGACACACGCTGTTCCCAGGCACCGGGTGCTGACGATAACTGTCATCATCCTCGCCTGGTCTCCCTGCGATCACCAGATGAAGCTAATGACAGTTGCTGTCAGCACCCGCCGTCTGGGAATAGTGCACATTAAATAAATACATTAAATAAATGGTCCCCCTTATTTTTAATAATTAGGGGAAGAAAACAGCTGGAGCTGTTCTTATTACCCTGGAAAGGGGCCAATAACCATGGCGATTCCCAGCCTATTAATATAGCCCCAAGCTGTATACTTAGTCTTTACTGGTTATTAAAAAGGGGGATCCCCCAAGAAATTACGTGGGTCCCCCTATTTTTAATAACCAGCAAAGCTGTGGGCTGATCTTAATAAGCTGCGAAGGGCCCATGGATATTGGCCCCCTCCCAGACTACTGTAATAAGACCAGCCCTCAGCCGCCTCAGGAATGGTGCATCTATTAGATGTACCAATTCTGGTGCTTAGTCTCATCTCTTCCCAATTGCCCTGGAGCAGTGGCAATCGGTGTAGTGGTTTTGGGGTTGATGTCAGCTGTGTAATGTGTAATGTCTGCTGACATCAAGCCCATGGGTTAATAATAGAGATGTGTTCATAGCCACGATTACCACAGCACCAGGGCAATCAGAAGAGCCAAAGCTAAGCGCCAGAATTGGCGCATCTATTGGATGCGCCATTTCTGGGGCTGCTGAGGACTAGTGTTAGTCTGGGAGGAGGCCATTATCCATCGCCTCTTGCCAGCCTATTAAGATCAGCCTGGAGCCTGTCTGTTTAGCCTTTGCTGGTTATCAAAAATAGGGTGGACTCCACATCATTATTTTTGGGATCTTCCCTTTTTAATAACCAGTAAATGTTACACAGATGGCTGTGAGCTGATATTATTCTGGGAAGGGGCCAGTATTCATGGAGGTTCCCAACCTAATAATAACACCAGCCCCCAGCTAGTTATTAAACATTAGGGGGACCCCCGCTATTTTTTTTCCATTTATTTAATCACTAGATAACTACAAGTACAGAAAAGTACACATGCAAAGCTCTGATTCTATATTCAGTATATTGATTTCTGTCTTGGCACGTTTGGTGCCTCCGTCATTTGATTTCATCATTCTATTCCAGTACTTGTCACATGGACACGGACACAATTACATACGTATAGCAGACGGATGGTGTCACGCTGACACCCACGGACACGGAACTCACCTGTGTCATCAGGACGGGAGAAGGGGCCTAATTGCTTCTGGTACAAGAAAGCTGTGATTTGGCATTTACCTACTGCAGCTTTTTACATGCTGTTTTCAGACTCCACATAGAATCCTCAAAAGAAAAAAAACACCAAAACCGCAGAGTTCAGCAGCGTCTTTTGACACACAGGGGGCGCATTTTTAATGAAGTCACAATGATCCCAATAAGGTCATCACCACACCAGCCTTATCATTGGCCGATTCGGCAACATCTTTGCACCGAGTGGTGACCTATTGCGCAGGCGCCTGTGTCCTCTGCTCACCATCTTCTCTTCTTACACCTTTTGGTGTCCTTGAATTTTGTTTTGAGCATGCGCATTGGCTCTCCACTCTGCTTAGGGGCATATAGGGAAGTGGTGCCATACCAAGCTTTTACTTGCCATCGTTCTTGTGGTATTGGCACATCTTGTGTGGAGAAACAGCCACAGCCCCTGATGCCCCAGATGGGGAGGAGAAACGCGTCGGGCATGGTGCGGGCACCAGTATTGTCTCTGGGACAAGTATCTGATTTCTTTTTTGCTCATTTCTGTGTCTAATTGTTGGCATTATTGCACTTTCTTAGGATGGGTATCCTTCCCAGGTTGCGAACCCTATGGGGGCAGTATCTCTGGTGTCTGGCACAGGGACTGCTAGCTACTGTCTGCCATCGTGTGGGACTGTAGGCCGACAAGGAGTAATCGAGAACATCCATGTCACGCCTACACTGAGCGTCACTTGTCACAGTGTCTGGCTGGCGATCTTTGCGGCAATCCTCACACTAATATCTAGAGGACATCTACATCATTGTCCATAGTATCCGATGGTGTTGGGGAGCCTCTCTGGGTGGATTTTTAGCCTCCTTGGACCATAGCGCCTGTTGACGGCAGACTCCTACAGCAAGTAGTTTTACATCTGCATCTGAACCCATTGCACCTTGGTGTTGAGTCCACCATAGCCAATTAATAATTGTAGACTGCGATGTACATGGAGTGGCAGGCCGTGTATCCAGCTGTGAGATGTGCAGCTCATGGTTAGCTTTAAGGAGTGATCCTTGCCGTTGTATTGCTGGCTGTGATCGTAGCACTTCGGCATTTCCCAGATCTGCTTTATAACGGCCCAGTGGTTAGACCACACATGGAGTACTGTGGACAGTACCTGGAGCAGCCAGTGCAAGGCAGCGGCTGCCAAGGCAAACAGGATGATGGGGTGCATTAAAAGAGGTCTGGATACACATGATGAGAGCATTATACTGCCTCTGTACAAATCCCTGGTTACATCGCACATGGAGTACTGTGTACAGTTTTGGGCACCGGGGGGAAGAATATAATGGAACTAGAGCGGGTACAAAGGAGGGCAACAAAATTTAATAAAGAGGATGGGGGAACTACAATACCCAGAGAGACTAGAAAAATTAGGATTATTTAGTGTAGAATAAAGACGACTGAGGGGCGATCTAATAACCATGTATAAGTATATCAGGGGACAACACAAATATCTCTCCGTGGATCTGTTTATACAAAGGAAGGTGACGTCACAAGGGGGCATTCTCTGCGTCTGGAGGGGAGAAGGTTTCTCCACCAACATAGAAGAGGATTCTTTACTGTTAGGGCAGCGAGAATCTGGAATTCCCTGCCTGAGGCGGTGGCGATGACGAACTCAGTCGAGGGGTTCAAGAGAGGCCTGGATGTCTTCCTGGAGTGTAGCAATATTGTATCTTACAGTTATTGTTAGGTTCTTTAGAAGGACGGAGATCTGGGGATTTATTCTGACGGAATATAGGCTGAACTGGATGGACACAGGGCTTTTTTCGGCCTTGCTAACTATGTTACTATGTTAAAGAGTGAGAGAGGCAGAGTCTCTCTGAAGCAAAGATGGTCAGAGGTCATGGATGCGTTACATGTAAGCAGTAATTAAAAGGAACCTTTCGTCATGTCAAAAATTGCCATTAACGTGCAGATATTGGGTTAATCGGGCTCCGAAGCTGTGCGGCCGCTGTACTAAAAGCCCGGCTGCTGGAATGAATAAACGTCAGTTGTCAGGCAGAGTGGCCCAGCTGGTACAGGTACAGTAATTGCTTAGTATGTAGTGAGTGGCAGCTGTATCCGCTCCCCCCACACTGACTGTCGGCCCTTCAGTACATCAGTATAGAGCCGGCTACCAGTTATAGAGGCGCGACCGGCACAGATACAGTCAGGGCATTAGCACATACTGAGCGGCTGTTGTAACTACGCCCTGGTACTGACAGCTGGTCCTTCCTTGCATCAGCATACAGCTGGCTGTCAGTCATAGAGGCACGACCGGCACAGATACTGGATCGCCCCCAGGGCAGTGGGGTTACTTGGTACTGGGCCGGTGTCTCAGAGGGATGTGTCACGGCAGCGGTGACCCGGTCCGTGGCCCTGAGCGTCCATGCAAAAGGGGTGAAACGTATCTGAGTAAAGTTTATAGGTAGGTGATACGTAACGCCACCTGTGGTACTCGGCAATGAAGGGGTTAAGCCGACGCTGAAGTGCAGATCCTCTGGGATAGATGGTATAAGGCAGCAGAGATGTAATAGCTCCCCACAGGTAGAGCTGTAGTCCCAGGGCAGTAGTAATAGGTGTTGAGGAAGAGGGTGCAGTGTTAGGCACAGAGATGTAGCAGTGCTGAAGGGGTTGCAGGAAGAAGGCAATGACACAACAGTGTGCAGTTTCCTTTACTGTGCTTTGTAAGTGTAGTCTAGGATCCAGATTACAGGTGGAACAGGAGTTAATCAGCCTGGAAGCAACTTAGGAATCTCTCTATGCAGATGGGTTCTGTAGTCTCCTTCCTAGCGCTTATCTGAGGTACTTTCAGCTCTGAGTTACACTGAAGTTCCTCTTGCTTGCTCTCTTTTAGAACTCCCCACATATGGCAGGCAGCCGTAGCCTCCTCTTTCTGGCTCACACACATTGCTGCTGTGCCTCTGAGTCTTAGTTGGGGACAGAGCATTTACAGCCTCTTGTACTCCGGTTTTTGCTGCAGGACCATCAGCATCCATACAACCTCGGATACCGGATACCGGACTCCGGACCATGCGCTACAGCTAGAAGTGAGCCTGACTTCTGCTCATCCTCCAGCTCATCTCTCCCACATCCACACACTTCGCCTTCTCCACACGAACTCCCTAACTTCCCTTCCCCGGCCACAGAGAGCAGCTCCTCAGCAGTTTGGGTTCAGAGCTCCCTCTGCTGGCCTGGAGTGGGAACTGTGGTGTGTGCTGGATTTACCTGATAGAGATCCTTCATTGCTTCCAAGCATGACATCACCCTCCCTAGGAGGAAGGTAATGCCACTGTGGCGACCATACTCCTGGGGGCGCCACAATACAGTCATTGCTTAGTACATAGTGAGCAGCTGTTATAACCGCACCCTGGCACTGACAGCTGGTCCTTCAGTACATCAGTATACAGCTGGCTGTCAGTCACAGAGGCACGACCGGCACAGATACAGTCATTGCTTAGTACATAGTGAGCGGCTGTTATAACCACACCCTGGCACTGACTGACAGTGGGTCGCCCTCCCAGGGCTGTGGGGTACTCGGTACCGGGCCGGTCTCTCAGAGGGGAAGTTGTCACAGCAGCGGTGACCCGGTCCGTGGCCCTGGGCGCCCAATTAATGGGGGAAATTGAATGGTAGAATGTAGTGAATGGAATAGTTTGTGACGCCACCTGTGGTATTCAGCAAGGGAGATGTTAAGCCGACGCTGCATGCAGATCCTCTGTGACTGGTGGTATGGCGCAGCAAAGATGTTACAGCTCCCCACAGGTGAAGCTGTAGTCCCAGGGCAGTGTAGATAAGCGTTGCAGGAATGGTGCAGTGTAGGCACAGGGATGTAGCGGTGCCAGGTGTGTGGCGCAGGAATGAGTGGAGGACACCAGGGCATGTAGTTCCAAAGCTTTACTCAGTCTGGTGTGAAAACAGGTGCCTGCCTCCGTGCCATGTCCTCCGGGTCAGGGACTCAGTCAACCTCCAGACCAGATGGAATACTCCTTTCCAACACTCCGCCAACATGTGCCTTTCTGAACGTCTCCTCTTATAGCGCCTATAGTGAAGTACTCCTAGTACTGAGTTACACTGGAGTTCCTCCTGTCAGATGTTCCTATGAACTCTACTTGTACGGCAGACAGCTGTAGCCTGCTTCGGGGACTTCTTGCTACTCAGTCCCGGCTCACTCTCGTTGCTGTTGTGCCCCCAAGTCTTGTGTGGGAATAAAGTGGTGACAACTTCTATTCCTCCGGTGTCTGCTGCAGGACCATTAGTATCCATACAACCTCGGGGTCCGGACACCGGCCTTGCGCTTAGAACTTCTAGGAAGGGTTCCCTTCTAACCCACATCCTCTGTTCCCTTTTACTCCTCACGTTCCGCACTAATCCTTTCTTTCTATGGAGAATCAGGCTTTCAGTCTATGTCGCTCTCTCTCTCTCTTCCTTTCCTGTGCCAGCAGACCGAGGTCACTGGGATCTGCTGCAGCACTTCCATCCATCTATCCCTCTCTCTCTCGGGATCTTCTTACTGACTCACTAACTAACTCACTACTCACTAAAATCCTAAACTCTTCCCGCTCTTTTTAATATAAACTCAGCTCCACCCACCTCCCAGCACGTTTCGTGTTCCAAGCAGGGATCCACCAATGGGTGTTCTGCTACACTCCAAGCAGGGAGCCGCCGAAGGTGCTTTGCTACACTACTTTGTTGGGATGTAGGTGTTGGAGTGTGGTCAGGAGTCTCCACCTTACCTGGATGGTGGGGCACCACACCTCAGGAGGAGGTGCAGTACCTCTGTGGCGACTGAGCCTCAGGGGCGCCACATAAGCCAGCTGTTCCATGCATCAGTATACAGCTGGCTGTCAGTCATAGAGGCGCGGCCGGCGCAGATACAGTCATTGCTTAGTATATAGTGAGCGGCTGTTATAACCACACCCTGGCACTGACTGACAGCCGGCCGTTCCATGCATCAGTATACAGCTGGCTGTCAGTCATAGAGGCACGACCGGCGCAGATACAGTCATTGCTTAGTACATAGTGAGCGGCTGTTGTAACCGCACCCCTGCACTGACAGCTGGTCCTTCCTTGCATCAGTTTACAGCTGGCTGTCAGTCATAGTGGTAGGAACGGCGGAACGCACTAAATAAAAATAAATAATAAAGTGAGTTTGCCGCTCTGGGTCCACCGTGCAGTAGATGTTACACCGCTGCTAGGTAATGACAGACGAGCAATATGGCGGTATAATGCGCACGGGTTAGACTTCACCCGAAGTGCGCAGAGCGGGCTCTGTTCACACACAGAGGCGCCGCAACATAAACATACAAAAAGCTGAGCCTCTTAGTGTCACAGACCACAGGGAAATGTACACACGGTATCTGGTCACAGGAGCAGGACCCAAGGCGGAGGAGCTGCGTCCGTGTAGACCTACCGTGTGTGCGACGTCACTGCGGACGCCAAGGAGGGCTGCAACTGCAGCGAGGCGTAGGACACTGCCGCTAGTCGACAAAGCTAGGAAGCAGGCGCAATGTCGGACGCTAGAGTAGAGGTGCGGTGTGCACAGTGGCCTAAGGCTTGCCACTGACTGGCGCTGTCTGCTGCACTAATTCCCTATCCACATGCGTAATATCAGAGGGAAGGGGTTTCAAATGAGTCAGTCACCAGAATCATGCATCCGTCACCATACACACATTTAGCTTGAAAAGTCTATACTAGCGAATGGCCAAACGGTCATGCGCGCCTTTTATAGCCGTGCGGGACCTTCCAGATCTCCGAGATGGACCAATGAGATCTGGAGCAGGACCTGGGCACATGACCACATGGAGTGGTCTGCTGCAAAGTAATCTTCTCTGCAGTAGACAGACAGCAGGAGACCGCAGAATGTGAGGCTCTAGATTCCTGCAGAGCAGACGCAGAAACCTGACGCCTAACTTAGTTCATAGTGAGCGGCTGTTGTAACCACACCCTGGCACTGACTGACAGCCGGCCCTTCCTTGCATCAGTATACAGCTGGCTGTCAGTCATAGAAGCACAGCTGGCTCAGATACAGTCATTGCTTAGTACATAGTGAGCCGCTGTTGTAACCGCACCCTGGCACTGACTGACAGCCGGCCCTTCCTTGCATCAGTATACAGCTGGCTGTCAGTCAGTGCTGAGAGTGGTTACAGCGGCCGTTCACTGTGTACTGAGCGGTGACTGTCGCTGCTGTGACTGAGGGACGGAGATTGTCGGGAGCAGTAAAATACATTCCCTCCCCATAGCTGGGCTTTCATTGCGGCGGCCTCGTAGCTGCAGCACCATATTAACCCCACATGTGCAGGCTAACGGCATTTTCACAAGTGCCCGTCTGTGTTCTGTTTCTGTGTCTTAGTTCTTGGGTGGTGTGAACAGGGTCTTATTGACCCGTTCAGTTTTTGTGCATGTGTCATGTGTTCTGAATCTATTGATTTCTTGCTTATCAAGCTTTGGGAGATCCCCGCCTCTCTCTTTTGGGACATGCATAAAAAACCATTTTGCCCAGCGAGCCCATACCGGGCAGCACCTTTCTGAACCCTGCTCATGAAGGTATTATTCACATGTTCAGGTTTTTAAATATATTAGATAGGACTGCTCCGAGAAGGGTATGCCTTGACGCGGTGGAGTGGCTTAGCGTACATTTTTTTGCAAAAAAACGTATCAACAAAATACCCTGGTTTTGTTAACATCTTTTACAAGCACTTGCTACTTATAGTTACATGTATTTTACAACAGAGTATTTATGCACCTTTGTCATACTGTGTTCTGTTTCTGTGTTTTAGACCTCTCCATCTGTACATGTCCCATATAAGGTCCCATCTCCACACCGCGGGGCACTACAGACCTCTCCTTCTGTACAGGTCCCATATAAGGTCCCATCTCCACACCGCGCGGCACTACAGACCTCTCCATCTGTACATGTCCCATATAAGGTCCCATCTCCACACCGCGTGGCACTACAGGCCTCTCCATCTGTACAGGTCCCATATAAGGTCCCATCTCCACACCGCGCGGCACTACAGGCCTCTCCATCTGTACAGGTCCCATATAAGGTCCCATCTCCACACCGCGTGGCACTACAGGCCTCTCCATCTGTACAGGTCCCATATAAGGTCCCATCTCCACACCGCGCGGCACTACAGACCTCTCCATCTGTACAGGTCCCATATAAGGTCCCATATCCACACCGCGCGGCACTACAGGCCTCTCCATCTGTACAGGTCCCATATAAGGTCCCATCTCCACACCGCGCGGCACTACAGGCCTCTCCATCTGTACAGGTCCCATATAAGGTCCCATCTCCACACCGCGCGGCACTACAGACCTCTCCATCTGTACAGGTCCCATATAAGGTCCCATCTCCACACCGCGCGGCACTACAGGCCTCTCCATCTGTACAGGTCCCATATAAGGTCCCATCTCCACACCGCGCGGCACTACAGGCCTCTCCATCTGTACAGGTGCCATATAAGGTCCCATCTCCACACCGCGCGGCACTACAGACCTCTCCATCTGTACAGGTCCCATATAAGGTCCCATCTCCACACCGCGGGGCACTACAGACCTCTCCATCTGTACAGGTCCCATATAAGGTCCCATCTCCACACCGCGCGGCACTACAGGCCTCTCCATCTGTACAGGTCCCATATAAGGTCCCATCTCCACACCGCGCGGCACTACAGGCCTCTCCATCTGTACAGGTCCCATATAAGGTCCCATCTCCACACCGCGCGGCACTACAGACCTCTCCATCTGTACAGGTCCCATATAAGGTCCTATATCCACACCGCGCGGCACTACAGGCCTCTCCATCTGTAGAGGTCCCATATAAGGTCCCATCTCCACACCGCGCGGCACTACAGACCTCTCCATCTGTACAGGTCCCATATAAGGTCCCATCTCCACACCGCGCGGCACTACAGGCCTCTCCATCTGTACAGGTCCCATATAAGGTCCCAGCTCCACACCGCGCGGCACTACAGACCTTTCCATCTGTACAGGTCCCATATAAGGTCCCAATTCCTCACCGCATGGAACTACAGGCCTCTCCATCTGTACAGGTCCCATTTAAGGTCCCATCTCCACACCGCGTGGCACTACAGGCCTCTCCATCTGTACAGGTCCCATATAAGGTCCCATCTCCACACCGCGCGGCACTACAGGCCTCTCCATCTGTACAGGTCCCATATAAGGTCCCAATTCCTCACCGCGTGGCACTACAGACCTCTCCATCTGTACAGGTCCCATTTAAGGTCCCATCTTCACACCGCGCGGCACTACAGACCTCTCCATCTGTACAGGTCCCATATAAGGTCCCATCTTCACACTGCGCGGCACTACAGACCTTTCCATCTGTACAGGTCCCATATAAAGTCCGGTCTTCACACCGCGCGACACTACAGACCTCTCCATCTGTACGGGTCCCATTTAAGGTCCCATCTTCACACCGCGCGGCACTACAGACCTCTCCATCTGTACAGGTCCCATATAAGGTCCCATCTCCACACCGCTCGGCACTACAGACCTCTCCATCTGTACAGGTCCCATATTAGGTCCCGTCTTCACACCGCGCGGCACTACAGGCCTCTCCATCTGTATAGGTCCCATATAAGGTCCCATCTCCACACCGCGTGACACTACAGACCTCTCCATCTGTACAGGTCCCATATAAGGTCCCGTCTTCACACCGCGTGGCACTACAGACCTCTCCATCTGTGCAGGTCCCATATTAGGTCCCATCTTCACACCGCGCGGCACTACAGGCCTCTCCATCAGTACAGGTCCCATATAAGGTCCCATCTTCACACCGCGCGGCACTACAGAACTCTCCATCTGTACAGGTTCCATATAAGGTCCCATCTCCACACCGCGCGGCACTACAGGCTTCTCCATCAGTACAGGTCCCATATAAGGTCCCATCTTCACACCGCGCGGCACTACAGACCGCTCCATCTGTACAGGTTCCATATAAGGTCCCATCTCCACACCGTGCGGCACTACAGGCCTCTCCATCTGTACAGGTCCCATATAAAGTCCCGTCTTCACACCGCGCGGCACTACAGGCCTCTCCATCTGTACAGGTCCCATCTTCACACCGTGCGGCACTACAGACCTCTCCATCTGTACAGGTCCCATATAAGATCCCATCTTCACACTGCGCGGCACTACAGGCCTCTCCATCTGTACAGGTCCCATATAAGGTCCCATCTCCACACCGCGCGGCACTACAGACCTCTCCATCTGTACAGGTCCCATATAAGGCCCCATCTTCACACCGTGCGGCACTACAGGCCTCTCCATCTGTACAGGTCCCATATAAGGTCCCATCTTCACACCGCGCGGCACTACAGGCTTCTCCATCTGTACAGGTCCCATATAAGGCCCCATCTTCACACCGCGCGGCACTACAGGCTTCTCCATCTGTTCAGGTCCCATATAAGGCCCCATCTTCACACCGCGCGGCACTACAGGCCTCTCCATCTGTACAGGTCCCATCTTCACACCGTGCGGCACTACAGACCTCTCCATCTGTACAGGTCCCATCTTCACACCGCGCGGCACTACAGGCCTCTCCATGTGTACAGGTCCCATCTTCACACCGTGCGGCACTACAGACCTCTCCATCTGTACAGGTCCCATATAAGGTCCCATCTCCACACCGCACGGCACTACAGGCCTCTCCAACTGTACAGGTCCCATATAAGGTCCCATCTCCACACCGCGCGGCACTACAGGCTTCTCCATCTGTACAGGTCCCATATATGGTCCCATCTCCACACCGCGCGGCACTACAGACCTCTCCAACTGTACAGGTCCCAAATAAGGTCCCATCTTCACACCGCGCGGCACTACAGACCTCTCCATCTGTACAGGTCCCATATAAGGTCCCATCTTCACACCGCGCGGCACTACAGACCTCTCCATCTGTACAGGTCCCATATAAGGCCCCATCTTCACACCGTGCGGCACTACAGGCCTCTCCATCTGTACAGGTCCCATATAAGGCCCCATCTTCACACCGTGCGGCACTACAGGCCTCTCCATCTGTACAGGTCCCATATAAGGTCCCATCTTCACACCGCGCGGCACTACAGGCCTCTCCATCTGTACAGGTCCCATCTTCACACCGTGCGGCACTACAGACCTCTCCATCTGTACAGGTCCCATCTTCACACCGTGCGGCACTACAGACCTCTCCATCTGGACATGTCCCATATAAGGTCCCATCTTCACACCGCGCGGCACTACAGGCCTCTCCATCTGTACAAGTCCCATATAAGGTCCCATCTTCACAAAGCGCGGCACTACAGGCTTCTCCATCTGTACAGGTTCCATATATGGTCCCATCTCCACACCGCGCGGCACTACAGGCCTCTCCAACTGTACAGGTCCCATATAAGGTCCCATCTTCACACCACGCGGCACTACAGACCTCTCCATCTGTACAGGTCCCATATAAGGTCCCATCTTCACACCGCGCGGCACTACAGACCTCTCCATCTGTACAGGTCCCATATAAGGTCCCATCTCCACACCGCGCGGCACTACAGGCTTCTCCACTGATGACTCACTCTGTGTATGGCAACATCTGGAAGACAAAGAATTCAGCTCTTCACAGCACTACATGCCACTCCATCTGCCTTTGGTTGGTGCATGTTAGATAATCAGATGAAGAATTACATGCCTTGCTGCACTAAAGTCTTCTCCATCTACAAATGTTCTGTGCATGGTAATGTCTGAAATCACATAACAAATAGCCACTAAAACCTTCTCCATCTGCATCAGCTCCATATATGGCAAAATCTTCTGGGAAATGTCTCTTGCTGCACTGAAGGCCTCTCCATCTGTACAGGTCCCATATAAGGTCCCATCTCCACACCGCGCGGCACTACAGGCCTCTCCATCTGTACAGGTCCCATATAAGGTCCCAGCTCCACACCGCGCGGCACTACAGACCTTTCCATCTGTACAGGTCCCATATAAGGTCCCAATTCCTCACCGCGTGGCACTACAGACCTCTCCATCTGTACAGGTCCCATTTAAGGTCCCATCTCCACACCGCGCAGCACTACAGGCCTCTCCATCTGTACAGGTCCCATATAAGGTCCCATCTCCACACCGCGCGGCACTACAGGCCTCTCCATCTGTACAGGTCCCATATAAGGTCCCAATTCCTCACCGCGTGGCACTACAGACCTCTCCATCTGTACAGGTCCCATATTAGGTCCCATCTTCACACCGCGCGGCACTACAGACCTCTCCATCTGTACAGGTCCCATTTAAGGTCCCATCTTCACACCGCGCGGCACTACAGGCCTCTCCATCTGTATAGGTCCCATATAAGGTCCCATCTCCACACCGCGTGACACTACAGACCTCTCCATCTGTACAGGTCCCATATAAGGTCCCATCTTCACACCGCGCTGCACTACAGACCTCTCCATCTGTACAGGTTCCATATAAGGTCCCATCTCCACACCGCGCGGCACTACAGGCCTCTCCATCAGTACAGGTCCCATATAAGGTCCCATCTTCACACCGCGCGGCACTACAGACCTCTCCATCTGTACAGGTTCCATATAAGGTCCCATCTCCACACCGTGCGGCACTACAGGCCTCTCCATCTGTACAGGTCTCATATAAAGTCCCGTCTTCACACCGCGCGGCACTACAGGCCTCTCCATCTGTACAGGTCCCATATAAAGTCCCGTCTTCACACCGCGCGGCACTACAGGCCTCTCCATCTGTACAGGTCCCATCTTCACACCATGCGGCACTACAGACCTCTCCATCTGTACAGGTCCCATATAAGATCCCATCTTCACACTGCGCGGCACTACAGGCCTCTCCATCTGTACAGGTCCCATATAAGGTCCCATCTCCACACCGCGCGGCACTACAGACCTCTCCATCTGTACAGGTCCCATATAAGGTCCCATCTCCACACCGCGCGGCACTACAGACCTCTCCATCTGTACAGGTCCCATATAAGGCCCCATCTTCACACCGTGCGGCACTACAGGCCTCTCCATCTGTACAGGTCCCATATAAGGTCCCATCTTCACACCGCGCGGCACTACAGGCTTCTCCATCTGTACAGGTCCCATCTTCACACCGTGCGGCACTACAGACCTCTCCATCTGTACAGGTCCCATCTTCACACCGCGCGGCACTACAGGCCTCTCCATGTGTACAGGTCCCATCTTCACACCGTGCGGCACTACAGACCTCTCCAACTGTACAGGTCCCATCTAAGGTCCCATCTCCACACCGCACGGCACTACAGGCCTCTCCAACTGTACAGGTCCCATATAAGGTCCCATCTCCACACCGCGCGGCACTACAGGCTTCTCCATCTGTACAGGTCCCATATATGGTCCCATCTCCACACCGCACGGCACTACAGGCCTCTCCAACTGTACAGGTCCCATATAAGGTCCCATCTTCACACCGCGCGGCACTACAGACCTCTCCATCTGTACAGGTCCCATATGAGGCCCCATCTTCACACCGTGCGGCACTACAGGCCTCTCCATCTCTACAGGTCCCATATAAGGTCCCATCTTCACACCGCGCGGCACTACAGGCTTCTCCATCTGTACAGGTCCCATATAAGGCCCCATCTTCACACCGCGCGGCACTACAGGCTTCTCCATCTGTACAGGTCCCATATAAGGCCCCATCTTCACACCGCGCAGCACTACAGGCCTCTCCATCTGTACAGGTCCCATCTTCACACCGTGCGGCACTACAGACCTCTCCATCTGTACAGGTCCCATCTTCACACCGCGCGGCACTACAGGCCTCTCCATCTGTACAGGTCCCATCTTCACACCGTGCGGCACTACAGACCTCTCCATCTGTACATGTCCCATATAAGGTCCCATCTTCACACCGCGCGGCACTACAGGCCTCTCCATCTGTACAGGTCCCATATAAGGTCCCATCTTCACAAAGCGCGGCACTACAGGCTTCTCCATCTGTACAGATCCCATATATGGTCCCATCTCCACACCGCGCGGCACTACAGGCCTCTCCAACTGTACAGGTCCCATATAAGGTCCCATCTTCACACAACGCGGCACTACAGACCTCTCCATCTGTACAGGTCCCATATAAGGTCCCATCTTCACACCGCGCGGCACTACAGGCTTCTCCACTGATGACACTCTGTGTATGGCAACATCTGGAAGACAAAGAATTCAGCTCTTCACAGCACTACATGCCACTCCATCTGCCTTTGGTTGCTGCATGTTAGATAATCAGATGAAGAATTACATGCCTTGCTGCACTAAAGTCTTCTCCATCTACAAATGTTCTGTGCATGGTAATGTCTGAAATCACATAACAAATAGCCACTAAAACCTTCTCCATCTGCATCAGCTCCATATATGGCAAAATCTTCTGGGAAATGTCTCTTGCTGCACTGAAGGCCTCTCCATCTGTATAAGGTCAGTGCGTGTTACTCTATTCTATGAGACTCTACAGGCCGCTCCATCGGTTCCATCCAATGTGCTTTGAATGGTCCATACAGCAATAACATTAATGACTGGCTGCACTAAAGGGCTCTCCATCTGCTCAGCTTCTGCGGATGGTAAGTACTGAAGTGAACTGAATCCCTCTCCAACTGTTTAGTGACCTGCTGCAGCCATCTAAAGACATCAACCGCTAGGGGGAGCTGTTGACTTTACATTCAATGGAACTAGTATGACTGCATATAATGAGCTCCCTCTAGTGGTGGCAGTATACATACATATACAGGGAGCTCCCCCTAGTGGTGGTGGTATACATTCATATACAGGGAGCTCCCCCTAGTGGTGGCCGCATACATCCATATACAGAGAGCTCCCCCTAGTGGTGGCCGTATACATCCATATACAGGGAGCTCCCCCTAGTGGTGGCTGTATACATCCATATACAGGGAGCTCCCCATAGTAGTGGCAGTATACATCCATATACAGGGAGCTCCCCCTAGTGGTGGCTGTATACAACCATATACAGGGAGCTTCCCCTAGTAGTGGCAGTATACATCCATATACAGGGAGCTTCCCCTAGTGGTGGCTGTATACAACCATATACAGGGAGCTCCCCCTAGTGGTGGCCGTATGCATCCATATACAGGGAGCTCCTCCTAGTGGTGGCCGTATACATACCTATACAGGGAGCTCCTCTTAGTGGTGGCTGTATACATTCATATACAGGGAGCTCCTCCTAGTGGTGGCAGTATACATCCATATACAGGGAGCTCCCCCTAGTGGTGGCTGTATACATCCATATACAGGGAGCTCCTCCTAGAGTTGGCAGTATACATCCATATACAGGGAGCTCCCGCTGTGGTGGCTGTATACAACCATATACAGGGAGCTCCCCCTAGTGATGGCAATATACATCCATATACAGGGAGCTCCCCCTAGTGGTGACAGCATACATCCATATACAGGGAGCTCCTCCTAGTGGTGGCAGTATACATCCATATACAGGGAGCTCCTCCTAGTGGTGGCAGTATACATCCATATACAGGGAGCTCCTCCTAGTGGTGGCAGTATACAACCATATACAGGGAGCTCCCCCTAGTGGTGGCTGTATACATCCATATACAGGGAGCTCCCCCTAGTGGTGGCTCTATACAACCATATACAGGGAGCTCCCCCTAGTGGTGGCTGTATACATCCATATACAGGGAGCTTCCCCTAGTGGTGGCTGTATACAACCATATACAGGGAGCTTCCCCTAGTGGTGGCCGTATGCATCCATATACAGGGAGCTTCCCCTAGTGGTGGCTGTATACATCCATATACAAGGAGCTCCCCCTAGTATTGGCTGTATGCATCCATATACAGGAAGCGCCCCTAGTGGTGGCTGTATACATCCATAAACAGGGAGCGCCCCTAGTGGTGGCTATATACATCTATATACAGGGAGCTCCCCCTAGTGGTGGCCGAATACATCCATATACAGGGAGCTACCCCTAGTGGTGGCTGTATACATCCATATACAGGGATCTCCCCCTAGTAGTGGTTGTATACATCCATATACAGGGAGCACCTCCTAGTGGTGGCTATATACATCCATATACAGGGAGCTCCTCCTAGTGGTGGCTATATACATCCATATACAGGGAGCTCCCCCTAGTAGTGGCTGTATACATCCATATACAGGGAGGTTCCCCTACTGTTGGCTGTATACATTCATATACAGGGAGCTCCCTCTAGTGGTGGTCGTATACATCCATATACAGGGAACTCCTCCTAGTGGTAGCAGTACACATCCATATACAGGGAGCTCCCCTTAGTGGTGGCTGTATACATCCATATACAGGGAGCTCCCCCTAGTGGTGGCTGTATATATCCATATACAGGGAGCTCCCCCTAGTGGTGGCCGTATACATCCATATATAGGGAGCTCTCCTAGTGGTAGCAGTATATATCCATATACAGATAGCGTACCCCAGTGGTGGTGGCTGTATACATCCATATACAAGGAGCTGCCCCTAGTGGTGGCAGTATTATTCCATATACAGGGAGCTCCCCCTAGTGGTGGCCGTACACATCCATATACAGGGAGCTCCCCCTAGTGGTGGCTGTATACATCCATATATAGGGAGCTCGCCCTAGTGATGGCAATATACATCCATATACAGGGAGCTCCCCCTAGTAGTAGCTGTATACATCCATATACAGGGAGCTCCCCCTAGTGGTGGCTGTATACATCCATATACAGGGAGCTCCCCCTAGTGGTGGCCGTACACATCCATATACAGGGAGCTCCCCCTAGTGGTGGTCATACACATCCATATACAGGGAGCTCCCCCTATTGGTGGCTGTATACATCCATATATAGGGCGCTCCCCCTAGTGGTGGCTGTATACATCCATATATAGGGAGCTCGCCCTAGTGATGGCAATATACATCCATATACAGGGAGCTCCCACTAGTAGTAGCTGTATACATCCATATACAGGGAGCTCCCCCTAGTGGTGGCTGTATACATCCATATACTGGGAGCTCCCCCTAGTGGTGGCTGTATACATCCATATACAGGGAGCTCCCCCTAATGGTGGCCGTATACATCCACATACAGAGAGCTCCTCCTAGTGGTGGCAGTATACATCCATATACAGGGAGCTCCCCCTAGTGGTGGTTGTATACATCAATATACAGGGAGCTCCTCCTAGTGGTGGCTGTATACATCCATATACAGGGAACTCCCCCTAGTGGTGGTCGTATACATCCATATACAGGGAGCTCCCCCTAGTGGTGGCTGTATACATCCATATACAGGGAGCTCCCCCTAGTGGTGGCTGGTTTCCCAAAATGTATCCATGGTACCAGGTGACCGGATGGTCCCAATCTGGTTTTCACAAATGTATCAATGGTATGCCAAACTAGAAAAATGTGTTTTCGTCGTCCAGGAGGATCCGTTTTCGGGGCACCTGTTGTCATCTTTGAGTTTTCGGATGGATCCGGAGAACATCCATGATGTCCTTGATTGGGACCGTCCCAAGAGCCTAAGTCTCTACAACGTTTTCTGGACTTTGCTAATTTTTACTGGAAATTCATCCAAAATTATTGTGTAGTTGTGAAACCCCTCACCGATATTATTATTATTATGCATTTATATAGCGCCATTTATTCCATGGCGCTTTACATGGGAAAAGGGGAAATATAGACAAGTATAATAAACATGTGTAAGACAAGGGACACACAAGTACAGAAGGAGAGTGGACCCTGCCCGCGAGGGCTCACAGTCTACAGGGATGGGTGAGGATACAGTAGGAGAGGGTAGAGCAGGTCATGCTGTGGTTCAGTAGACCGAGGATCATTGCAGGCTGTAGGCTTGATATGACAAGGAATGGGTCTGATTATTCCAAATGGTCAGATGCGCCCTGCAGGCTTTTTCCTCCCTAAATAGCTGTGTTGCCATGGCCCCTATACTTAGTCAACCCGAGGTTTCCCAGCTATTCGTTGCGGAGGTTGATGCGTCAGAGGTGGGGATTGGGGCTGTATTGTTTCAAGGTCCGTCCCTGGGTAAATGGCATCCATGCGCTTTCTTTTCTAAGAAATTGTCTTCAGCTGAGAGAAATTATGACGTGGGCAATAGGGAACTTTTGACGATTAAATTGGCATTTGAGGAATGGCGACATTGGTTGGAGGGGGCTGTCCATCCTATAACTGTTATCACTGACCATATAATCGGCTAAAGGTCTCAATCCTAGGCAGGCTCGATGGTCCCTGTTTTTTACTAGGTTCAATTTTGTTGTCACTTTCTGTCCAGGGGTAAAAAATGACAAGGCTGATGCTTCATCCCAGAGCTTCCCTGGTGGTGGTGACCATGAGAACCTTGCCCTGATTTTGCAGAATGGGGTAGTAATTTCAGCATTGTACCCTGAGCTGGAGGGTGAGGTGTTGGAGGCCCAGGAAGACCTACTGTCCTTCAGGACGGTTATTTGCACCATCTGCAAGTAATTAAGGAACACTACAACTCTGTGCTTGCTGGTCATCCAGGTGGTAAGGCAACTGCTGATCTAATATCTCATTGTTTTTTGGTGGCCGGGCGTGCATCGGGATGTGGTTGAATACGTACCTACTTGTAGTATCTGCATGCATTCTAAGGTATTGCATACCTGTCCGTCTGGTACTCTTCCTCCGCTACCTATTCCTAGAAGGCCATGGACGCACTTGTCCATGGATTTTATTAATGACCTACTAGATTTGGCAGGCAAGACTTTGGTTTTGGTGGTTGTAGATAGGTTCAAGACTCTCGTTCAGGTATTTATAAATGAGATTGTGAAGCTTCACGGGGTTCCCTCCGTTGTGGTGTCAGATCGGGGGACCCAATTTTATTTCCAAGTTCTGGAAGACATTATGTTCTCGACTGGATGTGCAGCTGTCCTTTTTTCTCTGCCTTCCATCCCCAGTCGAATAGACAGAGTGAGCACGTTAACCAAAATTTGAAGGCCTACTTCAGGTGCTTTGTCTCCAAGAATCAGGAGGATCTGGCATCCCACCTACCGCTGGCAGAATTTGCTATTAACAATCAACATCAGGAGTCTACCGGCAGGTCACCGTCCTTTGAAGCATAGGGTTATCATCCACAGTTTGGTACTTTTAGCAGGGGGAGAGGCTTCGGGGGTTCCTGAGGAGGAACGTTTTGCTTCATCACTCTCTTTGGTTTGGGGGGGATTCTGAGTAATTTGAAGATCATGGGAGATGAATACAAACCTAGGACTGACAGAAAACGCTTGCCAGGTCCAGACCTGAATGTAAATGACTTTTTGTGGTTGTCTACCGGGAAAATCAAGTTGAGGGTTCCTTCATGGAAGTTAAGACCTAGATTTATTGGTCTCTATAAAATAACCATCGTCATTAACCCAGCAGCGTTTCGTCTTGACCTACTTCAGGCTGTGGTACAGTAAAGGGTGTTTTACTGGATGGAAGATATATTTCTCCCAGCAGATTAATGTTTGGCCGGGTTTTTCCCTAAAGACGGGACCTGCGGTGATGTCAGGGTCACGTGATCAGCCCATGTGATGTCTACCTCACTGGTGGGAGGGGTTAGGTCCTATGTAATGGAGGTTGGTGATTGCCACAGTGTGAGTGTGTTTGTGAGTGTGTTTCTGGAAGCTACAGGGACTTGTGTGGACTCAGCCTGAAACTTGTATACAGGATCCCCGTGCTGCAGGACTATAGCAGCAAGACTCGGAAGGACCCTGGGAATGGCACCTGGCGGATGCCGCAGGACCTGGCAGCCGCTTAGTTACGCTCGTCCCGTGCAAGAGGTGAGTCTGGGACCAGTGGTTCTCCAAGCTGGAGTATGTGTTTGGTTTTCCTCATGTTTTGTTAAGCTGCTGGTTACTGAGTGACATTAAAACCACTGGAATTGGACTTTATGCCTGTATGTTGCCTCGTTACTGCCACCCTGCTATTGCCTACCAGAGCGAGTCCCTACAATTGGTGGACTGAATGCGGGCACAAGCAGTGAGGCCAGGCTGTTTTTATTTTTGATTTGTACCCCAGCCTATGTCCTGGGTGAAATGAGTGGCAGAGACCCAGGCGGGGAACTTTCCAGAAATGGAGGCCACGGTAAAAACGCTCATAGAGGCCATGCGACAGCAGCAGCAGGCTATGCAGCAGCAGGCTACACAGCAGCAGCAGGCTATGCAGCAGCAACAGGAGGCCATGCGACAGCAGCAACAGCAGGCTATGCAACAGCAGGCTATGCAGCAGCAGCAGGAAACCAATTAGCTGTTGATACAGCATATTACGACAGCACAGGCAAAAGGAGCTGACCGGGGAATCCATGTTATTTGGAAAGCCGTTCGTACAGCAATTCCCAAAGTGGAGAAATCGGACGATGTGGAGGTGTATCTGGAGATGTTCGAAGGAGTCGCTGGGGACCAGTGGGTAGGTGTCCTCGCTCCATTTCTGACCCCAGGACCGTTGAAAGCGTGTCAGGACCTACCCCCAGAGCAAAGGGTGGACTACACGGTCGTCAAGGGTGAGATATTGGCACACCTTGGGGTAAATGTATTAGTGCGGGCCCAGCGGGTACACCAGTGGGAGTTTACCCTCTCCAAGCCGGCCGGTCCCAGTATTACGACCTGTTGCACCTGTTACAAAAGTGGTTGCAGCCTGAGGTGTTGTCCCCCACGGCCATGCTGGACCGCATAGTGACTGATAAATTTTGGAGGGCTTTGCCCCACTCCCTCCAGTACCAAAGAGTTACAGGTAGGGACCCCTCGAAAGGTAACAGGAAGGTTCCCTAAGTCCCCGCCCCTGGTTCGGCGAGCGGAGCCCAGGAAGGCCGCTCAGGACTTATCTGGGGAAGTAAGGAGCCCCATAATCTGCTGGTGGTGCCAGGAACCAGGTCATATGAGAGTTGATTGCCCCCACCTGACTGGGCCCATGGACACCAATTTTGGGTACCACCAGTCCCATTATGCCGAACCAATGTGTGCAGTGGGCACCCCCAAAAGGCCCCAATATGGAACATTTGTGTCGGGTGGAAGTGGAGGGCACCCCGACTGTGACCCTATTGACCCTATTGGACTCAGGGAGTCTTGTAACCCTGGTACGAGCCAGCTGGATACACACCAGCGAGTATACGGGTCGGAAAATTGGGGTGTTGTGTATACATGGAGACTTAAAAGACTATCCCGCCGCACTTGTGGTAATCAGCACGCCAGCAGGGAGGCGGTGCCACGAGGTGGGGGTGGTGACTAATTTACATTATGAAGTGATAATTGGAAGAGACTTTCCGTTGTTTTCTGTGCTGTGGCCGTCTGTTGTCCCGTCCACTGAGCAACTGTCGGCACCAGAGGCAACCAGGTTACATTCTCCAGAAGGGGGGGCATGAACCTGGTGGCCCGGAGGAAGAAGTGCTGGCGGTAGGAATAACCTTCCCTTCGGTGGAGGAGGGGGAGAGTTCTCCCATAGAAGTATTGGCTGGAGAGGTGGAAGACTTGCCGCTGGGACCCGAGTTGTCAGACTTGAATGTATCGGGTGACAATTTTGGTACAGCGCAACTCCGAGACCTCACTTTAGCCCGGGCCAGGGAAAATGTACTGTTTGTCAATGGGGAACCCCAACAACCTGGGGTGGATACGGTGTTTCCACGCTTTGAGTTGAACCAGGATTTGTTGTACCGAGTGGAGAAAATACGTGGGGAAATGGTAGAACAGTTACTGGTGCCTCAGACGTATCGGAGGCTGGTAATGGATTTAGCGCCTGCGCATGTACTTGGGGGGCATTTGAGCCAAAAGAAGACCCTCGATCGAATTCTGCAGCGATTTTACTGGCCAGGGGTTCATGAAGAAATTAAACGGTACTGTAGCTCCTGTCCAGTATGCCAGGTAACCAGTCCCCAGCCTCACTTTCGGAGCCCTTTGGTGCCTTTGCCAATTATAGAGGTACCCTTCGAGAGAGTGGCCATGGACCTGGTGGGGCCTCTCAATAAGTCGGCAAGGGGACACCAACACATTCTTGTAGTTCTAGACTATGCTACCCGAAATCCTGAGGCCATTCCTCTGCGCCACACATCAGCTAAGCTTATAGCAAAGGGACTTATGGGTATGTTTTCAAGGGTGGGAATTCTGCAAGAGATTCTAACAGACCAGGGTACCCCCTTTATGTCAAAAATTATGAAGGAACTCTGCCGGTTGTTAAATGTTAAACAGTTGCGTACCTCGGTCTATCATCCCCAAACAGTTGGTCTGCTATAAAGGTTCAATAAGACACTGAAGAGCATGTTAAAAAAGGCAGTTTCCAAAGATGGGAAGGACTGGGATCTCTTATTGCCATATTTGTTATTTGCAGTGCGGGAGGTGCCTCAGGCATCTACGGGGTTCTCACCCTTTGAACTATTGTACGACAGACGCCCGCGGGGCTTACTCGATATAGCCAAAGAGGCCTGGGAGAATCAACCTACCCCCCCACAAAAGTGTGATAGAACATGTTGCAAAAATGCAAGAGAGAATGGAAACCGTCCTATCCTTGGTCCGGGACAGTGGCGTAGCAACTGTTTGTGGCGCCCGGGGCGGTCGAAAAATTTGCCGCCCCTTTGGTCGTTGATAATTCGGAAGCATCCGAAGAGCCCACACTACACTCAAAGATCTAATTTTTAGTCTGCTACTAACTCTGCTATTATTTCTAAATTTCTAGACTTTCAACTTCTTGCAGTTCTCTATATATATGTATGTATTAGCTTGATGATGCTGGATGAAGACCTAATGGCTTTTTTTAATACTAATTTTTAATAATGTGACAGAAAAAAAACCAGAAAGTACAAATTATTTTGGCGGACAGGGGGCGGACACTGACAGCTTGGGGTCCCTGTGCAAGAAATGTGTCCGGGCCCCCCTCCTTTTATGGCGTCAAAGCTACGTGTGTGTGTGTGTATATATATATATAGATAGATTATTGATGTTATATAGCCACACACACACATACAGGTATATATTACATAGTCTCCTTTATTATGTATATTGCTGTCCCATACACAGTGCCTTCTCTTGTTATGTACAGTTCCGTCCCTTACATATTGGATTATATAGAGCCCTGTTTTTTATTACATACCGTCCTGTCTTGTTAGCTGTATAATGCAATGATGGCTGATGGAGCATGGGAAAGCTTCCTTTCTAATGGAGGAGCTGATGGACTGGTCGTCTGGTCACCGGCTCCTCGATCAGCAGTCATTATATATCTAACAAGAGAGGGGACCATGTAATAAAAGAGGGCGCTGTGAATAACAAAAATAACAAAAATACACTATGTAAGAGACAGCACTATACATAACAGCAGAGGAAGCTATATAATAAGGGACGGCACCATATATAACTAGAGAGGATGGTAGGTAATAAGGGGCGGTGTTATACATAATAAAAGAGGAAACTATGTAACTAAGGATGGTGTTATACAGAATTAGTGAGTACACTATATACTAAGGGACTGTGTTAGACATAATAAACGATAATGTCTTCCTCCACCTCCCCCTGTTCCTAAGGCCATTATAAGTCCCCCTTCCTCCCATCCCAATCCCCCACACCCCTCATTGTCCTCCTCCCCTCGCATCCCATTATTGTCCTCTCCCCCACCTCCATCATTTTCTTCTCCACCACTATCTTTGCTTTCTCCCCCACCACTCCCATCATTGCCCATTCCACCACCTCCATCATTTCCTCCTCCTCCACCACCCCCATTTATTGCCCTTTCCACCACCACCATCATTGCATTCTCACCCACCACCCCATCATTGCCCTCTCGACCATCACCCCATCATTGTCTTCTCCCCATCACTGCCTTCTCCATCACCCCATCACTGTGCCTTCTCCCCATCACTCCCATCATTGCCTGCTCCATCACCCCATCACTCCCATCATTGTCTGCTCCATCACCCCATCATTGCCTGCTTCATCACCCCCATCATTGCCTGCTCCATCACCCCATCACTGCCTTCTCCATCACCCCATCACTGCCTGCTTCATCACCCCATCACTCCCATCATTGTCTGCTCCATCACCCCATCACTCCCATCATTGTCTGCTCCATCACCCCATCATTGCCTGCTTCATCACCCCCATCATTGTCTGCTCCATCACCCCATCACTGCCTTCTCCATCACCCCATCACTGCCTGCTTCATCACCCCATCACTCCCATCATTGTCTGCTCCATCACCCCATCACTGCCTGCTCCATCACTCCCATAATTGTCTGCTCCATCACCCCCATCATTACCTGCTCCATCACCCCCATCACTCCCCTCATTGCCTGCTCCATCACCCCCATCATTGCCTGCTCCATCACCCCCATCATTGCCTGCTCCATCACCCTATCACTGCCTTCTCCATCACCCCATCACTGCCTGCTCCATCACCCCCATCACTCCCCTCATTGCCTGCTTCATCACCCCATCATTGCCTGCTCCATCACCCCATCACTGCCTGCTCCATCACCCCCATCACTCCCCTCATTGCCTGCTTCATCACCCCATCATTGCCTGCTCCATCACCCCCATCATTGCCTGCTCCATCACCCCCATCACTCCCCTCATTGCCTGCTTCATCACCCCATCATTGCCTGCTCCATCACCCCATCACTGCCTGCTCCATCACCCCCATCACTCCCCTCATTGCCTGCTCCATCACCCCATCACTGCCGGCTCCATCACCCCCATCATTGTCTGCTCCATCACCCCATAATTGCCTGCTCCATCACCCCATCATTGTCTGCTCCATCACTCCCCTCATTGCCTGCTCCATCACCCCATCATTGCCTGCTCCATCACCCCATCATTGCCTGCTCCATCACCCCATCATTGCCTGCTCCATCACCCCCATCATTGCCTGCTCCATCATTGCCTGCTCCATCACCCCATCATTGCCAGCTCCATCACCCCATCATTGTCTGCTCCATCACCCCATCATTGCCTGCTCCATCACCCCCATCATTGCCTGCTCCATCACCCCCATCATTGCCTGCTCCATCACCCCCATCATTGCCTGCTCCATCACTCCCCTCATTGCCTGCTCCATCACCCCATCATTGCCTGCTCCATCACCCCATCATTGCCTGCTCCATCACCCCCATCATTGCCTGCTCCATCATTGCCTGCTCCATCACCCCATCATTGTCTGCTCCATCACCCCATCATTGTCTGCTCCATCACCCCATCATTGCCTGCTCCATCACCCCATCATTGCCTGCTCCATCACCCCATCATTGCCTGCTCCATCACCCCCATCATTGCCTGCTCCATCACTGCCTGCTCCATCACCCCATCATTGTCTGCTCCATCACCCCATCATTGTCTGCTCCATCACCCCATCATTGTCTGCTCCATCACCCCATCATTGCCTGCTCCATCACCCCATCATTGCCTGCTCCATCACCCCATCATTGTCTGCTCCATCACCCCATCATTGCCTTCTAGACCATCACTCCCATCATTGCCTGCTCCATCATACACACAGACACACACACACACAGACATACATACATACATACACACAAGACACCACCTCTCTCCTCTCACCTGTCCGCAGCATCGCCCGCGCTTCCTCCCTCACACAGCAGCGGCCGCTGAATGATGACGTCACTCAGCGGCGCTCCTCTGTGTGAAACAGGAAGCGCGGCCTCCGGGCAGGAAGCAGGACGGACCATTGCCGCTCCGCTCCTGCTATTCACTCTTGCAGGCAGCGGAGCTGCCATGATCGCATCGCTCCCTGCCCGCCGCTGCACTGCACTGCAGGGTGGAATTGCTGCTGCCGCGCCGCCCCCACACACATGCCGCCTGGGGCGGACCGCCCCCCCCGCCCCCCCCACGCTACGCCAGTGGTCCGGGAACATATGGAGGCAGCACAACGGTCACAGAGTCGGGTCTATAACCGGGGGGCTCGGGTAAGAACCTTTAGCCCTGGGGATCGGGTCTTGGTGCTTGTGCCTACCGTAGATAGCAAATTTCTTGCAAGGTGGCAGGGACCCTACGAGATCATGGAGAAGGTGGGGCCAGTAGACTACAAGGTACACCAACCTGGTCGGAGAAAGCCAGAACAGGTTTACCATATTAATTTGCTTAAACCCTGGAAAGATAGAGAGCACCTTGGTGGGGATAGTCCACTGCCAGCATTTCAGATGGAAAAGGCTCACTTACCTCGGGGCAAGGCAGGAGGAACCCAACCCGGGGTCAAAATTGCAGGTACTTTGTCCACTAAACAGGTTCAGGAGGTCCGGGAGTTCATTAGCCGAAATACAGATGTTTTTTCGGAGCTCCCGGGACACACCTCCCTAATCCAACATGACATTGTCACAGAGCCACAGGCCAAGGTCCGACTGAGGCCTGAGGCCCGGCGACAAGCCATCTCGGAAGAGGTAAAAATGATGCTACAGTTAGGGGTCATAGAAGAGTCTCAGAGTGAGTGGGCCAGCCCAATAGTTCTAATACCCAAGCCTGATGGGTCTCTAAGATTCTGTAATGATTTTAGAAAACTCAATGACATTTCAAAGTTTGACGCCTACCCCATGCCCCGGGTTGACGAGTTGATAGAGCGCTTTGGGCAAGCACGGTATTTTACAACTCTGGTCCTCATAAAAGGTTATTGGCAGGTACCCCTAACAGAGACGGCGAAGGAAAAAACGGCGTTTATAACACCTGAGGGGCTGTTCCTGTATAAGGTGTTACCCTTTGGATTGCATGGCGATCCAGCAACGTTCCAGCTTCCAGCGGTTAATGGATATTGTTCTCCGTCCCCATCGCCGCTATGCCTCAGCCTATCTAGATGATATCATTGTGTTCAGCACCGATTGGGAAAGCCACTTAGTAAAAGTACAGGCAGTGGTAGACTCCCTGCGACAAGCAGGGCTAACTGCCAACCAAAAGAAGTGTTTCATAGGGTTGGAGGAAGCCCGGTACTTGGGTTATGTCATTGGGAGAGGAGTTCTCAAGCCCCAAGTAAACAAGGTGGAGGCAATTCAGAACTGGCCCGTCCCCTCACAGCAAAGCAGGTAAAGGCCTTTTTGGGTTTGGTGGGATATTACAGGCGGTTCATTCCCAACCTTGCAACCCTGTCCGCGCCTTTAACAGATTGTTTAAAAGGAAAAAAAATCTGTGATGGTCCACTGGAATGATCAGTTAGGCCGGTTTCACATTTGCGTTTCAGGGCGCAGCGACGGCCTGCGCACGGTCGCCGCTAAGCCCCGCCCCCTGTCGCGCCTCCGCCGGTAGCTCCGCCTCCGGGCGCATGACGCTGCATGCGTCATGCGTCCACTATCTTTATCACTGAGGACGCAGTCCGTGCGCAGTATGCGTTTGGCGGCACCTGCGTCCTTTTGACGGTGCGCCGAGCGCAACCAAATTGCAACAGGTTGCGTTTGGCACTGGTCAGCGCACCGTCAAAAGGACGCAGGAGCCGCAAAAATGCATACTGCGCACGGACTGCGTCCTCAGTGATAAAGATAGTGGACGCATGACGCATGCAGCGTTATGCGCCCGGAGGCGGAGCTACCGGCGGAGGCGCGGCAGGGGCGCGGCTTAGCGGCGGCCATGCGCAGGCCGTCGCCGTGCCCTGAAGCGCAAATGTGAAACCGGCCTTAGTGGAGGCCTTTACAAAATTAAACGGGGTACTGTGTGGTTCTCCAGTCCTGATCACTCCAAATATCAAAAAAGAGTTCAAGGTGCAGACTGATGCCTCGGAGATAGGCCTCGGTGCAGTGCTGTCTCAGGAAGTTAACGGGGAAGAGCATCCCGTTAGTTTCCTAAGCCGGAAGCTTACCCCAGCTGAAACCCGGTACAGTATGGTGGAGAGAGAGTGCCTGGCCATCAAGTGGGCACTGGAATCGTTGCACTACTATTTGCTGGGAAGAACATTTCGGTTGGTGACAGATCATTCCCCTCTTACGTGGATGAGTCAAGCTAAGGAGAGGAATGCCCGAGTCACCAGGTGGTTCCTGTCCCTGCAAAATTTTAAATTTTCAGTGGAACATTGCGCAAGCGAACTACAGGGGAACGCAGATGCCCTATCCAGAGTTCACTGTATGTCATGTGTCCACCCCTCTAGGGTTGAACATAGGGGGGAGGTATGTGGTACAGTAAAGGGTTTTTTACTGGATGGAAGATACGCTTCTCCTAGCAGATTAATGTTTGGCCGGGTTTTTCCCTAAAGACGGGACCTGCGGTGATGTCAGGGTCACGTGATCAGCCCATGTGGTGTCTACCTCACTGGTGGGAGGGGTTGGGCCCTATGTAATGGAGGTTGGTAAATGCCACAGTGTGAGTGTGTTTGTGGAAGCTGCAGGAACTTGTGTGGACTCAGCCTGGAACTTGTATACAGGATTCCCATGCTGCAGGATTATAGCAGCAAGACTCGGAAGAACCACGTGAATGGCACCTGGCGGATGCCGCAGGACCTGGCAGCCGCTTAGTTACGCTCGTCCCGTTCAAGGGGTGAGTCTGGGACCAGTGGTTCTCCAAGCTGGAGTATGGGTTTGGTTTTCCTTATGTTCTGTTAAGCTCCCGGTTACTGAGTGACATTAAAACCTCTGGAATTGGACTTTATGCCTGTGTGTTGCCTCGTTACTGCCACCCGCCTATTGCCTACCAGAACGAATCCCTACAGGCCCTTAAGAACCACAATGTCTTTCACAGGTCTCTGCTCAACAAAGATGTGGAACTTATTGAGTCCTCACCCCTGCCGCCACTCTCAGTAACGGTTGATGGAAATCTAGAGTTTGAGGTTTTGAGGATTGTAGATTGTTGTCTCCGTCTTTCCATACAATACTGGGCGCACTGGAAGGGTTATGGAAGGAAAGGATGTGGGTCTCGGCATCAGAGGTGAATGCCCCCAGGCTGGTTTGTTCATTCCACACCTTGTTAGAATAGAGTCACACTAAGGTTCCTGTTTCACTTAGTGATGCACCAGCGATCCCGACAACGATACGACCTGGTAGGGATTGCTGGTGCGTCGCTAAATGATCGCTAGTAAGCTGCCAAACAGGCAGATCTCTTCAGCGACGCGGCAACGATCCAGCGATCAAACATAGTGATGCATGCTGGCCAGCGGGATGACGACGACGAAAAAATGGCCCAGGATATTCCTGCATGATCAGCGATATCCAGCAGGGGGGCCGGTCGCTGCTGCGTGTCACATGTAGCGAGATCGCAGGTGATATCGCTGTTGCGTCATAAAATCGGTGACGCATTAGTGATCTTGCTAGTGATCTCGCTCTGTCAGACGGGGCCTTAACACCAGAGAATACTAAAATTATATATAATATGATAAAACAAAATGTATATATCGTAAAATAACCATGCCCTCAAATCATGATAATGTGATCAACCTGGTGCATAGTGGATAATAAAGTGGAAACCACTTATTGTGTAAAGCCAAGACACAGAAGAGATATATATAATGACTCAAAAAGGTAATAAATGTCCATATAAGAAGCCTTCGTCAGGAAAGTCTATCTGAAACGCGCGTCGGGGTACATGTGTGCTCAGGATCTTAACCATTGAAGGTACTGTGTCCTACATATAATATATCCTCTGGTATTCCACCTTGCACTTTAAATATTCTACATTGAATTTCTCTTTACATATTGCTGTTTGCACATTGTGTGCCTATTTATCTATTGAGATATATATATATATATATATATACACACTATACTTCTGTCATGATCCAGGACGGGGTTCTGTCTTTGTCCTGTCCTGGTCAGACAGGGATTAATTGTTTCTGCCTCTCTCTGGCAGAGGGCGGCTATTTAGTTGCCAATCGACCTAGGTCTGCTGTCAGTTATACTCCTGCCCTCGGCTGAGTTAGTTGTCCCCTTGCATGCCTGTGCCTTGTGCCTGATATCTTGTTGCTTGTTTGGTTTTGACCCGGTCCGTCTCTTCGTTGTGAGTTTGTCTACTGTCTTGGTACGGTGTATTTGCCTGTTCTGGATTCTGTCTCCTGCTATGTCCTGACTATCCATTCTGTCTAATCCTTTGGTACTGTCGTGCTATCTCATGCTTTGACCCCGGCCCGATCTGTTTACGTCTCTGTCTATGCCCCTTGGTAACTTTGTCCCGTAGTTACCATTCTAGGAGTTTTCCTGCAGCTCTTAGCTCTCCGGAGCTTAGACCACACCCCCAGCAGTCACATGCTTCAGGTCCTTTTGGTCTAGCACGCATCTTCACCGCTGCTGCCCCGCTCCACAGGTATCTTAGGTCACAGTTTCTCTTACTCAGGACACGTGCACTGGCTCAGTGAGCAAGTGCAGTGCGGTGTTCCTGACATTATAACTGACCTGTGTGTGTTTGATGGATCCTATGCACGCTCTTTCTGAGGAGGTAAAGCTCTTGAGTCCGATCTCTCAGAAACGCAATGAGGAGCAGCGAGTTGTGGCTCAGTCTCAGCAGCTGATAGCTGTCACAATGTAGTACTCGCTGGTGCGCAGGATGCAGTGACGAGTCGTGAGACGGTAGATGCTTTTTATATTAACCTTTATAAGGGCTAGAGGGGAACTTTCCTCAGCCCCGGCCTGTTCACCAAATAAGAAAAGGGTAACAGTAATTGCCCTCGCAGGGGCACGATACAGGCACACACCAACAATAAAGCACGACTACTCCTGGCAACAGCCGATCACTATAGGGCCGCGGTATGGCCGACTACGGGTCCTTATCTATAAAGTCAACTTAGCATTCAGAAGTCCCTCGCCGTCCGGGTTGGTGGTCTCTCGGCGTGGAGTTGCTGGGCCCAGTTGCTGAGACGTTGATGGAGTCTTTGCGCGCTCCGGCGCACTGATGCCGCTGGAGCCCCACAGGCTCCAAAGGGGTCCTCGGACGGGTGGACCACAGCCCCTGGCCTGAGGCATGCGGCACCGATGAGTGGTGGCAGAGGGCTGGCCACCTGCACAGCTGACGACTGCGACGGGGACCCTCGATCAGCGGAGGCCCAGCCTCGGCTGCGGGCCGGGTTGGGACGGTGGGGACCGCCGGCAGTGTTGCACTTGACGCGGCTACTCGAGGGGACAGAGCTGCTGCGGGTGGCAGGAGATGGGCCGCAGCCGCGGGCTGTTGTGAGAGGGCAGCGGCCGCGGGCGACCGTGGATAGGCCACGGGATGAGAAGGGGCGGCAGCGGCCGCGGGCTGAACTGGGGCCGCAGGCTGAAGTGGGGCAGCAGGTTCTGGGTATCCGTCCCAGTACCGTCCTCCTGAAGTCCTCCGTGAGCGTCCCCCCTGACACTGGTGAGTTGCTCTCGCCCTCAGCTGCTTCCACCATCTCCTTCCGTCTCTCCGTCCGTCTGCTGACTGATCGCCAGGGGAATTCCCCGCCCCCTTTATACTTGTCCCTCCCCTAGGCCTTCTGTCAGTCAAGGTCACCCGTCTCTGAATTTTGCCCCCCGGGGACAGTTTCCCCCGGAACCCAGATGACTGCTCCTGTTATGAATGAGTCACCGGAGGAGGAAAAAACAAAAATACAAGCTAAGTCCAGAAAACCGGAGAGGTTGGTAGCTAGCGGATTGCAAACCCCTGATCCTATTCACAACAACTAACAGTAGCCGTGGGGTGTTCCTACGGTGGTCCTAGACACCTCGTTCACAGCCGGAGAACTAAATAAACCGAAAGAAAGGGGAAATCTAAACTGCCCCAGAGCAGACCCCAAAGCAATAGACAGCCCCCAACATATATTGACGGTGAAAACAGATGAAAACACAAACACAGACAGACAGGCTGAGCAAACGATGGAGCCCTCACTAACTAGATAGGACAGGAAAGAAAAGCAACTGTCTGCAATCACGCAAAAACCCTGCCAAAAAATAATGTCCAACACGTCTGATAGAAAAATCCCTGAAGTCACTAGACTTCAAAATCACTATATCAGCACTCAGGTATATTCTGAAAACCGAGCAAAGAGATCAACTGATCAGAGACAAAAATGGAATTCAGCCAGTCCCAACCAGGACTGGCTTAATACAAACACTAAGGAAACCAGACAAAATCTCATGGAACAATAGCAGAGCAAAAACTTAGCTTTAGTAGACAGGACTAAACTGGAGGCCAGAGCTCAGAGCAGAGAGGATCACCAGAAACCCAGCAGGGCGTCGGCGGCCTTATATCCACTCAGAGATTCCGGATGTCCAATCACACTCCACCTGCTCAGATGACAGGTTTTTCCCATCCAAATCAATTTCACTACCTCCTTTCGCCAGCAGACGGAGTTCATCGGACATCAAAGGTGAAGGAGAAAATGAGCTCATAACACTACCTCCCCCTTGAGGAGGGGTCACCGAACCCTCATCCACGCCACCAGGGCAATCATGATGGGCCCGATGAAAAGCACGAACCAATCTTTCGGCATGAATATCGGTTGCAGAGACCCAAGAATTATCCTCCTGGCCATAACCCTTCCACTTAACCAAATACTGGAGTCTCCGTCTTGCCAGACAAGAATCCAGTATCTTCTCAACCTCATATTCCACATTACCTTCAACCAATACAGGGTCAGTAGGTGCCACCACAGGAATGACTGGCTCAACAAACCTCTTTAACAGAGACTTATGAAACACGTTATGGATCTTGAATGTAACAGGAAGAGCCAATCGAAAAGAGACCGGATTAAGAATCTCCAAAATCTTGTAAGGTCCAATAAATCTAGGTTTAAACTTTGGAGAAGCCACCTTCATAGAGATATTCTTTGATGACAACCAAACCATATCACCCACCTTAAACCGGGGACCAATGGTCCTATGCCGGTTGGAAAACCGCTGGGCCTTTTCCTGGGAGAGAGACAATTTGTCCACCACTTGGTCCCAGATCTGGTGCATTCTCTCCACCACAGTGTCAACACCAAGGCAGGCAGAAGACTCCACCTGCCCTGAAGAGAATCGAGGATGAAACCCAAAGTTACAAAAAAAAAGTGACATCAAAGTGGCAGAACTAGCTCTATTATTTAAAGCAAAAATGAAACCCAATCATCCTGATCAGCAGAAATAAAACATCTCAAATAAGACTCCAAAGTCTGGTTTGTTCTCTCCGTCTGCCCATTGGTCTGAGGGTGAAACGCAGAGGAGAAGGACAATTGAATTCCCAGCTTGGAACAAAAAGTCCTCCAAAATCTAGAAACAAACTGAACTCCTCTGTCAGACACAATGTTCTCAGGAATCCCATGCAAGCGAACCACCTGTTGCAAAAACAAGGGCACCAACTCTGAGGAAGATGGCAACTTAGCGAGTGGTACAAGATGGACCATCTTAGAGAATCTATCACAAATCACCTAAATAACAGTCATTCTCTGAGAGACAGGCATATCAGAAATAAAATCCATTGAAATGTGGGTCCATGGCCTCCTGGGCACCGGCAAAGGCATCAACAACCCACTAGAGCGAGAACAAGGTTTAGACCGGGAGCAAGTCCCACAGGAATGCACAAAATTCCTGACATCACGAGACAAGGCGGGCCACCAAAAAGACGGACTCCCCAAATCTCTAGTACCAAAAATACCTGGATGACCAGCCAATGCAGAGCAATGAACTTCAGACATTTACTCTCTTCCTCCACTGGTCAGGAACATACAATTTTCCAATGGGACAACACTCAGGTTTGTCCTCCTGAAACTCTTCCAGAGCACGTCTCAAATCGGGCGAGATGGCAGAAAGAACTACCCCCTCACCTAAGATGGTAGCAGGCTTGGTTACAAAAGGAGAATCAGCAAAGAAACTCCTAGAGAGGGCGTCTGCCTTGACATCCTTAGTGCCCGGAAGACAAGAGACCACAAAATCAAAACGTGTAAAAAACAAGGCCCACCTAGCCTGTCTAGGATTCAAGCGTTTGGCCGACTCAAGGTAAATCAAATTCTTGTGGTCAGTAAGGACCACGACTTGATGTTTAGCTCCCTCCAACCAATGTCTCCACTCCTCAAATGCCCATTTCATGGCTAACAGTTCCCGATTCCCCACATCATAGTTGCGTTCGGATGGGGAGAACTTTCGGGAGAAGAAAGCACAGGGATTCATTTTAGATGTTACCGGATCTTTTGGGGACAAAACAGCTCCTGCACCAATCTCAGAAGCGTCCACCTCTACCTGAAACGGGAGTGAGACATCAGGTTGCCGCAAAACCGGAGCAGAAGTGAACCTCCGCTTCAGCTCCTGAAAGGAAGAAACAGCCTCTGGAGACCAATTCAGCACATCAGCACCCTTCTTAGTCAAATCAGTCAATGGTTTGGCAATACCAGAAAAATTAGCTATAAATTTACGATAAAAATTAGCAAAACCCAAAAACTTCTGGAGGGCCTTCAAAGAAGTGGGCTGAACCCAATCATAAATGGCCTGTACCTTGGCTGGGTCCATTTCAATAGTTGACGGAGACAAAATAAATCCCAAAAATGAAATCCTCTGTACAGCAAAATGGCACTTCGATCCCTTAACATACAGGGAATTCTCCCTCAAAATCCGGAACACAGTCCGAACATGTTCCACATGAGAGTCCCAATCCCTGGAGAAGATCAAAATATCATCCAGATAGATGATCAAAAATTTATCCACAAAGTCCCTGAAAATATAATTCATGAAGCACTGGAAGACAGAAGGGGCATTAGTGAGCCCAAAAGGCATCACCAGGTACTCAAAATGTCCCTCCGGAGTATTAAACGCCGTCTTCCATTCATCCCCATGCTTAATGCAAATAAGATTATACGCCCCCCCTGAGGTCAAGCTTGGTAAACCAGCAAGCACCTTTAACGCTGGAGAATAGATCAGAAATCAGGGGTAATGGGTACTGATATTTAACAGTAATTTTGTTGAGGGAACGATAGTCAATACAAGGCCTTAATGAACCATCTTTCTTGGCCACGAAAAAAAACCCAGCACCCAAGGGTGAAGAGGATGGTCTAATATGACCCTTCTCCAACGACTCCTTAATATAAGATCGCAAAGCCTCGTGCTCGGGTACAGATAAATTGAAAAGTCGACCCTTGGGAAATTTACACCCAGGGCTCAACTCAATTGCACAGTCATAACTCCTATGAGGAGGCAAAGACGCAGACTAAGGGTACCGTTACTCCTAGCGACTCACCAGCGATCCCGACCAGCGATATGACGCGGTCAGGATCGCTGTTGAATCGCTAGGTGGTCGCTAGTGAGCTGCCACTCAGGCAGATCTCACCAGCGACATCGCTGGGGACGGGGATCGCTACTTACCTGTCAGACGTGGCGATCCTGCGTCCTCCCGCCCGGCTCCACGCGTCGCTCGTCGGCGCCACAGGAAGCGCCGCAGGAAGCTGACGACGAGGAACGGTCCAGCAGCTTCTCGCGCAATCAGCGATAACCAGCGGGGGAGCCGGTCGGAGGTAAGTATCACATGCAGCGATATCGCTAGTAATATCGCTGTAACGTCACAAAATCGGTGACTTTACAGCGATATTGCTAGCGATATCGCAGTGTGTAACGGGGGCTTTATTCTCACTAAATACATCATAAAAATCAGCCAAATAGTCAGGAACCTCATGCGACTGGGGAGAGGTGGAGAAAACAGGAGCGTCACCAAGAGCACACCGACAACCCCAACTCACCACAGACACAGATTTCCAATCCAAAACTGGATTATGGATTTGCAACCAGGGAAATCCCTGAACAATGGTATCATGCAAATTATGCAACACCAAAAATCTGCAATTTTCTTGATGGTCTGGGGCGACCCGCATTACCACCTGGGTCCAAAACTGAGGTTTATTCTTCGCCAAAGGAGTAGCATCAATACCCCTCAAAGGAATAGGCGTCCGCAGGGGTGTCATAGGAAACCCACAACGTTTAGCAAAATCCAAGTCCATCAGGTTCAGAGCTGCTCCCGAATCCACAAAAGCCTTAGCGGAAAATGTGGACAGGGAGCAGATCAGAGTAATTGCCAGAAGAAACTTAGGTTGAACACCACCCACAGCAAATGTGTGCGCAAAACGTTTCTCTCGTTTAGGGCAGACAGAAATCATATGAGAGGCATCTCCACAGAAAAAACACAGCTTATTACGCCTTCTGAACTCCTGACGTTGTGCCCTAGACAAAACCCCATCACATTGCATAGGTTCAGACATTTGTTCAACAGGTGGCAACACCTCTCGTGTACTTTTACGTTCACGTAAACGCCGATCAACCTGAATGGCTAATGACATAGAATCGTCAAGACCAGAGGGAACAGGAAATCCCACCATAGTATCTTTTACGGTTTCTGACAAACCCTTCCGAAAGAGAGCTGCCAAGGCACCATCATTCCATGTAGTAAGGACCGCCCACTTTCGGAATTTTTGACAGTATAACTGCAGAATCCTGACCCTGGCTCAATGCCAACAGGACTTTCTCAGCTTGATCAATAGCATTAGGTTCATCATACAACAACCCCAAGGCTTGAAAAAATGCATCCACATTAGTTAGAATAGGATCATCAGGTTTCAAAGAAAACGCCCAATCCTGGGGATCGCTGGGCAGCAAAGAGATGACAATTTTAACCTGCTGCGCAGAGCTCCCTGATGAGTTAGGCTTCAAGGCAAGAAATAATTTACAATTATTCTTAAAATTCAAAAATTTAGACCGATCCCCAAAAAAACACATCAGGAGTAGGAATCTTTGGTTCAGCAGCATGTGAATGAGCAAGATAGGCGGAAATTCCCCGCACTTCAGCAGCCAGCTGCTCCACACGATCAGACTATTGCTTATTCTCCATTAAGAAAATTCCTCCTACGGCCCCAGAGAAAAAGAGGAAAAAATATACATAAAAGCAAAATTCTGACACTTTTTTTTTTTTTTTTTTTTTTACAATTCTTTCCTGCTATTGAGTACTCTAGAATCTGCGGTATGGCTGGTGATTCTGTTATGAATGAGTAACCGGAGGAGGAGAAAACAAAAATACAAGCTAAGTCCAGAAAACCGGAGAGGTTGGTAGCTAGCGGATTGCAGACCCCTGATCCTATTCACAACAACTAACAGTAGCCGTAGGGTGTTCCTACGGTGGTCCTAGACATCTCGTTCACAGCCGGAGAACTAAATAAACCTAAAGAAAGAAAGGGGAAATCTAAACTACCCCAGAGCAGACCCCAAAGCAATAGACAGCCCCCAACATGTATTGACGGTGAAAACAGATGAAAACACAAACACAGACAGAGACAGGCTGAGCAAACGATGGGGCCCTCACTAACTAGATAGGACAGGAAAGAAAAGCAACTGTCTGCAATCACACAAAAACTCTGCCAAAAAATAATGTCCAACACGTCTGATAGATAAATCCCTGAAGTCACTAGACTTCAAAATCACTATATCAGCACTCGGGTATATTCTGAAAACAGAGCAAAGAGATCAACTGATCAGAGACAAAAATGGAGTTCAGCCAGTCCCAACCAGGGCTGGCTGAACACAAACACTAAGTAAACCAGACAAAATCTCATGGAACAATAGCAGAGCAAAAACTTAGCTTTAGTAGACAGGACTAAACTGGAGGCCAGAGCTCAGAGCAGAGAGGATCACCAGAAACCCAGCAGGGCGTCGGCGGCCTTATATCCACTCAGAGATTCCGGATGTCCAATCACACTCCACCTGTTCAGATGACAGGTTTTTCCCATCCAAATCAATTTCACTACCTCCTTTCACCAGCAGAGGGAGTTCATCGGACATCAAAGGTGAAGAAGAAAATGAGCTCATAACAGGCTCCCTTGGTTCCGGCCCGGCCATTTGAGGGGGGCTGTTCCTCTCACACTCCCCCACCCTGTATGCTCTCCAGTCCTCGGGCGAGAGTTATCGTAGACTCGGGTTAACTGTTTGGGATGACAGTCCTTGTCGCCATACAAATTGGTGCTGTTCATAACGTTCAGGGGGTTTGCCAGCTGTTGACCGCCCGGAGCGCCGAAGCTCGGGTGTGTTGGAGTCTTCTGGGGTGGTGGAGGGTGGTTGAAAGGTGGGCTCTGGTGGGAGGTCTGGGTCTGCTGTAGTGCCACTAGCAGGGCGACTCGTGGAGGGGACGGGAGAGTCCTCTTCATCATCCAGGTCCCAAACCGGGGGCAGAGGGTCGGGGGCCTGGGGTATGGGTTCAAGATGCGGGGAATCGGTGGACTTACAAGGCCGTAACATGTTCCGGTGCACAACCCGAGTGACAGGTGCATCGCTTCCTTCAGATTGTACCTCATACACGAGCCCGTCGGGGCTTACTCAACGCAGCACTCGGTATGTGTTTACGTCCCACCATGATTCTAACTTGTTTTGGGGGCGTTGATCAAGTACAAGCACCCGATCCCCAGTCTGAAATTCAATGGGTGGGGGCAGTGTTCCCCCTGGTGTTCTAGATCCTGGAGCTTCGTATGGACGATGTGATGGAGGGTGTGCAGTCGGTGCCGGTGACTTCGGACCCACGAGGACACCCCGGTTCAGGGTCGGGGTTCCTCCGGGTTCAACTCTACCTCCATAATCCCCTTGCCCTCTCGTCCGAACAGCAATGAGTAGGGGGTGTAACCAGTCACTCTATGCACCCGGTTGTTATATACCCACACCAGCTCGGGGACATATTCAGGCCAGCGGGCCTTGCGGTCGCTCTCCAGGGTGCGCAGCATTTGAATGAGCGTCCAGTTGAATCGCTCGCAGGCTCCATTTCCCTGCGGGTGGTACGGCGTGGTCCGCGATTTCCCGATACCGTAGAGATGGTGTAGCTCCTCCATAACTTTTCCCAGAAAGCACGCCCCTGATCGGAATGTATTCTTTGTGGGCAGCCGTACACTTGACTAAAGTTCTTACAAATCGCGTAGGCGGTCGACTCCACTGTTTGGTCTCGAGTGGGGGTGACCACGGTGAATTTGTTAAAATGGTCCACCATAGCAAGGCAGTGTTCGTACCCTTGATAGGCGGGACCTATAGTCAGATAGTCCACTGTAAGGAGCTCCAGAGGGGCTGATGTCACAATAGTCTGCACCGGGGCTCGTTGCGCGGGGGGTTTAGCGAGTTCGCACGGGCGGCAGGTTTGACACACCTCCTCCACCGCAGCGTACAGGCGTGGGTGGTACACTATCTGCTGCAACCATTGTAAAGTCTTTTGTGCACCAAAATGGACCCCCTTCTCATGGGCTTCCCGGGCCAGTTGGTTGAGATGGGCTTCGGGTACGTCTACCTGCCATAACAGAGCTTACGTGACCCACGATACGGCTTTTCGATATAAAAGTCCCTTCTTGAGAACTAGGTTTTCCAACTGGCGTAACATCAGTAGCATATCTTGGGACAAAGTCTGTCTCTGTGAGCTCGTGGGCAATTTCCTGGTGGCCACTCATCGGCGCAGAAGTCCAATTTCCGGATCTTCTTGTTGCTGCTGGATCCAGTCGTCGCGGGGTTGTTCCAGCATCCCCCCCAGGAGTCCTGACCGAGACGTTTCTTGTGTATTGGCTGTAAGCGCGGCGTCTCGGTTCCTTCCTGGTGTGGTGTGTCGGATCCTGGAGAGCGCGTCGGCGTGCACGTTTTCAGCTCCCCATTTGTAGATGATTTTATACTTGAATTTGGCCATCCGAGCCACCCACCGCTGCTCAAGGGCCCCCAGCTTGGCATTCTCTAAGTGGGCTAGTGGGTTGTTATCGGTTCGCACCACTACTTCGGAGCCCGCCAGGTACTCGGCGAATCGCTCTGTCATTGCCCAGACCACAGCGAGGAGCTCGAGCTTAAAGGAGCTGTAATTGTCCGGGTTGCATTCGGAGTCGTGCAGTGACCGGCTACCATAGGCGATCACTCTCTCCCGACCATCCTGCACCTGTGACAACACAGCTCCTAGTCCCTGGAGGCTCCCGTCGGTATGCAGGATGAAAGGCTGCGAGAAATCCGCGTATGCCAATACCGGGGCATCTGAGAGGGCAGCTTTGAGATCTTGGAACGCATTCTCTTGCGATTGCTGCCACTGGATCTTTTGTCCATTCGCCCCGGCGGGGGCCCCCTTCAGCACGTCCTGCAGGGCTCGGGCTCGGCGTGCAAAATTCTTTATGAACCGACGGTAGTAGCCGGCCAGCCCCAAGAAGGCCCGCACGTCCTTCACCGTCTCGGGGGTAGGCCACCTCTGGATGGCTGCGACCTGTTCCAGGGACGGCCGGACTCCCTCGGCCGAGATGGTATGCCCCAGGTACTCGATCTGGGTGCGGAACAGGTGGCACTTCTGGGGCTTTTACCTTTAGTCCGTACTTCTGCAGCCGGCCGAGCACCTGCCCCAACCGCCTCAGGTGATCCTCAAACGTGGCAGAATAGATGATAATGTCATCCAGATATATCAGCCTGGCTTCGAAGTTGAGATCTCCTAGACACCGCTCCATCAACCGCTGGAAAGTTCCTGGGGCGTTGGACAGCCCAAACGGCATCCGATTAAATTCAAACAGTCCCATGGGAAGGATGAATGCCGTCTTGGCTCTGTCTTCCTCCGACATCGGCACCTGCCAGTACCCACTGGCCAGGTCAAGGGTTGAAAAGTACGTCGCGTTCCCCTGGGCGGACAGAGATTCTTCTATGCGGGGCAGGGGATACGAATCCTTGATGGTGCAGGCATTCAACTTGCGGTAATCCACGCAGAAACGCAGGGTGCCATCCTTTTTCCGAACTAGGACGATAGGAGTCGCCCATGGACTTTGGCTTTCCCGTATGACCCCCTTCCGGAGCATCTGTGCTAACAGAGTCTTCACTTCCTGGTATAGCTGCGGTGGTATTTGCCGATAAAGCTCCCGGATGAGAGCCGCTCCTGCCGTAGAAATCCCATGCGCGATGGCCGTGGTACATCCAAAGTCGTCTTCGTGGCTGGCGAAGACACTGTAAAATTGTCCGAGAAGTGTCTCTACTTGGAGAAGCTGAGCTGGCGCTAGGCCGGAAAGTTCAGCCCGCATTCTCTCCAGGATGACTCGACCCTTTTCTTGGATCGACGAAGCGGCATTTTGCTGGGTTCGCACCGTTACTACCCAGGGATCATCAGGTTGCACTCCCAGCTGGACTGGGTCCGGCAGCATCTCCTCCAATGGCCTTACTAATTTGGCCATTTCGGCCCGGGGCTTCAAGGTGATATCCTGGTCTTCCAAGTTGACACAACGTACCAAGACGGTCCCTTCCCGCACTGTGGCCAGGGAGCGGGCCACCAGGATGCCCGGGTGCAGGCGTTCCGAGTAACATGGTTCCACCTGCACCTCCATGCCCTCTAGTGGAATCGGGGCGCGGATCGGCAGAGCCACCACCGTCTGCCCCGGTGGAAGCACGAATGGAGTGGCCGCCGGTGCGATGACCTTGCCCAGTGCCTCACCCTCCTGACACTCCTGGAGCACTCGCGCCTCCTGTACCAACTGCTGGAAGACCTGCCCCTGGGCCGTGCGAGAACCCCACTGACTAAGGGCTTCCTGCGTGACATCGTTTAGGAGTAGACTGCCGAACTCCCGCAGGATGTTCATGCCCAAGATGATTGGATGTCGGTCATCAGTCTCTACTTGAGTCAGGACCACTCCCCGGCGGCCGAGGGATTTACCACACAAAGTCATCTGAAGCCACGCCACTCCGGCGACCGAAACCGCTTCCGGAAAATGCTGTCGGAAATACGTTGCCGGCATGGTTGTGACCTGTGAACCTGTATCCACCAGGCACCGTACAGCACGACCTTCAACTTTGGCCCATACTATGGGGCACTTAGCTACCCGTTCTTCGGGACTTCCACCACCCCTCGCTGTGGTTTCCGGCTCCGAGCGGCGTCCCCCATGCCCAGAGCCCTCTAGTTTAATGTCCGCCGGGGTGGATATTTCCCCCGCCGTGGACACTCCCGTGCGAAGTGGCCCGGTTCTCCACACTCATAACACTGGGGCGGTGAGGCTCGGCCGCCCCGGGTATTTCGAGGCCTCCCGGTCGGTCGGGCGCGGGCTCCGTTCTTTTCTTCACCTCAGCCAGCTCGCCCCGGATACTCTTCAGCTCTTGTCTCATTTAGTCGATCCATCGAGGTTCTTCGACAACACTCACGGGGGGGGCTCCGGGCCATCCCCGCAGGAGCCGTCATCCCCTGCTCTTGCTCTCGCTCCCGGGCCTGACTCCCCACTTCCGAGGAGGCTAAGCGTGGGTTCACCCGGACCGGTTCCCACAAAGCCTGTTTTATTAGCGGGTCCCGGAGTCCAGTCACTAACAGGTCACGCAGGGTGATGTCAATGGGCCCTACCCCCATTCCGTCCTTCCTTTCTATGGCAGTGTGTAGCTCCTGGAGGGCATTCATATATTTGGTGATGGTCTCCCCCTCCCCCTGCACACTGAACAACCGGGTCCTCAACTGTCCCACGTCTGTTGGGTCCCCGTGGGTCTCTTTCAGGATCTGAAAGACCCTGGCGAAGGTGTTACGACGCCCCGGGGGCCTCAACATCACGGACTTCCGGGCTTCTCCCTCTAACGCCATAAGGGCCACCTTTGCCTCTAAATCAGGGGTCATGGGATGCATATGGAAGAGGCCCCGCATACATTCGGTCCAGCTCCACAACAGGGTGTCGGAGCCGGAAAACCGGGGCAAGTTACTCAACATAGCCCCCAAGGAAATGCTAGAGCGGGGACCCCCATCATCCACGGAGCCCGCGGCCCCGCCCTGATCAGATGCTCCGCCATCTGCGCTCGGAGACTGCATCCTGCCGACTATGCCAAATGTAGTACTCGCAGGTGCGCAGGATGCAGTGACGAGTCACGAGACGGTAGATGCTTTTTATATTAACCTTTATAAGGGCTAGAGGGGAACTTTCCTCAGCTCCGGCCTGTTCACCAAATAAAAAAAGGGTAACAGTAATTGCCCTCGCAGGGGCACGATACAGGCACACACCAACAATAAAGCATGACCACTCCCGGCAACGGCCGGTCACTATAGGGCCGCGGTATGGCCGACTAGGGGTCCTTATCTATAAAGTGAACTTAGCGTTCCTTATCTATAAAGTCAACTTAGCGTTCAGAAGTCCCTCGCCGTCCGGGATGGTGGTCTCTCGGCGTGGAGTTGCTGTGCCCAGTTGCTGAGACGGTGATGGAGTCTTCGCACGCTCCGGCGCACTGATGCTGCTGGAGCTCCACAGGCTGTGAAGGGGTCCCCGGACGGGTGGACCGCCGCCCGTGGCCTGAGGCACGCGGCACCGATGAGTGGTGGCACAGGGCTGGCCACCTGCACAGCTGACGACTGCGACAGGGACCCTCGATCAGCGGACGCCCAGCCTCGGCTGCGGGCTAGGGCGGGACAGTGGGGACCACTGGCGGTGTTGCACTTGCCGCGGCTACTCACGGGGACAGAGCGGCTGCGGGTGGCAGGAGACGGGCCGCAGCCACGGGCTGTAGTGAGAGGGGAGCGGGCGACCGTGGATAGGCCGCAGCCGCGGGCTGTAGTGAGAGGGCAGCGGGCGACCGTGGATAGGCCGCAGCCGTGGGCTGAGAAGGGGCGGCAGCGTCCGCGGGCTGAACTGAGGCTGCAGGGGCCGCGGGCTGAAGTGGGGCAGCAGGTTCTGGGTATCCGCCCCAGTACCGTCCTCCGTGAGCGTCCCCCCTGACACTGGTGAGTTTCTCTCGCCCTCAGCTGCTTACACCTTCTCCTTCCGTCTCTGCGTCCGTCTGCTGACTCATCGCCCGGGAAATTCCCCGCCTCCTTTATACTTGTCCCTCCCCTAGGCCTTCTGTCTGTCAAGGTCGCCCGTCTCTGAATTCTGCCCCCCGGGGACAGTTTCCCCCGGAACCCAGATGACGGCTCCCTTGGTTCCAGCCCGGCCACTCGAGGGGGGCCGTTCCTGCCACAACTGTGCAGGGGGCTTCATCATCTGGGGCTCACGGGACAGGGGCTCGAGATGTTACATCAGTTTCCCCTGAGTCCCCGGTTAAATTGCCGGATACCTTTTCTGGAGATAAAAAGGAATGCAAAGTTTTCAAGGAGGGCTGTAAGCTTTTTTCTCATTAAGACCGCACTCTTCTGGGGATGACAGTCAGAGGGTGGGTGTCATTATGTCTCTGTTACGGGAGCCCCCCAGGCTTGGGCTTTTTCCCTTCCTACCACTGCCTCTCAGAGAATGACTGTGGATGCATTTTTTGAGGCCATGGGGAATATTTATGATGAGCCTGATCGGGTGTGTATGACTGAGGACATGGTGATGAGTGTATGTCAGGGGAAACACTCAGCCGAGTGGTTTTGCTCAGAGTTCAGACGCTGGGCTGCTGAGGTCTTTTGGGATGATGCCGCCCTCCGAGGCTTGTTCCGTAGAGGCTTGTCTGAGCGTCTGAAAGATGCCTTGGCCCTTCACCCTCCGCCTGATTCTCTGGAGGACGCTATGACGCAGGCCGTCCGAATGCATCGCAGGCTGCGGACGAGAGGTGTGATGTAGTTTGAGACCCCGTTATTCTCCAGTGGAAGCTGAGCCAGTCCTACATTCATAGAATCATAGAATCGTAGAGTTGGAAGGGACCTCCTGGGCCATCTGGTCCAACCCCCTGCTCAAAGCAGGATTCGCTAAATCATCCCAGTCAGATGTCTGTCCAGCCTCTGTTTGAAGACTTCCATTGAAGGAGAACTCACCACTTCTCGTGGCAGCTTGTTCCACTCATTGATCACTCTAACTGTCAAAAAGTTTTTTCTAATATCTAATCTGTGTCTCCTCCCATTCAGTTTCATCCCATTGCTTCTAGTCTTTCCTTGTGCAAATGAGAATAAAGATGATCCTTCTACAATGTGACAGCCCTTTAGATATTTGTAGACAGCTATTAAGTCTCCTCTCAGTCTTCTCTTTTGCAAACTAAACATTCCCAAATCCTGCAACCTTTCCTCATAAGACAGGGTTTGCAGACCGGTCACCATTCTGGTCGCTCTTTTCTGAACTTGCTCCAGTTTGTTGATGTCTTTTTTAAAATGTGGTGCCCAAAACTGGACACAATATTCCAGATGAGGTCTGACCAAAGAGGAGTAGAGGGAAATAATGACTTCACGTGATCTAGACTGAATGCTTCTGTTGATACATCCTAGAATTGCATTTGCCTTTTTTGCTGCTGCATCACACTGTTGACTCATATTCAGTCTGTGATCTATTAGTATACCCAAGTCTTTTTCACATGTGCTGTTGCTTAGCCCTATTCCTCCCATTCTTTATATGCTTTTTCATTTTTATTGCCCAGATGTAGTACTTTGCATTTCCCCCTGTTAAAAACCATTCTGTTAGTTGCTGCCCACTTCTCCAGTTTATTTATATCTTTTTGAATCCTCTCTCTCTCTTCTCCAGTATTAGCTATCCCTCCTAGCTTTGTGTCATCAGCAAATTTAATCAGTTTACCCTCAATTCCTTCATCTATATCGTTGATAAAGATGTTGAACAATACAGGTCCCAGGACAGAGCCCTGTGGTACCCCACTTGAGACATTCTTCCAACTGGATGTGCAGCCATTTACGACCACTCTTTGGGTCCGATCACTAAGCCAGTTATGAATCCACCTAACAGTTGCCTTGTCCATTCCATCATTTTTTCAATAAGGATTGTATGAGAGACTTTGTCAAATGCTTTGCTGAAGTCAAGATATACTATATCTACAGCATTTCCTTGATCCACCCAATCAGTGATTCCGTCATAGAAGGAAATTAAGTTAGTCTGACATGACTTATTAGTTACAAACCCATGCTGACTCTGTTTAATCACTTCATTCTTATCCAGGTACTGACATACATGTTGTTTAATAATTTGTTCAAAGATCTTTCCTGGTATAGAAGTCAGACTCACCGGCCTATAGTTACCTGGGTCCACCTTCTTCCCCTTTTTGAAGATAGGAACAACATTTGCTCTTCTCCATTCTTCTGGGACTTCTCCTGTTCTCCAAGAATTTTCAAAGATTATGGACATTGGCGTCCATGGAGATGGGAACCATCGACCTCAAAGCGAAAGAAAGGAAAGCTGTGTTTTTACTGCAGTAATCCTGGACAATGGAGAAAGGTCTGTCCCTCCTGCCCACCGACTAACAAGCGGCTGAGTCTGGGTGATCATCTTGGAGGGCACTCAGACTCTCAGGTACCCCTTTCTTCATTTTCTAAGATACTGTTAAAGGTGGAACTTGGTGTTAAGAACTGCTTTTTCCATACTTCGGCTTTTGTGGACTGTGTGTCATCCCTGAACCTGATTGACTCTAAGCTGGTGGCCAGCTGTAGATTAGGGACAGTTAGGTTGGAGACTCCTATAAAAATAATGGCCATTGATTCTACAGCTCTCACCAAGGACGGTCTCCTTTTTGTTTCTGAAGAATTCACCCTCAGGGTGGGGGTCCTTCACCAGGAGCGTATGTCATGCTTTGTTTTGGATAACTTCCTTGCTGGCCTGGTGTTAGGGTTTCCCTGGTTGCAATGGCATAACCCGATTATTGACTGGGGTTCCTGGGATATAAAAAGAGGCTGAAATTTTACCACCACACCGCCCATTTGATTGTGCCATTGACCTGGTTTCAGGTGCTAAATTGCCCAAGGCCACTTGTATAACCTCTTGGGTCCCGAGCGAGCTGCTATGAAAGAATACAATTCCGAGAGTCTTCGTAAAGGACCCATTCGTCCTTCTGTCTCTCCCGTGGCGGCGGGGTTCTTTTTCGTAAAGAAAAAAGATGGTGGTTTGCACCCATGCCTCGATTTTTCGAGAGTTAGATAAGATAAAGGTGAGAAATACTTACCCCCTCACACTTATAACTGATTTGTACAACCAGTTGTCAGGGGCTAAGTGGCTTTCAAAATTGGATCTGCGGGGGGCATATAACCTTATCCAGGTCTGGGAGGGGGATGAGTGGAAAACTGCTTTTCTCACCATTGAGGGGTTGTTTGAGAACTTAGTCATGCCTTTTGGTCTGACCAATGCACCAGCAGTCTTCCAAAATTTCATCAGTCATGTGTTTTCTGACTTTATTGGGCATTTTATGGTGGTGTATTTGGATGATATTCTTATCTACTCCCAGATAAACAGGCTCACATTGGTCATCTTCGGGCAGTTCTCCAAAGGCTCCGGAAAAACTGTCTCTTTGCTAAGCTAGAGAAATGTTCATTCTTTGTTCAGGAACTGTCTTTTCTGGGGTTCATTGTATCTGCTGAGGGGTATCGCATGGATCCTAATAAGGTGCAGGCCATTGTTGATTGGGTTCAACCTCGTAATTTGAAGGCTCTGCAGCGTTTCTTAGGATTCACAGATTATTATCACAAGTTTATAAGGGGTTCTCACAGGTAGTTAAACCTCTCACAGATCTGACTCAAAAGGGGGCTGATGTCAAGAATTGGTCAGCCGCAGCAGTGGCGGTGTTTCAGTTTTTAAGTGACACGCTATAAGAGCACAGAAAAAAATAAGATCATGTCCTATGTTTAATCCTAATGAATATCTCGAGTCCAGAACAAATATCCAAAATGACTCTCAATTCAGAACTATTCTCCTAAAATTGCCCCTTACAGAATTGCATGCCTGCTCTATAGCTGTAAATCAAAAGCATGTTGTATCCCCACCATGTACTTGCTGAAACGCGTCACTTGCATTCACATGGGCCAGAGCCCCATGATACCATGGTTTAGGTTCTTCCATAAATATTGGATGTTCCATGCTCTTACTGCCTTCACGCTGGAGCGTTTTCTTCATGCTTTGCTTCAGACGGATCCCAGGCTTCTCCGGCCGGGTCCCAGCAGGACGTTGCGGTAACTGGTGGTGAGCGGACTCTCCTTTCCTTGTTCCCTTTTTTTGTCACATTAGATGTCTTATGTTATGATGTGACTGGAGTTCACTAGGCAAAAACCCAACATGTCTGCAGCAAAGGTGGAAGGGAGCAAGGCCCAGCCCTGGAGCCAGACAGGTAACACCAGATCTTCACAGCCAGCTAAGTAACAGGCGTGGCGTTCTCGCCTTTTTTTTGGAGATGGTGCTCTGTTCATTTACAGTCTACACCCTTACCTACACTACAGGTCCCTCCACCTGTTCCCAGTGCATGTGACAACACACGGGACTCTGCCTGTCTATGGCTGCACTACAGGCCCCTCCACCTGTTTACACCTGGCTCCTAGTGACGCCAGGTGCAGGAAGATCTATTTCTGTTTGTTTCCTGAGTAAAGCATTAATATCCATCAGTGGATCTGGAGGAAGAGGAAGAAGAGTCCTGGGAACGCTGAGTTTACGCTGCCGGACACTGCGCTATTTACATCACATTGTGTTAAAGCAGATGGCGGCGTGTCAAGGGTCTGTGAGGGAGGGGAGCCTCAAAGGATGGACAACAGTAGAAAGTCTGGTACCATGTTAGCACCTGATAGAGGAAGAACACCTGAGGAAGCAGATATGAGGGATGTCAGGAAATATGACGTAATTCTTATTATTCCAATTACACCTACAGAGATTCGGCTGCAGCTCCTTGTGTTGTGAGTTCATTTTCCCCTTCACCTTTGATGTCTGATGAACTCCCTCTGCTGGTGAAGAGAAGGTAGTGAAATTGATTGGGATGGGAAGAACCTGTCATCTGAACAGACGGAGTGTGATTGGACATCTGGAATTTCTGAGTGGATATAAGGCAGCCGACGCCCTGCAGGGTTGCTGGTGATCCTTTCTGCTCTGAGCTCTGGCCTCCAGTTTTAGTTCCTGTCTACTAAAAGCTAAGTTTTTGCCCTGCTATTATTCCATGACACTTTGTCTGGTTTCCTTAGTGTTTGTATTAAGCCAGTCCTGGTTGGGACTGGCTGAATTCCATTTTTGTCTCTGATCAGTTGATCTCTTTGCTCTGTTTTCAGAATATACCTGAGTGCTGATATAGTGATTTTGAAGTCTAGCGACTTCAGGGCCTTTTTTCATATCAGACGGTTGGGACATTTTTGTAGGGTTTCTTGCGGATTGCAGCCAGCATCTTTTCTGTCCTGTCCTATCTAGCTAGTTGGGCCCCATCGTTTGCTCAGCCTGTCTTTCTGTCTGTGTTTGTGTTTTTATCTGTTTTTCACCGACAATACATGTTGGGGGCTGTCTTTTGCTTTGGGGTCTGCTCTGGGGCAGTTTAGATTTCCCCTTTCTTTCTTTAGACTTATGTAGTTCTCCGGCTGTGACGAGGGGTCTAGGACCACCGTAGGGACCCCCCACGGCTACTGTTAGTTGTGGTGAATAGGATCAGGGGTCTGCAATCCGATAGCTACCAACCTCTCCGGTTTTCTGGACTTAGCTTGTATTTTTGTTTTCTCCTCCGGTGACTCATTCATAACCTCCTTGGTTTCTGAGCGAAATGCGGCCCCTTCTCCCCCCATTGGTTTGTAAAGTACACTGAGCTCACCAACATCCCCCCCTTCACAGCTGCATACCCCCTCAGTCTGCCTGTGTAATTCTTTACCACTCTTTTCCCCTCCTTCGGGCATGTGGTGTGGTATCAGCTAAGCCAGCCTTTGTTTAAAAGCACATCGTTTTGGAAGTTCCTTTGTTCCCTCAAACTTGAATATAATAACGCAGATTGGGCATAGATGCAGGAAAGGTATATATTTGGAATCTGCATGTTCAAAGCTATTCACCACAGCATCTTGTGATCTCCTCACTCACCAGAAACTGAGAAACGGGTATCCCCGTAATACCTAGAGATATGATGTTTTGTCTCAAATGAAAGATGATTTTGTAAGCAGACATATAATACTTCTGTCGTCCCTCTACGAGCTTCACCCCAAGAGTTATGGCCAATAGAAGGTTTTTCATAACTTTCCAAAGGGGGCGTGTCCAGCCACCCGGTGAGGTCAGCACGGGAGAAGTCCCTAAGTGTAGGGGCCAACTATAAAACAGGAACAGACATTTTGCAGGTTGTTCAGACCTGGGGGAGGACAGCTATTTACCACCCATGATGTGGACGGAATCTTTGCCTTTGGGACCCCCCCCTCCTCCACATGGCCTGCCATTGACTGATAAGTGTAAGTTCATCTTTTAATCCATTTTTATTTTGTAACTGCTTGTATATACTCTACCTTGTCTTGTTTAGAGCATCTTTTGTAAACACTGCCTATATTTTCTGGCGTAAATCTCATAAATTGTACTATTTTCATTTTCCTTGCTCTATAAACGTATTGTGACGTCCTCTGTGCTACCATGTGGGTTGGCTCCTGACCCGATAATGATTTTATTGTAGTACGAGGACCTGGTGGCAGCAAATTGTGTTTTGGGGTAATTGGAAGAATCTGGCAGTGATGGAACGGAGGTTTCACAAGTGTGTTTCCAGCCTGAGACTGGGGCTATACAGACCGCCCTCACTGCAGAGTGCCCAATAGCCAGTACTCAGCAAGGCAGCCTTCCTGGCGAGTACTTATCCTAGGTGTAGTTCCCTGACTGACCAGAGGGTCAGGGAGGGCGCCAGAGAGCTGCAAGTTCCAAACTGGAACTGGGAGGTGGGATTCACATAAATCCCTGATGAACTGGGGGCAAAAACACACCCCCGGTAGTGTATGTAGGGTGTGTGTCGCTCTAGTGTATGGAGGGTGTGTGTCGCTCTAGTGTATGGAGGGTGTGTGTCGCTCTAGTATATGGAGGGTGTGTGTCGCCCTAGTATATGGATGGTGTGTGTCGCTCTAGTGTATGGAGGGTGTGTGTCGCTCTAGTATATGGAGGGTGTGTGTCGCTCTAGTGTATGGAGGGTGTGTGTCGCTCTAGTATATGGAGGGTGTGTGTCGCTCTAGTATATGGAGGGTGTGTGTCGCTCTAGTGTATGGAGGGTGTGTGTCGCTCTAGTATATGGAGGGTGTGTGTCGCTCTAGTGTATGTAGGGTGTGTGTCGCTCTAGTGTATGGAGGGTGTGTGTCGCTCTAGTGTTTGGAGGGTGTGTGTCGCTCTAGTATATGGAGGGTGTGTGTCGCTCTAGTATATGGAGGGTGTGTGTCGCTCTAGTGTATGGAGGGTGTGTGTCGCTCTAGTATATGGAGGGTGTGTGTCGCTCTAGTATATGGAGTGTGTGTGTCGCTCTAGTATATGGAGGGTGTGTGTCGCTCTAATATATGGAGGGTGTGTGTCGCTCTAGTGTATGGAGGGTGCGTGTCGCTCTAATATATGGAGGGTGTGTGTCGCTCTAGTGTATGGAGGGTGTGTGTCGCTGTAGTATATGGAGGGTGTGTGTCGCTCTAATATATGGAGGGTGTGTGTCGCTCTAGTGTATGGAGGGTGTGTGTCGCTGTAGTATATGGAGGGTGTGTGTCGCTCTAGTGTATGGAGGGTGTCGCTGTAGTATATGGAGGGTGTGTGTCGCTGTAGTATATGGAGGGGGTGTGTCGCTGTAGTATATGGAGGGTGGGTGTCGCTGTAGTATATGGAGGGTGTGTGTCGCTGTAGTATATGGAGGGTGTGTGTCGCTGTAGTATATGGAGGGTGTGTGTCGCTCTAGTATATGGAGGGTGTGTGTCGCTCTAGTATATGGAGGGTGTGTGTCGCTGTAGTATATGGAGGGTGTGTGTCGCTGTAGTATACGGAGGGTGTGTGTCGCTCTAGTATATGGAGGGTGTCACTGTAGTATATGGAGGGTGTGTGTCGCTGTAGTATACGGAGGGTGTGTGTCGCTCTAGTATATGGAGGGTGTCGCTGTAGTATATGGAGGGTGTGTGTCGCTGTGGTATATGGAGGGTGGGTGTCGCTGTAGTATACGGAGGTGTGTGTCGCTCTAGTATATGGAGGGTGTCGCTGTAGTATATGGAGGGTGTGTGTCGCTGTAGTATACGGAGGGTGTGTGTCGCTGTAGTGTATGGAGGGTGGGTGTCGCTGTAGTATATGGAGGGTGTGTGTCGCTGTAGTGTATGGAGGGTGTGTGTCGCTGTAGTGTATGGAGGGTGTGTGTCGCTGTAGTGTATGGAGGGTGTGTGTCGCTGTAGTATATGGAGGTGTGTGTCGCTGTAGTATATGGAGGGTGGGTGTCGCTGTAGTATACGGAGGGTGGGTGTCGCTGTAGTATACGGAGGGTGGGTGTCGCTGTAGTATATGGAGGGTGTGTGTCGCTGTAGTATATGGAGGGTGGGTGTCGCTGTAGTATATGGAGGGTGTGTGTCGCTGTAGTATACGGAGGGTGGGTGTCGCTGTAGTATACGGAGGGTTGGTGTCGCTGTAGTATATGGAGTGTGGGTGTCGCTGTAGTATATGGAGGTGTGTGTCGCTGTAGTATATGGAGGGTGGGTGTCGCTGTAGTATACGGAGGGTGTGTGTCGCTGTAGTATACGGAGGGTGGGTGTCGCTGTAGTGTATGGAGGGTGGGTGTCGCTGTAGTGTATGGAGGGTGGGTGTCGCTGTAGTATATGGAGGGTGGGTGTCGCTGTAGTATACGGAGGGTGGGTGTCGCTGTAGTATACGGAGGGTGGGTGTCGCTGTAGTATATGGAGGGTGTCGCTGTAGTGTATGGAGGGTGGGTGTCGCTGTAGTATATGGAGGGTGGGTGTCGCTGTAGTATACGGAGGGTGGGTGTCGCTGTAGTATATGGAGGGTGTGTGTTGCTGTAGTATACGGAGGGTGGGTGTCGCTGTAGTATATGGAGAGTGTGTGTCGCTGTAATATATGGAGGGTGTGTGTCGCTGTAGTATATGGAGGGTGTGTGTCGCTGTAGTATATGGAGGGTGTGTGTCGCTGTAGTATACGGAGGGTGGGTGTCGCTGTAGTGTATGGAGGGTGGGTGTCGCTGTAGTATATGGAGGGTGTCGCTGTAGTATATGGAGGGTGTGTGTCGCTGTAGTATATGGAGAGTGAGTGTCGCTGTAGTATATGGAGGGTGAGTGTCGCTGTAGTATATGGAGGGTGTGTGTCGCTGTAGTATACGGAGGGTGGGTGTCGCTGTAGTGTATGGAGGGTGGGTGTCGCTGTAGTATATGGAGGGTGTCGCTGTAGTATATGGAGGGTGTGTGTCGCTGTAGTGTATGGAGGGTGGGTGTCGCTGTAGTATATGGAGAGTGAGTGTCGCTGTAGTATATGGAGGGTGAGTGTCGCTGTAGTATACGGAGGGTGGGTGTCGCTGTAGTATATGGAGGTGTGTGTCGCTGTAGTATATGGAGGGTGAGTGTCACTGTAGTATACGGAGGGTGGGTGTCGCTGTAGTGTATGGAGGGTGGGTGTCGCTGTAGTATATGGAGGGTGTGTGTCGCTGTAGTGTATGGAGGGTGTGTGTCGCTGTAGTATATGGAGGGTGGGTGTCGCTGTAGTATATGGAGGGTGTCGCTGTAGTATATGGAGGGTGTCGCTGTAGTATATGGAGGGTGAGTGTCACTGTAGTATACGGAGGGTGGGTGTCGCTGTAGTGTATGGAGGGTGTGTGTCGCTGTAGTGTATGGAGGGTGTGTGTCGCTGTAGTGTATGGAGGGTGGGTGTCGCTGTAGTATATGGAGAGTGAGTGTCGCTGTAGTATATGGAGGGTGAGTGTCGCTGTAGTATACGGAGGGTGGGTGTCGCTGTAGTATATGGAGGTGTGTGTCGCTGTAGTATATGGAGGGTGAGTGTCACTGTAGTATACGGAGGGTGGGTGTCGCTGTAGTGTATGGAGGGTGGGTGTCGCTGTAGTATATGGAGGGTGTGTGTCGCTGTAGTGTATGGAGGGTGTGTGTCGCTGTAGTATATGGAGGGTGGGTGTCGCTGTAGTGTATTGAGGGTGGGTGTCGCTGTAGTATATGGAGGGTGTCGCTGTAGTATATGGAGGGTGTCGCTGTAGTATATGGAGGGTGAGTGTCACTGTAGTATACGGAGGGTGGGTGTCGCTGTAGTGTATGGAGGGTGTGTGTCGCTGTAGTGTATGGAGGGTGTGTGTCGCTGTAGTATACGGAGGGTGGGTGTCGCTGTAGTGTATGGAGGGTGGGTGTCGCTGTAGTATATGGAGAGTGTCGCTGTAGTGTATGGAGGGTGGGTGTCGCTGTAGTATATGGAGGGTGTGTGTCGCTGTAGTATACGGAGGGTGTGTGTCGCTGTAGTATACGGAGGGTGGGTGTCGCTGTAGTATACGGAGGGTGTGTGTCGCTGTAGAATATGGAGGGTGTGTGTCGCTGTAGTATATGGATGGTGGGTGTCGCTGTAGTGTATTGAGGGAAGGTGTCGCTCTAGTATATGGAGGGTGTGTGTCGCTATAGTATATGGAGGGTGGGTGTCGCTGTAGTGTATTGAGGGTGGGTGTCGCTGTAGTATATGGAGGGTGTGTGTCGCTGTAGTATATGGAGGGTGGGTGTCGCTGTAGTATATGGAGGGTGGGTGTCGCTGTAGTATATGGAGGGTGTGTGTCGCTGTAGTATATGGAGGGTGTGTGTCGCTGTAGTATATGGAGGGTGTGTGTCGCTGTAGTATATGGAGGGTGGGTGTCGCTGTAGTATATGGAGGGTGTCGCTGTAGTATATGGAGGGTGAGTGTCACTGTAGTATATGGAGGGTGGGTGTCGCTGTAGTATATGGAGGGTGGGTGTCGCTGTAGTATATGGAGGGTGGGTGTCGCTGTAGTATATGGAGGGTGTGTGTCGCTGTAGTATATGGAGGGTGTGTGTCGCTGTAGTATATGGAGGGTGTGTGTCGCTGTAGTATATGGAGGGTGGGTGTCGCTGTAGTATATGGAGGGTGTCGCTGTAGTATATGGAGGGTGAGTGTCACTGTAGTATACGGAGGGTGGGTGTCGCTGTAGTGTATGGAGGGTGTGTGTCGCTGTAGTGTATGGAGGGTGTGTGTCGCTGTAGTATATGGAGGGTGGGTGTCACTGTAATATATGGAGGGTGTGTGTCGCTGTAGTATATGGAGGGTGTGTGTCGCTGTAGTATATGGAGGGTGTGTGTCGCTGTAGTATACGGAGGGTGGGTGTCGCTGTAGTGTATGGAGGGTGGGTGTCGCTGTAGTATATGGAGAGTGTCGCTGTAGTGTATGGAGGGTGGGTGTCGCTGTAGTATACGGAGGGTGTGTGTCGCTGTAGTATACGGAGGGTGTGTGTCGCTGTAGTATACGGAGGGTGGGTGTCGCTGTAGTATACGGAGGGTGTGTGTCGCTGTAGAATATGGAGGGTGTGTGTCGCTGTAGTATATGGAGGGTGGGTGTCGCTGTAGTGTATTGAGGGTGGGTGTCGCTCTAGTATATGTAGGGTGTGTGTCGCTGTAGTATATGGAGGGTGGGTGTCGCTGTAGTGTATTGAGGGTGGGTGTCGCTCTAGTATATGGAGGGTGGGTGTCGCTGTAGTATATGGAGGGTGTGTGTCGCTGTAGTGTATTGAGGGTGGGTGTCGCTGTAGTATATGGAGGGTGTGTGTCGCTGTAGTATATGGAGGGTGGGTGTCGCTGTAGTATATGGAGGGTGTGTGTCGCTGTAGTATATGGAGGGTGGGTGTCGCTGTAGTATATGGAGGGTGTGTGTCGCTGTAGTATATGGAGGGTGGGTGTCGCTGTAGTATATGGAGGGTGTGTGTCGCTGTAGTATATGGAGGGTGGGTGTCGCTGTAGTATATGGAGGGTGTGTGTCGCTGTAGTATATGGAGGGTGTGTGTCGCTGTAGTATATGGAGGGTGGGTGTCGCTGTAGTATATGGAGGGTGGGTGTCGCTGTAGTATATGGAGGGTGTGTGTCGCTGTAGTATATGGAGGGTGTGTGTCGCTGTAGTATATGGAGGGTGGGTGTCGCTGTAGTATATGGAGGGTGTGTGTCGCTGTAGTGTATTGAGGGTGGGTGTCGCTGTAGTATATGGAGGGTGGGTGTCGCTGTAGTATATGGAGGGTGTGTGTCGCTGTAGTATATGGAGAGTGTGTGTCGCTGTAGTATATGGAGGGTGTGTGTCGCTGTAGTATATGGAGGGTGTGTGTCGCTGTAGTATATGGAGGGTGGGTGTCGCTGTAGTATATGGAGGGTGGGTGTCGCTGTAGTATATGGAGGGTGGGTGTCGCTGTAGTATATGGAGGGTGTGTGTCGCTGTAGTATATGGAGGGTGGGTGTCGCTGTAGTGTATGGAGGGTGTGTGTCGCTGTAGTGTATGGAGGGTGGGTGTCGCTGTAGTATATGGAGGGTGGGTGTCGCTGTAGTATATGGAGGGTGTGTGTCGCTGTAGTATATGGAGGGTGGGTGTCGCTGTAGTATATGGAGGGTGTGTGTCGCTGTAGTATATGGAGGGTGTGTGTCGCTGTAGTATATGGAGGGTGGGTGTCGCTGTAGTATATGGAGGGTGGGTGTCGCTGTAGTATATGGAGGGTGTGTGTCGCTGTAGTATATGGAGGGTGTGTGTCGCTGTAGTATATGGAGGGTGGGTGTCGCTGTAGTATATGGAGGGTGTGTGTCGCTGTAGTGTATTGAGGGTGGGTGTCGCTGTAGTATATGGAGGGTGTGTGTCGCTGTAGTATATGGAGGGTGGGTGTCGCTGTAGTATATGGAGGGTGTGTGTCGCTGTAGTATATGGAGAGTGTGTGTCGCTGTAGTATATGGAGGGTGTGTGTCGCTGTAGTATATGGAGGGTGTGTGTCGCTGTAGTATATGGAGGGTGGGTGTCGCTGTAGTATATGGAGGGTGGGTGTCGCTGTAGTATATGGAGGGTGGGTGTCGCTGTAGTATATGGAGGTGTGTGTCGCTGTAGTGTATGGAGGGTGGGTGTCGCTGTAGTATATGGAGGGTGGGTGTCGCTGTAGTATATGGAGGGTGTGTGTCGCTGTAGTATATGGAGGGTGGGTGTCGCTGTAGTATATGGAGGGTGGGTGTCGCTGTAGTGTATGGAGGGTGTGTGTCGCTGTAGTATATGGAGGGTGGGTGTCGCTGTAGTATATGGAGGGTGTGTGTCGCTGTAGTATATGGAGGGTGGGTGTCGCTGTAGTATATGGAGGGTGGGTGTCGCTGTAGTATATGGAGGGTGTGTGTCGCTGTAGTATATGGAGGGTGGGTGTCGCTGTAGTATATGGAGGGTGGGTGTCGCTGTAGTATATGGAGGGTGGGTGTCGCTGTAGTATATGGAGGGTGTGTGTCGCTGTAGTATATGGAGGTGTGTGTCGCTGTAGTGTATGGAGGGTGTGTGTCGCTGTAGTATATGGAGGGTGTGTGTCGCTGTAGTATATGGAGGGTGGGTGTCGCTGTAGTATATGGAGGGTGTGTGTCGCTGTAGTATACGGAGGGTGGGTGTCGCTGTAGTGTATGGAGGGTGTGTGTCGCTGTAGTATATGGAGGGTGGGTGTCGCTGTAGTATATGGAGGGTGTGTGTCGCTGTAGTATATGGAGGGTGTGTGTCGCTGTAGTATATGGAGGGTGGGTGTCGCTGTAGTATATGGAGGGTGTGTGTCGCTGTAGTGTATGGAGGGTGGGTGTCGCTGTAGTATATGGAGGGTGGGTGTCGCTGTAGTATATGAAGGGTGTGTGTCGCTGTAGTATATGGAGGGTGGGTGTCGCTGTAGTATATGGAGGGTGGGTGTCGCTGTAGTATATGGAGGGTGTGTGTCGCTGTAGTATACGGTGTTCTCTCTTCTCACATTGTGTCGGGTCTGATTCTGGAATTCAGCATAAATCACCAGATGATGAGAGTGGAGGGGGGGCAGCACTGATGGAGGGGGGGCTGCACTGATGGAGGGGGGGCTGCACTGATGGAGGGGGGGCTGCACTGATGGAGGGGGGGCAGCACTGATGGAGGGGGGCAGCACTGATGGAGGGGGGGCAGCATTGATGGAGGGGGGGCAGCATTGATGGAGGGGGCAGCACTGATGGAGGGGGGGCTGCACTGATGGAGGGGGGGCTGCACTGATGGAGGGGGTGCAGCACTGATGGAGGGGGGCTGCACTGATGGAGGGGGGGCTGCACTGATGGAGGGGGGGCAGCACTGATGGAGGGGGGGCAGCACTGATGGAGGGGGGCAGCACTGATGGAGGGGGGGCTGCACTGATGGAGGGGGGGCAGCACTGATGGAGGGGGGGCTGCACTGATGGAGGGGGGGCTGCACTGATGGAGGGGGGGCTGCACTGATGGAGGGGGGGCAGCACTGATGGAGGGGGGCAGCACTGATGGAGGGGGGGCAGCATTGATGGAGGGGGGGCAGCATTGATGGAGGGGGCAGCACTGATGGAGGGGGGGCTGCACTGATGGAGGGGGGGCTGCACTGATGGAGGGGTGCAGCACTGATGGAGGGGGGCTGCACTGATGGAGGGGGGGCTGCACTGATGGAGGGGGGGCAGCACTGATGGAGGGGGGGCAGCACTGATGGAGGGGGGCAGCACTGATGGAGGGGGGGCTGCACTGATGGAGGGGGGGCAGCACTGATGGAGGGGGGGCTGCACTGATGGAGGGGGGGCTGCACTGATGGAGGGGGGACAGCACTGATGGAGGGGGGGCTGCACTGATGGAGGGGGGGCAGCACTGATGGAGGGGGGCTGCACTGATGGAGGGGGGGCAGCACTGAAGGAGGGGGGCTGCACTGATGGAGGGGGGCTGCACTGATGGAGGGGGGGCAGCACTGATGGAGGGGGGCTGCACTGATGGAGGGGGGGCAGCACTGAAGGAGGGGGGCTGTACTGATGGAGGGGGGCTGCACTGATGGAGGGGGGGCAGCACTGATGGAGGGGGGGCAGCACTGATGGAGGGGGGCTGCACTGATGGAGGGGGGGCAGCACTGAAGGAGGGGGGCTGTACTGATGGAGGGGGGCAGCACTGATGGAGGGTGGGCAGCACTGATGGAGGGGGGGCAGCACTGATGGAGGGGGGGCAGCACTGATGGAGGGGGGGCAGCACTGATGGAGGGGGGGCAGCACTGAAGGAGGGGGGCTGTACTGATGGAGGGGGGCAGCACTGATGGAGGGGGGGCAGCACTGATGGAGGGGGGGCAGCACTGATGGAGGGGGGCTGCACTGATGGAGGGGGGGCAGCACTGAAGGAGGGGGGCTGTACTGATGGAGGGGGGCAGCACTGATGGAGGGGGGGCAGCACTGATGGAGGGGGGGCAGCACTGATGGAGGGGGGGCAGCACTGAGGGGACACAGGACGGAGGAGCGGGACACAGGTTTAAGTGGGGTTGAACTGGTGACTGGGAGGGGGGTGGATGCAGTGGAAGAGGGGGCTCAGCTGGAGGAGGTGAGGGGCTGAGGCTGGAGGAGGGGGTCTTCTGGAGGAGGAGGCTGAGGGTGGAGGAGGAGGCTGAGGGTGGAGGAGGTGAGGGGCTCTACTGGAGGAGGGGGTCTGGCAGAGTCAGGTTTCAGTCCAGGCTCTCTCCTCTGAGCACTCTCTCTCACATCCACAGCTGTCTACATTCATTGTCCCAGCCAGAGAGACAGCCAGAGAGAGAGACTGCAGGGAGAGTGCACACAGAGCTCAGGCCAGCATCCTGCATAGAGAGCCCACCCATAGACTGCCCTCAGGAAAAGAGACATCCAGCTGACACAGAACAATAGCAAGCCCTGCACAGAGGGACCGCCCTGAATGTCTGCACAAAGGGGATGAAAGAGACAGCCCAGGGACGAGAACAAAGCGGTGAGACTGCCAGCCTGAGGGAAGAGACATCCTCACTAATGTGTGGGGAAGAGACGTCACCAGGTAAATTAAGAAGAGACCGCCAGCTATCGGCCCTAAGCCTGAGAGAGACGGACGGAGATCTCCTGGGATGGAGCGAGGATTAACACCAAGCGAGACCGCCAACTGGCCGAGACAGCGGTCACCTGAGCTGAATGGTGAGTGTAATACGTGTCTGCGAGACCGCCAGCAGCCATTGTATTATATATCTGCAAGACTACCTCAGCTGACGCTCTAATACTGCCATTACCCATCTCATTCCCCCTCACATCCTCCGTACCACAGAGCTGACGCTCTAATACTGCCATTACCCATCTCATTCCCCCTCAGATCCTCCATACCACAGAGCTGACGCTCTAATACTGCCATTACCCATCTCATTCCCCCTCAGATCCTCCGTACCACAGAGCTGACGCTCTAATACTGCCATTACCCATCTCATTCCCCCTCAGATCCTCCGTACCACAGAGCTGACGCTCTAATACAGCCATTACCCATCTCATTCCCCCTCACATCCTCCGTACCACAGAGCTGACGCTCTAATACTGCCATTACCCATCTCATTCCCCCTCAGATCCTCCGTACCACAGAGCTGACGCTCTAATACTGCCATTACCCATCTCATTCCCCCTCAGATCCTCCTTACCACAGAGCTGACGCTCTAATACTGCCATTACCCATCTCATTCCCCCTCACATCCTCCATACCACAGAGCTGACGCTCTAATACTGCCATTACCCATCTCATTCCCCCTCAGATCCTCCGTACCACAGAGCTGACGCTCTAATACTGCCATTACCCATCTCATTCCCCCTCAGATCCTCCGTACCACAGAGCTGACGCTCTAATACTGCCATTACCCATCTCATTCCCCCTCAGATCCTCCTTACCACAGAGCTGACGCTCTAATACTGCCATTACCCATCTCATTCCCCCTCACATCCTCCATACCACAGAGCTGACGCTCTAATACTGCCATTACCCATCTCATTCCCCCTCAGATCCTCCTTACCACAGAGCTGACGCTCTAATACTGCCATTACCCATCTCATTCCCCCTCAGATCCTCCATACCACAGAGCTGACGCTCTAATGCTGCCATTACCCATCTCATTCCCCCTCACATCCTCCGTACCACAGAGCTGACGCTCTAATACTGCCATTACCCATCTCATTCCCCCTCACATCCTCCATACCACAGAGCTGACGCTCTAATACTGCCATTACCCATCTCATTCCCCCTCAGATCCTCCGTACCACAGAGCTGACGCTCTAATACTGCCATTACCCATCTCATTCCCCCTCACATCCTCCGTACCACAGAGCTGACGCTCTAATACTGCCATTACCCATCTCATTCCCCCTCACATCCTCCATACCACAGAGCTGACGCTCTAATACTGCCATTACCCATCTCATTCCCCCTCAGATCCTCCTTACCACAGAGCTGACGCTCTAATACTGCCATTACCCATCTCATTCCCCCTCAGATCCTCCATACCACAGAGCTGACGCTCTAATGCTGCCATTACCCATCTCATTCCCCCTCACATCCTCCGTACCACAGAGCTGACGCTCTAATACTGCCATTACCCATCTCATTCCCCCTCACATCCTCCATACCACAGAGCTGACGCTCTAATACTGCCATTACCCATCTCATTCCCCCTCAGATCCTCCGTACCACAGAGCTGACGCTCTAATACTGCCATTACCCATCTCATTCCCCCTCACATCCTCCGTACCACAGAGCTGACGCTCTAATACTGCCATTACCCATCTCATTCCCCCTCACATCCTCCATACCACAGAGCTGACGCTCTAATACTGCCATTACCCATCTCATTCCCCCTCACATCCTCCATACCACAGAGCTGACGCTCTAATACTGCCATTACCCATCTCATTCCCTCTCACATCCTCCTTACCACAGAGCTGACGCTCTAATACTACCATTACCCATCTCATTCCCCCTCAGATCCTCCGTACCACAGAGCTGACGCTCTAATACTGCCATTACCCATCTCATTCCCTCTGAGATCCCTCCTTGCCATAGAGCTGACGCTCTAATACTGCCATTAACCATCTCATTCCCCCTCAGATCCTCCTTACCACAGAGCTGACGCTCTAATACTGCCATTACCCATCTCATTCCCCCTCAGATCCCTCCGTACCACAGAGCTGACGCTCTAATACTGCCATTACCCATCTCATTCCCTCTCAGATCCTCCATACCACAGAGCTGACGCTCTAATACTGCCATTACCCATCTCATTCCCTCTCAGATCCTCCATACCACAGAGCTGACGCTCTAATACTGCCATTACCCATCTCATTCCCTCTCAGATCCTCCATACCACAGAGCTGACGCTCTAATACTGCCATTACCCATCTCATTCCCCCTCAGATCCTCCGTACCCCAGAGCTGACGCTCTAATACTGCCATTACCCATCTCATTCCCCCTCAGATCCTCTGTACCACAGAGCTGACGCTCTAATACTGCCATTACCCATCTCATTCCCCCTCAGATCCTCCGTACCACAGAGCTGACGCTCTAATACTGCCATTACCCATCTCATTCCCCCTCAGATCCTCCATACCACAGAGCTGACGCTCTAATACTGCCATTACCCATCTCATTCCCCCTCACATCCTCCGTACCACACAGCTGACGCTCTAATACTGCCATTACCCATCTCATTCCCCCTCACATCCTCCGTACCACACAGCTGACGCTCTAATACAGCCATTACCCATCTCATTCCCCCTCACATCCTCCGTACCACAGAGCTGACGCTCTAATACTGCCATTACCCATCTCATTCCCCCTCACATGCTCCGTACCACACAGCTGACGCTCTAATACTGCCATTACCCATCTCATTCCCCCTCAGATCCTCCATACCACAGAGCTGACGCTCTAATACTGCCATTACCCATCTCATTCCCCCTCACATCCTCCGTACCACAGAGCTGACGCTCTAATACTGCCATTACCCATCTCATTCCCCCTCACATCCTCCGTACCACAGAGCTGACGCTCTAATACTGCCATTACCCATCTCATTCCCCCTCAGATCCTCCATACCACAGAGCTGACGCTCTAATACTGCCATTACCCATCTCATTCCCCCTCAGATCCTCCGTACCACAGAGCTGACGCTCTAATACTGCCATTACCCATCTCATTCCCCCTCAGATCCTCCGTACCACAGAGCTGACGCTCTAATACAGCCATTACCCATCTCATTCCCCCTCACATCCTCCGTACCACAGAGCTGACGCTCTAATACTGCCATTACCCATCTCATTCCCCCTCAGATCCTCCGTACCACAGAGCTGACGCTCTAATACTGCCATTACCCATCTCATTCCCCCTCAGATCCTCCTTACCACAGAGCTGACGCTCTAATACTGCCATTACCCATCTCATTCCCCCTCACATCCTCCATACCACAGAGCTGACGCTCTAATACTGCCATTACCCATCTCATTCCCCCTCAGATCCTCCGTACCACAGAGCTGACGCTCTAATACTGCCATTACCCATCTCATTCCCCCTCAGATCCTCCGTACCACAGAGCTGACGCTCTAATACTGCCATTACCCATCTCATTCCCCCTCAGATCCTCCTTACCACAGAGCTGACGCTCTAATACTGCCATTACCCATCTCATTCCCCCTCACATCCTCCATACCACAGAGCTGACGCTCTAATACTGCCATTACCCATCTCATTCCCCCTCAGATCCTCCTTACCACAGAGCTGACGCTCTAATACTGCCATTACCCATCTCATTCCCCCTCAGATCCTCCATACCACAGAGCTGACGCTCTAATGCTGCCATTACCCATCTCATTCCCCCTCACATCCTCCGTACCACAGAGCTGACGCTCTAATACTGCCATTACCCATCTCATTCCCCCTCACATCCTCCATACCACAGAGCTGACGCTCTAATACTGCCATTACCCATCTCATTCCCCCTCAGATCCTCCGTACCACAGAGCTGACGCTCTAATACTGCCATTACCCATCTCATTCCCCCTCACATCCTCCGTACCACAGAGCTGACGCTCTAATACTGCCATTACCCATCTCATTCCCCCTCACATCCTCCATACCACAGAGCTGACGCTCTAATACTGCCATTACCCATCTCATTCCCCCTCAGATCCTCCTTACCACAGAGCTGACGCTCTAATACTGCCATTACCCATCTCATTCCCCCTCAGATCCTCCATACCACAGAGCTGACGCTCTAATGCTGCCATTACCCATCTCATTCCCCCTCACATCCTCCGTACCACAGAGCTGACGCTCTAATACTGCCATTACCCATCTCATTCCCCCTCACATCCTCCATACCACAGAGCTGACGCTCTAATACTGCCATTACCCATCTCATTCCCCCTCAGATCCTCCGTACCACAGAGCTGACGCTCTAATACTGCCATTACCCATCTCATTCCCCCTCACATCCTCCGTACCACAGAGCTGACGCTCTAATACTGCCATTACCCATCTCATTCCCCCTCACATCCTCCATACCACAGAGCTGACGCTCTAATACTGCCATTACCCATCTCATTCCCCCTCACATCCTCCATACCACAGAGCTGACGCTCTAATACTGCCATTACCCATCTCATTCCCTCTCACATCCTCCTTACCACAGAGCTGACGCTCTAATACTACCATTACCCATCTCATTCCCCCTCAGATCCTCCGTACCACAGAGCTGACGCTCTAATACTGCCATTACCCATCTCATTCCCTCTGAGATCCCTCCTTGCCATAGAGCTGACGCTCTAATACTGCCATTAACCATCTCATTCCCCCTCAGATCCTCCTTACCACAGAGCTGACGCTCTAATACTGCCATTACCCATCTCATTCCCCCTCAGATCCCTCCGTACCACAGAGCTGACGCTCTAATACTGCCATTACCCATCTCATTCCCTCTCAGATCCTCCATACCACAGAGCTGACGCTCTAATACTGCCATTACCCATCTCATTCCCTCTCAGATCCTCCATACCACAGAGCTGACGCTCTAATACTGCCATTACCCATCTCATTCCCTCTCAGATCCTCCATACCACAGAGCTGACGCTCTAATACTGCCATTACCCATCTCATTCCCCCTCAGATCCTCCGTACCCCAGAGCTGACGCTCTAATACTGCCATTACCCATCTCATTCCCCCTCAGATCCTCTGTACCACAGAGCTGACGCTCTAATACTGCCATTACCCATCTCATTCCCCCTCAGATCCTCCGTACCACAGAGCTGACGCTCTAATACTGCCATTACCCATCTCATTCCCCCTCAGATCCTCCATACCACAGAGCTGACGCTCTAATACTGCCATTACCCATCTCATTCCCCCTCACATCCTCCGTACCACACAGCTGACGCTCTAATACTGCCATTACCCATCTCATTCCCCCTCACATCCTCCGTACCACACAGCTGACGCTCTAATACAGCCATTACCCATCTCATTCCCCCTCACATCCTCCGTACCACAGAGCTGACGCTCTAATACTGCCATTACCCATCTCATTCCCCCTCACATGCTCCGTACCACACAGCTGACGCTCTAATACTGCCATTACCCATCTCATTCCCCCTCACATCCTCCGTACCACAGAGCTGACGCTCTAATACTGCCATTACCCATCTCATTCCCCCTCAGATCCTCCATACCACAGAGCTGACGCTCTAATACTGCCATTACCCATCTCATTCCCTCTGAGATCCCTCCTTGCCATAGAGCTGACGCTCTAATACTGCCATTAACCATCTCATTCCCCCTCAGATCCTCCTTACCACAGAGCTGACGCTCTAATACTGCCATTACCCATCTCATTCCCCCTCAGATCCCTCCGTACCACAGAGCTGACGCTCTAATACTGCCATTACCCATCTCATTCCCTCTCAGATCCTCCATACCACAGAGCTGACGCTCTAATACTGCCATTACCCATCTCATTCCCTCTCAGATCCTCCATACCACAGAGCTGACGCTCTAATACTGCCATTACCCATCTCATTCCCTCTCAGATCCTCCATACCACAGAGCTGACGCTCTAATACTGCCATTACCCATCTCATTCCCCCTCAGATCCTCCGTACCCCAGAGCTGACGCTCTAATACTGCCATTACCCATCTCATTCCCTCTCAGATCCTCCGTACCACAGAGCTGACGCTCTAATACTGCCATTACCCATCTCATTCCCTCTCAGATCCTCCATACCACAGAGCTGACGCTCTAATACTGCCATTACCCATCTCATTCCCTCTCAGATCCTCCATACCACAGAGACGACGCTCTAATACTGCCATTACCCATCTCATTCCCCCTCAGATCCTCCGTACCACAGAGCTGACGCTCTAATACAGCCATTACCCATCTCATTCCCCCTCACATCCTCCGTACCACAGAGCTGACGCTCTAATACTGCCATTACCCATCTCATTCCCCCTCACATCCTCCGTACCACAGAGCTGACGCTCTAATACTGCCATTACCCATCTCATTCCCCCTCAGATCCTCTGTACCACAGAGCTGACGCTCTAATACTGCCATTACCCATCTCATTCCCTCTCAGATCCTCCGTACCACAGAGCTGACGCTCTAATACTGCCATTACCCATCTCATTCCCCCTCAGATCCTCCATAGCACAGAGCTGACGCTCTAATACTGCCATTACCCATCTCATTCCCCCTCAGATCCTCCATACCACAGAGCTGACGCTCTAATACTGCCATTACCCATCTCATTCTCCCTCAGTCCCTTCTTGCCATAGAGCTGACGCTCTAATACTGCCATTACCCATCTCATTCCCCCTCAGATCCTCCATACCACAGAGCTGACGCTCTAATACTGCCATTACCCATCTCATTCTCCCTCAGTCCCTTCTTGCCATAGAGCTGACGCTCTAATACTGCCATTACCCATCTCATTCCCTCTCAGATCCTCCGTACCACAGAGCTGACGCTCTAATACTGCCATTACCCATCTCATTCTCCCTCAGTCCCTTCTTGCCATAGAGCTGACGCTCTAATACTGCCATTAACCATCTCATTCCCCCTCAGATCCTCCTTACCACAGAGCTGACGCTCTAATACTGCCATTACCCATCTCATTCCCCCTCAGATCCCTCCGTACCACAGAGCTGATGCTCTAATACTGCCATTACCCATCTCATTCCCCCTCAGATCCTCCGTACTACAGAGCTGACGCTCTAATACTGCCATTACCCATCTCATTCCCTCTCAGATCCTCCATACCACAGAGCTGACGCTCTAATACTGCCATTACCCATCTCATTCCCTCTCAGATCCTCCATACCACAGAGCTGACGCTCTAATACTGCCATTACCCATCTCATTCCCCCTCAGATCCTCCGTACCCCAGAGCTGACGCTCTAATACTGCCATTACCCATCTCATTCCCCCTCAGATCCTCCGTACCACAGAGCTGACGCTCTAATACTGCCATTACTCATCTCATTCCCTCTCAGATCCTCCGTACCACAGAGCTGACGCTCTAATACTGCCATTACCCATCTCATTCCCCCTCAGATCCTCCGTACCACAGAGCTGACGCTCTAATACAGCCATTACCCATCTCATTCCCCCTCACATCCTCCGTACCACAGAGCTGACGCTCTAATACTGCCATTACTCATCTCATTCCCTCTCAAATCCTCCGTACCACAGAGCTGACGCTCTAATACTGCCATTACCTATCTCATTCCCTCTCAGATCCTCCATACCACAGAGCTGACGCTCTAATACTGCCATTACCCATCTCATTCCCTCTCAGATCCTCCGTACCACAGAGCTGACGCTCTAATACTGCCATTACCCATCTAATTCCCCCTCAGATTCTCCGTACCACAGAGCTGACGCTCTAATACTGCCATTACCCATCTCATTCCCTCTCAGATCCTCCGTGCCACAGAGCTGACGCTCTAATACTGCCATTACCCATCTAATTCCCCCTCAGATTCTCCGTACCACAGAGCTGACGCTCTAATACTGCCATTACCCATCTCATTCCCCCTCAGATCCTCCTTACCACAGAGCTGACGCTCTAATACTGCCATTACCCATCTCATTCCCCCTCAGATCCTCCGTACCACAGAGCTGACGCTCTAATACTGCCATTACCCATCTCATTCTCCCTCAGATCCTCCGTACCACAGAGCTGACGCTCTAATACTGCCATTACCCATCTCATTCCCCCTCAGATCCTCCGTACCACAGAGCTGACGCTCTAATACTGCCATTACCCATCTCATTCCCCCTCAGATCCTCCGTATCACAGAGCTGACGCTCTAATACTGCCATTACCCATCTCATTCTCCCTCAGATCCTCCGTATCATAGAGCTGACGCTCTAATACTGCCATTACCCATCTCATTCCCCCTCAGATCCTCCGTACCACAGAGCTGACGCTCTAATACTGCCATTACCCATCTCATTCCCCCTCAGATCCTCCGTACCACAGAGCTGACGCTCTAATACTGCCATTTCCCATCTCATTCCCCCTCAGATCATCCGTACCACAGAGCTGACGCTCTAATACTGCCATTACCCATCTAATTCCCCCTCAGATTCTCCGTACCACAGAGCTGACGCTCTAATACTGCCATTACCCATCTCATTCCCTCTCAGATCCTCCGTGCCACAGAGCTGACGCTCTAATACTGCCATTACCCATCTAATTCCCCCTCAGATTCTCCGTACCACAGAGCTGACGCTCTAATACTGCCATTACCCATCTCATTCCCCCTCAGATCCTCCTTACCACAGAGCTGACGCTCTAATACTGCCATTACCCATCTCATTCCCCCTCAGATCCTCCGTACCACAGAGCTGACGCTCTAATACTGCCATTACCCATCTCATTCTCCCTCAGATCCTCCGTACCACAGAGCTGACGCTCTAATACTGCCATTACCCATCTCATTCCCCCTCAGATCCTCCGTACCACAGAGCTGACGCTCTAATACTGCCATTACCCATCTCATTCCCCCTCAGATCCTCCGTATCACAGAGCTGACGCTCTAATACTGCCATTACCCATCTCATTCTCCCTCAGATCCTCCGTATCATAGAGCTGACGCTCTAATACTGCCATTACCCATCTCATTCCCCCTCAGATCCTCCGTACCACAGAGCTGACGCTCTAATACTGCCATTACCCATCTCATTCCCCCTCAGATCCTCCGTACCACAGAGCTGACGCTCTAATACTGCCATTTCCCATCTCATTCCCCCTCAGATCATCCGTACCACAGAGCTGACGCTCTAATACTGCCATTACCCATCTCATTCCCCCTCAGATCCTCCGTACCACAGAGCTTACGCTCTAATACTGCCATTACCCATCTCATTCCCTCTCAGATCCTCCATACCACAGAGCTGACGCTCTAATACTGCCATTACCCATCTCATTCCCCCTCAGATCCTCCGTACCACAGAGCTGACGCTCTAATACTTCCATTACCCATCTCATTCCCCCTCAGATCCTCCTTACCACAGAGCTGACGCTCTAATACTGCCATTACCCATCTCATTCCCCCTCAGATCCTCCATACCACAGAGCTGACGCTCTAATACTGCCATTACCCATCTCATTCCCCCTCAGATCCTCCTTACCACAGAGCTGACGCTCTAATACTGCCATTACCCATCTCATTCCCCCTCAGATCCTCCGTACCACAGAGCTGACGCTCTAATACTACCATTACCCATCTCATTCCCCCTCAGATCCCTCCATACCACAGAGCTGACGCTCTAATACTGCCATTACCCATCTCATTCCCCCTCAGATCCCTCCATACCACAGAGCTGACGCTCTAATACTGCCATTACCCATCTCATTCTCCCTCAGATCCTCCATACCACAGAGCTGACGCTCTAATGCTGCCATTACCCATCTCATTCCCCCTCAGATCCTCCATACCACAGAGCTGACGCTCTAATACTGCCATTACCCATCTCATTCCCTCTCGGATCCTCCATACCACAGAGCTGACGCTCTAATGCTGCCATTACCCATCTCATTCCCCCTCAGATCCTCCATACCACAGAGCTGACGCTCTAATACTGCCATTAACCATCTCATTCCCCCTCAGATCCTCCATACCACAGAGCTGACGCTCTAATACTGCCATTACCCATCTCATTCCCTCTCGGATCCTCCATACCACAGAGCTGACGCTCTAATACTGCCATTACCCATCTCATTCCCCCTCAGATCCTCCGTACCACAGAGCTGACGCTCTAATACTTCCATTACCCATCTCATTCCCCCTCAGATCCTCCTTACCACAGAGCTGACGCTCTAATACTGCCATTACCCATCTCATTCTCCCTCAGATCCTCCATACCACAGAGCTGACGCTCTAATGCTGCCATTACCCATCTCATTCTCCCTCAGATCCTCCATACCACAGAGCTGACGCTCTAATGCTGCCATTACCCATCTCATTCCCCCTCAGATCCTCCATACCACAGAGCTGACGCTCTAATACTGCCATTACCCATCTCATTCCCCTTCAGATCCTCCATACCACAGAGCTGACGCTCTAATACTGCCATTACCCATCTCATTCCCCCTCACATCCTCCGTACCACAGAGCTGACGCTCTAATACTGCCATTACCCATCTCATTCCTTCTCACATCCTCCGTACCACAGAGCTGACGCTCTAATACTGCCATTACCCATCTCATTCCCCCTCAGATCCTCCGTACCACAGAGCTGACACTCTAATACTGCCATTAACCATCTCATTCCCCCTCAGATCCTCCATACCACAGAGCTGACGCTCTAATGCTGCCATTACCCATCTCATTCCCCCTCAGATCCTCCATACCACAGAGCTGACGCTCTAATACTGCCATTACCCATCTCATTCCCTCTCGGATCCTCCATACCACAGAGCTGACGCTCTAATACTGCCATTACCCATCTCATTCCCCTTCAGATCCTCCGTACCACAGAGCTGACACTCTAATACTGCCATTACCCATCTCATTCCCCCTCAGATCCTCCGTACCACAGAGCTGACACTCTAATACTGCCATTACCCATCTCATTCCCCTTCAGATCCTCCGTACCACAGAGCTGACGCTCTAATACTGCCATTACCCATCTCATTCCCCTTCAGATCCTCCATACCACAGAGCTGACGCTCTAATGCTGCCATTACCCATCTCATTCCCCCTCAGATCCTCCATACCACAGAGCTGACGCTCTAATACTGCCATTACCCATCTCATTCCCTCTCGGATCCTCCATACCACAGAGCTGACGCTCTAATACTGCCATTACCCATCTCATTCCCCCTCAGATCCTCCGTACCACAGAGCTGACGCTCTAATACTGCCATTACCCATCTCATTCCCCCTCAGATCCTCCATACCACAGAGCTGACGCTCTAATACTGCCATTACCCATCTCATTCCCCCTCACATCCTCCGTACCACAGAGCTGACACTCTAATGCTGCCATTACCCATCTCATTCCCCCTCAGATCCTCCATACCACAGAGCTGACGCTCTAATACTGCCATTACCCATCTCATTCCTTCTCACATCCTCTGTACCACAGAGCTGACGCTCTAATACTGCCATTACCCATCTCATTCCCCCTCAGATCCTCCGTACCACAGAGCTGACACTCTAATACTGCCATTACCCATCTCATTCCTTCTCACATCCTCTGTACCACAGAGCTGACGCTCTAATACTGCCATTACCCATCTCATTCCCCCTCAGATCCTCCGTACCACAGAGCTGACACTCTAATACTGCCATTACCCATCTCATTCCCCCTCAGATCCTCCGTACCACAGAGCTGACGCTCTAATACTGCCATTACCCATCTCATTCCCCCTCAGATCCTCCGTACCACAGAGCTGACGCTCTAATACTGCCATTACCCATCTCATTCCCCCTCAGATCCTCCGTACCACAGAGCTGACGCTCTAATACTGCCATTACCCATCTCATTCCCCCTCAGATCCTCCATACCACAGAGCTGACGCTCTAATACTGCCATTACCCATCTCATTCCCCCTCAGATCCTCCATACCACAGAGCTGACGCTCTAATACTGCCATTACCCATCTCATTCCTTCTCACATCCTCTGTACCACAGAGCTGACGCTCTAATACTGCCATTACCCATCTCATTCCCCCTCAGATCCTCCGTACCACAGAGCTGACACTCTAATACTGCCATTACCCATCTCATTCCTTCTCACATCCTCTGTACCACAGAGCTGACGCTCTAATACTGCCATTACCCATCTCATTCCCCCTCAGATCCTCCGTACCACAGAGCTGACACTCTAATACTGCCATTACCCATCTCATTCCTTCTCACATCCTCTGTACCACAGAGCTGACGCTCTAATACTGCCATTACCCATCTCATTCCCCCTCAGATCCTCCTTACCACAGAGCTGACACTCTAATACTGCCATTACCCATCTCATTCCCCCTCAGATCCTCCGTACCACAGAGCTGACGCTCTAATACTGCCATTACCCATCTCATTCCCCCTCAGATCCTCCGTACCACAGAGCTGACGCTCTAATACTGCCATTACCCATCTCATTCCTTCTCACATCCTCTGTACCACAGAGCTGACGCTCTAATACTGCCATTACCCATCTCATTCCCCCTCAGATCCTCCGTACCACAGAGCTGACACTCTAATACTGCCATTACCCATCTCATTCCCCCTCAGATCCTCCGTACCACAGAGCTGACGCTCTAATACTGCCATTACCCATCTCATTCCCCCTCAGATCCTCCGTACCACACAGCTGACGCTCTAATACTGCCATTAACCATTTCATGACATCTCAGATTTGCTGTTTGTAAACCCTTCTTCCCTCGTGGACATTTGAGCTGACACTCTGTCCGATGTCCTGCAGGAAGGATATGGGGGTGTAGGACGGTGCTCGGGGATATGAGGGTCCCCAGCCACACTTATTTCACGCCTCTCCAGACTTTCTAGCCGCCAGTAAATGACCCTTAACTAGATCCGGTCACCAGGGAATCTTCCAGATAAACATCTTATAACCAAACACTTTCTAGAGGGAAGATCCAGACATGACGGGCATGAGACCCTGAGCGTGACATCAGTGACTCGGTGCCAGCTGGAGTTCATCTCAACATTACGGTGCCACCTTGTACTACAGCCTGTGCCATCCAGAGCTGTGCCCCCCTAGAGCTGTGTCCCTCCAGAGCTGTGCCATCCAGAGCTGTACTGTCCAGAGCTGTGGCCCCCCCAGAGCTGTACTGTCCAGAGCTGTGCCCCTCCAGAGCTGTGCCCCCCCAGATCTGTACTGTCCAGAGCTGTGCCCCCCCCAGAGCTGTACTGTCCAGAGCTGTACTGTACAGAGCTGTGCCCCTCCAGAGCTGTGCCCCTCCAGAGCTGTACTGTCCAGAGCTGTGCCCCCCCCAGAGCTGTGCCCCCCCCAGAGCTGTGCCCCCCCAGAGCTGTGCCCCTCCAGAGCTGTGCCCCTCCAGAGCTGTACTGTCCAGAGCTGTGCCCCCCCCAGAGCTGTACTGTCCAGAGCTGTACTGTACAGAGCTGTGCCCCTCCAGAGCTGTACTGTCCAGAGCTGTGCCCCCCCAGAGCTGTGCCCCCCCCAGAGCTGTGCCCCCCCAGAGCTGTGCCCCCCCAGAGCTGTGCCCCTCCAGAGCTGTGCCCCCCCAGAGCTGTGCCCCTCCAGAGCTGTGCCCCCCCAGAGCTGTGCCCCCCCCAGAGCTGTGCCCCCCCAGAGCTGTGCCCCTCCAGAGCTGTGCCCCTCCAGAGCTGTACTGTCCAGAGCTGTGCCCCCCCCAGAGCTGTACTGTACAGAGCTGTGCCCCCCCAGAGCTGTGCCGTCCAGAGCTGTGCCCCTCCAGAGCTATACTGTCCAGAGCTGTACTGTCTAGAGCTGTGCCCCTCCAGAGCTGTGCCCCTCCAGAGCTGTACCGTCCAGAGCTGTGCCCCTCCAGAGCTGTGCCATGCAGAGCTGTACCATTCAGATCTGTGCCCCTCCAGAGCTGGGCCCCTCCAGAGCTGGGCCCCCCTAGAGCTGTGCCCCTCCAAAGCGTCCCCACCCCCCCGAGCTGTGCCCTCCAGATCCCATCTGGACATCTTGAACCACCCTGGGTGAACAGTGGCAGATCATGGTTTATAAATACCATAGATGATCATCTGGTCATCTCACATGTTGTCTTCTATGATGACTGTACATTACAAGAGCCGATTGCTTGACACTCTGAATACAGAAGGCCAGTGGTTCCTGACAAGTCCTTGTAGATGCTCATCAGACCCTGGGAATCAGCTTCTAACTGCTACCAGTAGGTGGCCAATGGATCCTGGGAATCTGACGAATGAATTCTGTGTACTAAATTGTATGCACCTTACTCTTCCTTTCCTTGTTTGTCAGAATGACTGGTGTCTGTCTATGTATTTGTATTATTATTGTTATTATAGCGCCATTAATTCCATGGCACTTTACATGTGAGGAGGGGTGTACATATTAAAAGTAAGGACAATAATCCTGAGCTATACAAGTCATGTGATACCGAAAGAGAAAGAAAGAGCCGCTGATGTCCTTGAAGTTATGAATAAAAAAGGCAAATTTTATTTTTAGATAATAATAGTAACATACATATAAATACACAAACTATCCCCAAGTGCCCCGTAACCTCTTGGACAAATTGAGAGCCTGTCACGTGATTGTCCAAATCATGGTGAGCCAAAGGAGTAAATGGTGGATCAGAAAAGTAGCAGCCAAAATGGCACAAGCCACACAGAGCCCAAGTATTATACCAAGTGGATGGAGGGCTCCGTGTGGAGTAAAAAAGTTATCAGGCTTACCCGAAAGAGGCGGCAGGGACAGGACGGAGGATGTGGAGCTCCCCGACGCGCGTTTCGCTTGAGAAAGCGGCTTTGCCACGTTTTGGGGTGATCAAAACAACACCAGCATTTCCCGTGGACGACACCACCCTTCACCAGGAATGGAGGCCTGCAATAACCGTCCACAATCCTTTATGTCTGCACTTTTTTTTTTTTTTTTTTTCTCATCCTTATTCTTATCCTTATCATTTTTACTTTTTTGTGTTTCATTTTTCTTTTATTTTTATATTTTTCTTTATATTTTTTTAGCATATTTCATATTTTTTCACAACTTTTATATGGTTGAGGTTGTATTATTTCAGTTATTATGCCCTGGATGACCCATGTGGGCCAGCATGTATCATCCATATGTTTAGGGCTATTGAAAATATATATTCAACATACAGCACTATTTATATAATGCTGGTTATGGATTTAGAGAGTTTCTTATTTAATATTAGTATTTTTCCTTGTTCAAAAATCATCTTCATGTGTCTAAAGAAAGAAGCGCCATTGTATGCATGTCGGGTATAAAGCTAGCGTAATATTTCTACTGAGGGGAAGGATTGTCTCACTGACAGGTACAGGAATCGTCTGATTGCACTGATCGCCTCAAAAGGTTGTGCAACAAAATATTAAGTTAAGGAACCATCATTTCTGTCCAGGCCGATCTCATGAGGTTTACTTTTTTTTTAAAATCCAGATCATAATTTTCAGAAGATAATACATGACTTTAGATACCCTCTAGATCAGAGGTCTCAGTAGGAACTAGATGACTTGTTTCTCCCTGTAGAGCAGAACTCTCATTAGATAACATATGGCTTGTGGATCCTTCTAGATCAGAGCTCCCAGTAGATAATACACGGCTTGTGATACCTTCTAGATCAGAGTTCCCAATATACAGTTTGCCTACTGTCTAGATCACAGCTCCCAGTAGATAATGAATGGCTGGTACCTTCCAGATTAGAGCTCCCAGTAGATCATACATGACTTGTATTACCTTTAGATCAGAGCTCTCAGTAAATAAAAAATGTCATGTGGTACCCTCTAGATAACAGTTCCTAGTGGATAATACATGGGTTGTTACACCCGTTAGATCAGATCTTTCACTAGATAATACATGGCTTTTGGTACATTTTAGATCAGAGCTTCCAGTAGTTATTACATGGCATGTAGTGTACTCTGGATCAGTAGTCCAGTAGATAATACTTGTGAAAACTTGTGACATCATCTAGACTAGAACTCCCAGTAGATATTACCCGGCTTGAGTCACCTTTTAGCTCAGAGCATCCAGTAAACAATACATGGCTTGTGGTACCTTCTAGATAAGAGCTCCTACTAGATCATGCATGGGTTGCTATACCCTTTAGATTAGACCTCCCAGTACATAATACATGTTTTGTGGTAGATCCTCTGTATCAGAGCTGCCAGTAGATAATACAAGACTTGTGGTTCCTTCTGGATCAGAGCTCCCAGTAGATCTTATACAGCTTGTGTGTAATAATTATGAAGGTACTATGGAATCTGATTGCGTAGGATGGAACAAATCTGAGACCAAAGTTGAGGCAAATAAACTGTATTTACCAAAGCAAGGAGTATAATCCTGAAATTAAAGCGAAGTGCACAGCACAAAACGGAAATATCCAGAAACTATGATAGCGGGGTGCGACTGCTAATAAAAGCATGTCCAGCAGTTATATGAAGCAAGAGTGCGACCGGCACTTAGACGTAGTGGTCCAGAAATATGCAGACAGTGGAGCCGACACCTTTCATGGGAGTCCCGAAATATGCAGGTGGAGTACAACAAGGAGAAGGTTTTTCAGTGTACTTCTCTTTGAGCTGAAAAGTCCCGCTGAAGTCCAGCACTGCAGCCTGCACAGACACAGTCCAAGAAGTATTACTCAGATAATAATGTCAGAAATTCTTGCAGACCACAGTAGAACCAGAAATGTACAGCTCCTCTCTTTAGAAGTTTGGACAAAAGATAACCACTGCCAGGATCAGGAAGAAGCACAGAGGACTGAAGTCAGCTGGAAGTGATGAGGCAGAGCACAGAATAAAGGAGCAGCAGCAGGAACTCCAGAAGCAAGCCAGGAGGAAGCTCAGAAGCCAACAGCAACAAAATACTCAGGTAAGGAGTGTTTCCCGACCCGCACTTAAATTACAGCTCCGACAGGAAGTTCAAGGACCGGGCGAAGTACCAGACTCCATCTTGACGAGGGCAAAACAGGCTCCATGGAACATCCGGAAACCTTACATTACTCCCACCTTAGAAGCAGCCTCAGGACGATCCAGGACCAGTTTTCCCGGGAAATTCTGATGAAACATGGCAATCTTTTGAGGCGCACAGATATTACTTGCAGGCTTCCAAGAGTTCTCCGACGAATATCCCTGCCACTTAATGAGGTACTACAGATGATCTCCTGTGGATCCTGGAGTCCAGAATCTCCTCCACAACAAATTGTTCTTGCCTGTCCACCAACACAGGCTGAGGAGGAGGAGGCGCAGTATGACCATGAAAAGTATTCGGAGACACAGGTTGTAATAAGGAGACATAGAACACAGGATGTACCTTCATGGTCCTTGGTAACTTCAGACGGCAGGCAACGGAGCTCATGATACCAGAGATCTTGAATGGACCAATGAATTTTTGTCCCAGCTTCTGTGACGGAACATTCAATTTCAAATTCTTGGTGGATAACCACACTGAGTCCCCTACCTTAAACATAGGTTGAGAAGACCTGCACCTATCGGCTGATCTTTTGTACCTCTCCTGTGCAGTAGATAGCGATTCCTTTAAAGTTTCCAGATTCTGTTTAATCACCGCCAACCTCTCATCTACTGCAGGCATCGGAGCATCGATTGGAAATCTGGTAAAAATACTAGGATGATAACCCAGGTTGGCAAATAAGGGGGTTACCTTAGTAGATGTACTCTGCGAGTTATTGTAAGAGAATGCTAGTAGAGGAAGCAACTCCAACCAGTCGTCCTGCGAGTGACTGATAAAGCACCGAAGATTCTGCTCCAAAGTCTGATTAGTCCGGTCCATCTGCCCATTAGTCTGAGGATGATATGCTGAAGACAGACAGACATTAACACCAAGCGCAGAAAAGAAACCCTTCCAGAATCTGGACGTAAACTGCACTCCCCGATCAGAGATGATTTAATCTGGAACTCCATGCAGCTGGGACACATTCTGAATGACCAGATCTACCATCTCCATAGCATAGGGAAGACCAGTACAAGGAATGAAGTGGGCAGCTTTAGTAAGGCAATGTACTGCACCCAGGATAGAATTCTATGAATTCCACTAAAAAGTACATAGAGATAGAACCCCCAAGGGCAAGAAGGAATGGGTAGTGGTTGAAACAATCCAGTAGGTGATTCACGAGGAGTCTTATTGCGTGCACATACCTCACAAGAGAGAACATAGGTCTTCAAGTCCTTCAGACAGGTAAGCCACCAAAAGAAACGGCTCAGGAACTCCTGTATCTTCTGTATTCCCCTAGGCCCAGCCAGATTGGAGTCATGAGCAAACTTGAGCACCTGCAACCTTACAAACTCTGGAACGTATAAATGTCGATTCCGGAACCACATACTATTCTTGAGAAGCAAGTCCACATCATCAGTCAGGTTAGCCAGAAATGAGCGTCGTAGGCCTCCTTAATAGTCCTCTATAAGTCCTTATTCTGGATGACTCCGACAAAGTTGGCATCCGACAAAATGGTCTTGGATGGAGCCCCAGGTACAGAATCCTTGGCATGGATTCAGGACAAGGCATCTGCTTTCCCATTACGTGAACCTGGGCGGTATGAAATGATAAAATTAAATTGATTCAAAAATAAACTCCAACGAGCCTGATGTGGAGAAAGATATCTAGCAGATTTAAGAAATTCCAGATTGCCATGAGCACAATAACTTGTTGTGCTGCCCCCTGCAGATGGTACCTCCTTTCCTTAAATGCAGCGATAATGTCTAGAAGCTCTTTATCTCCCACATCATAATTGTTCTCTGCAGCAGAAAGTCTATGAGAGAAAAAGGCACACAGATGTCACAGACCTTTCTCTCCTGTTCTTTACGAACGGATGGCCCCCAGACCACAATCCGAAGTGTCCACTTCCACAATGTAAGGATGTGCTCGGTTAGGATGAATCAACACCGGTGCAGAAGTGAAACTGGACTTAAGACAATCAAAAACCTTGAGATTGTGTAGACCACAAGAAAGGTCGACCTAAGAAGGAAAAACTGTCACTCAGCTAACTATCTCAGAAAAATTACGAATTAACCATCTATAAAAGTTAGCGAACCAGATAAAACGTTGTACTTCCTTGACATTCTTAGGTGCGGGCCAATCAAAAATAGCCTGGATCTGATTTGCCTCCATGTTAAGTCCCTGTGGCGAGATGACATAACCCAGAAATTGAATCTATGTGCGATGGAACTCACACTTCTCAGTGATGTAGAGATGATTCTCTTTCAGACGTTTCAAAACAGTCTTAACATGCTCTTGATGTTCCTCCACTAATACAAGCAAGTCCAGCAGTTATATGAAGCAAGAGTGCACTTATACCAGGGCTGTGGAGTCGGAGTCGTGGAGTCGGAGTCGGAGTCGGTGCTCATTTTGGTGGAGTCGGAGTCGGAGTTGGAGTCGGTATAAAATGGAGCGACTCCGACTCCTAAAATATATAATAAATTGGGTACAGTAATTCAATGCAGGATGTGCTGAATATTTTTTCATAGGAGTTTGGGAAAGTTATGAAATGTCCTATAAATGGCTGTTATATTCCTGATCTAAGGCTACATTCACACACAGCGTTTTTCCTGTGTTTTTTGAGGATACTTTTTTCAGCTGCAAAAGCTGATCATCTTTTTAAAAAACTGCATCACCTGAAAGGTTTTTGAGCTCATAGATAATGTTTTCAATAGCAAAAAGCAGATTAGAAATCTGCTCTATCCATTTATCCATATCTGTCTATCCATATCGTATCTGTACCAAAAAGAATGAAAACCGGGTAGTACACCAATATATATTCTGTTCTATCTAAATATCTTGATTATTGGATCATAAAAATGATTAAATGTCTGAGGTTCACATTGTACTACAATAAATTTTTCACTTAAATATAAGCAATATGTGTGGGAGTCGGAGTCGTGGAGTCGGAGTTGGAGTCGGAGTCGGAGTCGGTGTAAGGGAAATTGAGGAGTCGGAGTCGGAGTCACAGGTTTGGCTTACCGACTCCACAGCCCTGACTTATACATGGCACTTATACATGGTGGTCCAGAAATATGCAGACAGTGGCGCCGACACCTTTTATGGAAGTCCCGAAATATGCAGGTGGAGTACAACAAGGAGATGGTTTTTCAGTGTACTTCTTTTTGGGCTGAAAAGTCCCGCTCAAGTCCAGCACTGCAGCCTGCACACACACAGTCCAAGAAGTAATACTCAGATAATAATAATGTCAGAAATTCTTACAGACCACAGTAGAACTAGAAATGTATAGCTCATCTCTTTAGAAGTTTGGACAAAAGATAACCACTGCCAGGATCAGGAAGCAGCACAGACGACTGAAGTCAGCTGGAAGTGATGAGGCAGAGCACAGAATAAATGAAAAGCAGCAGGAACTCCAGAAGCAAGCCAGGAGGAAGCTCAGAAGCCAACAGCAACAAAATACTCAGGCAAGGAGTGTTTCCCGACCCGGACTTAAATAACAGAATGGACAGGAAGTTCAAGGACAGGGCGAAATTAAAAGAAAAGTCAAAGATGCTATAGGATTTTTACAGGATGAAAATAATGAAATGGTAAGACAGGATGTTGAGAAGGCTGAACTTTTAAATTCCTATTTTGCATCTGTTTTCTCTCAGAAAGGAAATGTAACACCAACTGTTATTCACTGTCCTATTAAGGGAATAGAAGAATCCAGGATATCTATAAACAGAAAGATAGTGAGGAAACACTTAGCTAACCTAAATGAATTCAAGTCTCCAGGTCCAGATGAATTACACCCCAGAGTACTGAAGGAGATAGCAGAAGAAATTTCTGAACCACTCTCCATAATCTTTGAAAATTCTTGGAGAACAGGAGAAGTGCCAGAAGACTGGAGAAGAGCAAATGTTGTTCCTATCTTCAAAAAGGGGAAGAAGGTGGACCCAGGCAACTATAGGCCGGTGAGTCTGACTTCTATACCAGGAAAGATCTTTGAACAAATTATTAAACAACATGTAAGTCAATACCTGGATAAGAATGAAGTGATCAAACAGAGTCAGCATGGGTTTGTAACTAATAAGTCATGTCAGACTAACTTAATTTCCTTCTATGACGGTATCACTGATTGGGTGGATCAAGGAAATGCTGTAGATATAGTATATCTTGACTTCAGCAAAGCATTTGACAAAGTCTCTCATACAATCCTTATTGAAAAAATGACTAAGTATGGAATGGACAAGGCAACTGTTAGGTGGATTCATAGCTGGCTTAGTGATCGGACCCAAAGAGTGGTCGTAAATGGCTGCAAATCCAGTTGGAAGAATGTCTCAAGTGGAGTACCACAGGGCTCTGTCCTGGGCCCTGTATTGTTCAACATCTTTATCAACGATTTAGATGAAGGAATTGAGGGTAAACTGATTAAATTTGCTGATGACACAAAGCTAGGAGGGATAGCTAATACTAGAGAAGAGAGAGAGAGGATTCAAAAAGATTTAAATAAACTGGAGAAGTGGGCAGTAACTAACAGAATGGTTTTTAACAGGGAGAAATGCAAAGTACTACATCTGGGCAATAAAAATGAAAAAAGCATATATAGAATGGGAGGAATAGGGCTAAGTGACAGCACATGTGAAAAAGACTTGGGTATACTAATAGATCACAGACTGAATATGAGTCAACAGTGTGATGCAGCAGCAAAAAAGGCAAATGCAGTTCTAGGATGTATTAACAGAAGCATACAGTCTAGATCACGTGAAGTCATTATTTCCCTCTACTCCTCTTTGGTCAGACCTCATCTGGAATATTGTGTCCAGTTTTGGGCACCACATTTTAAAAAAGACATCAACAAACTGGAGCAAGTTCAGAAAAGAGCGACCAGAATGGTGACCGGTCTGCAAACCCTGTCTTATGAGGAAAGGTTGCAGGATTTGGGAATGTTTAGTTTGCAAAAGAGAAGACTGAGAGGAGACTTAATTGCTGTCTACAAATATCTAAAGGGCTGTCACATTGTAGAAGGATCAACTTTATTCTCATTTGCACAAGGAAAGACTAGAAGCAATGGGATGAAACTGAATGGGAGGAGACACAGATTAGATATTAGAAAAAACTTTTTGACAGTTAGAGTGATCAATGAGTGGAACAGGCTGCCATGAGAAGTGGTGAGTTCTCCTTCAATGGAAGTCTTCAAACAGAGGCTGGACAGACATCTGACTGGGATGATTTAGCGAATCCTGCTTTGAGCAGGGGGTTGGACCAGATGGCCCAGGAGGTCCCTTCCAACTCTACGATTCTATGATTCTATTCTATGATTCTATGAAATTCCAGACTCCATCTTGGAGGTGGTACCCTCTAGAACAGAGATCATAGGAGATAATCCGTGGCATGTGGTACACTCTAGAACAGATCTCCCAGTAGATGATACATGGCTTGTTGTACCCCCTAGATCAGAGCTCCCAGTAGAAAATACATGGTTTGTGGTACCTTCTAGATCAGAACATCATTTTCCAGTAGACAATACATAGCTGTTGTACCCTCTAGATCAGTTTGCAGTAGATAATACATAGCTTGTGGTACCTGCTAGATCAAATCTCCCAGTAAATAATGCATGGCATGTTCTGCCCTCTAGATCAGAGTTCCTGGTAGATCTTACATGAACTTTGGTACCCTGTAGATGAGCGCTCCTAGTAGATAATACATGGCTTGTGGTACCCTCTTGATCACAGCTCCGAGTAGATAATACATGGTTGTGATGCCTTCTACATCAGAACTCTTAATAGAGTTCTGCCTTCTATATCAGAACTCTTAATAGATAATACAGTTGTGGCCAAAAGTATTGACACCCCTGCAATTCTGTCAGATAATACTCAGTTTCTTCCTGAAAATGATTGCAAACACAAATTCTTTGGTATTATTATCTTCATTTAATTTGTCTTAAATGAAAAAACACAAAAGAGAATGAAGCAAAAAGCAAAACATTGATCATTTCACACAACTCCAAAAATGGGCCAGACAAAAGTATTGGCACCCTCAGCCTAATACTTGGTTGCACAACCTTTAGCCAAAATAACTGCGACCAACCGCTTCCGGTAACCATCAATGAGTTTCTTACAATGCTCTGCTGGAATTTTAGACCATTCTTCTTTGGCAAACTGCTCCAGGTCCCTGATATTTGAAGGGTGCCTTCTCCAAACTGCCATTTTTAGATCTCTCTACAGGTGTTCTATGGGATTCAGGTCTGGACTCATTGCTGGCCACCTTAGAAGTCTCCAGTGCATTCTCTCAAACCATTTTCTAGTGCTTTTTGAAGTGTGTTTTGGATCATTGTCCTGCTGGAAGACCCATGACCTCTGAGGGAGACCCAGCTTTCTTACACTGGGCCCAGAGGCAGCAAAGCAACCCCAAAACATCAGGGAACCTCCGCCATGTTTGACTGTAGGGACTGTGTTCTTTTCTTTGAATGCCTCTTTTTTTCTCCTGGAAACTCTATGTTGATGCCTTTGCCCAAAAAGCTCTACTTTTGTCTCATCTGACCAGAGAACATTCTTCCAAAACGTTTAGGCTTTTTCAGGTAAGTTTTGGCAAACTCCAGCCTGGCTTTTTTATGTCTCGGGGTAAGAAGTGGGGTCTTCCTGGGTCTCCTACAAATACAGTCCCTTTTCATTCAGATGCCGACGGATAGTACGTGTTGACACTGTTGTACCCTCGGACTGCAGGGCAGCTTGAACTTGTGTGGATGTTAGTCGAGGTTCTTTATCCAACATCCGCACAATCTTGCGTTGAAATCTCTTGTCAATTTTTCTTTTCCGTCCACATCTAGGGAGGTTAGCCACAGTGCCATGGGCTTTAAACTTCTTGATGACACTGCGCACGGTAGACACAGGAACATTCAGGTCTTTGGAGATGGACTTGTAGCCTTGAGATTGCTCATGCTTCCTCACAATTTGGTTTCCCAAGTCCTCAGACAGTTCTTTGGTCTTCTTTCTTTTCTCCATGCTCAATGTGGTACACACAAGGACACAGGACAGAGGTTGAGTCAACTTTAATCCATGTCACCTGGCTGCAAGTGTGATTTAGTTATTGCCAACACCTGTTAGGTGCCACAGGTAAGTTACAGGTGCTGTTGATTACACAAATTAGAGAAGCATCACATGATTTTTCGAACAGTGCCAATACTTTTGTCCACCCTCTTTTTTATGTTTGGTGTGGACTTATATCCAATTTGGCTTTAGGACAATTCTTTTTGTGTTTTTTCATTTAAGACAAATTAAATGAAGATAATAATACCAAAGAATTTGTGTTTGCAGTCATTTTCAGGAAGAAACTGAGTATTATCTGACAGAATTGCAGGGCTGTCAATACTTTTGGCCACAACTGTACATGGCTTGTTGTATGCTCTAGATCAGAGCTTCCAGTAGATATTACATGGCTTGCGTTACACTCTGGATCAGTTTTCTAGTAGATAATATATAACACAATAAAAACAAAATAAAAGCCCATACCGGGTTTTCCTGAACAAATTCTTGGCTAAATAACTTGACCAGGTTCATGCTTACTTTTATTCTGCCTTGTGACTCACAGGTGTCCTGTTGTGACCACAATGCACTCCAGTGGTCTAATATGCTTCAGAGCGCATCCTGGAGGACACATAGTGACCCTCGCAAATATCAGTCGCTGCCTTACATATCCACCCCCTCTGTTCAAACTTTTGGGGTTGAACATTTGTCACCATACAGGGCGCCCGTGACAGGGCAACCGCATTTCCTTGTGATTTCCTTGCCCGATGTTCCACAGTAAAATTAAAATTTTTCAACGACCGGAACCATCGGGTGACCCACACTTTTCTCTCCTTGGCATTCCTCATACAGTCCAAGGGTGAATGATCTGTTACCAAGGGAAACGGACGGCCGAGCAAATAGCTTAGGGACTCCAAGGCCCACTTAATGGCGAGGCACTCCTTCTCCACTACGCTATATACGCTACGCTGAAGTTTCCTACTTAGGTAGGTGACCGGATGTTCCTCCCCGTTCACCTGCGACAGGACCGCTCCTAGGCCTTCATTAGAGGTATCCATCTGAACGATGAAGCGTTTCTGGAAGTTGGGGCTAATAAGGACGGGCTGTCCGCACAGCACCTCCTTCATGGATTGGTACACTTCCTCCACCTTGGGGTTCCCCCTGAGGAGATCAGTTAGGGTGGCGTTCTCCCGAAAAATTAGGTATGAACCTCCGGTAATACCTGATGATACCGAGAAACACTCTTACCTGTTTGGTGGTAAGAGGTCGAGGCCAGTTCTAAATGGCCTCGATTTTATTTATTTGGGGTTTATAATCCCACGGCCGATCGTGTCCCAAGTACCGGGCTTCATCGAGACCTACCACACATTTCTTGGGATTCGCCGTCAAGCCCGCGGCTCTAAGCGAATCTACTACCGTTTGCACCTGGGTCAAGTGGGTATGCAAGTCAGTACTAAAGATGATAATGTCATCCAAGTACGCTGACGCATACTTCCAATAGGGTTCCAACACTATGTCCATTAGGCTCTGGAAAATGGCTGGGGCCCCATGTAGTCTAAAGGGCAGGAAGACATAGTGGTACAGTCCCTCCGATGTTATGAATGCCGTCTTTTCCTTTGGTGACTCCGTAAGAGGCACCTGCCAATAACCCTTGGTCAGATTGAGCGTGATAAAGTACTGGGCCTGACCCAGATCCTTGATCAGCTCGTCCACCCAGGACATTGGGTAAATGTCGAACTTTGACACCTCGTTTAACTTTACCATAATGACCCGTCTGGCTTCGGGATTAGGACAATCGGGCTAGCCCAGTCACTCCAGGATTCCTCAATGACTCCCAGCTTGAGCATTTGTTTATGTCAAGAACACCGCACTGCACTTGCTCACTGAGCCAGTGCGCGTGTCCTGAGTAAAACAAACTGTGCTCAAAGATATCTATGGAGCGGGGCAGCAGCGGTGAAGATGCGTGCTTCAGACAAACAGGACCTGAAGCTTGTGACTGCTGGCATGGCCTAAGCTCCAGAGAGCTAGGAGCTGAAAGAAAACTTCAAGAAGGGTAACTACGGGACAAAGTTTCCAAGGGGATAGGCAGGGACATAAAGCAGATCAGGCCAGGGTCAAAGCACGAGATAGCACGACAGAACGGATAGTCAGGACGTAGCCAAGGAGTCTGAAACCAGAGAAACAGATATACGGTACAGAATCAGTAGGCAAACTCAAAACAGGGGACAGAACCGGGTCAGAACCATAGCAGCAAGCTAGAAGACAGGCACAAGGCACAGGCACACAGGGGTCACTACACTCGGCCAAGGGCAAAAGTATAACTGACGGGGATTGGAGTTTCCCAGGGCTATAAGAAGCTCTCCCCGAACCAAAGAGAGGCCACAATAATTAACCCCAGGTGTGCAGGTCAAAGCCTGCACTGGGCTCAAAGCATTAACCCCTGGCGTGCAGGTCAAAAACCTGCATTGGGATCATGACAGTACCCCCTCTCAACGGGGGGGCCTCTGGACCCCCAGGCTTCCCCTGGTATTTGGCATGGAAAGCACGAACCAGGCGATCCACAATTACCGAGTGAGCAGGGACCCATGAGCGATCCTCCGGTCCATATCCCTTCCAGTGGACCAGGTACTGCAAGGAGCGGCGCACCCGCCGAGAGTCCACAAAATGTCTGACCTCATACTCCAAGTGACCCTCCACCAACACTGGAGGAACAACAGACTCGGAATCCTCCTTGACAGACCCCACGGGTTTCAAAGAGATTTATGGAACACATTGGATATTTTTAAGGAGGCGGGGAGACGCAACCTATATTCCACTGGGTTGACTATCTCCACAATTTCGTACGGACCAATGAACTTTGGTCCCAATTTAGCTGATGGTACTTTCAAGTTGATAAGTGTGGAAAGCAAAACCTTCTCCCCCACCTGAAACATGTCCCAGGGTTCTCTTTTTGTCAGCGAAATATTTATACCTCCCCTGGGCCCGAGAGAAATTATGCTGGACTTCAGCCCAGAAGTTTTTTAACCGTTGAACGAATGCCTCCCCCCCTGGACAACCGGAATCCAACCATGAAAACTCCCCAAATTGAGGATTAAACCCATAATTGATAATGAATGGAGACATGTTGGTGGATTGACTCACCCGGTTGTTAAAAGCGAACTCCGCCAACGGTAACGCATCACACCAATCCTCCTGTCTGACGGAGGTCAGACACCTGAGAATCTCTTCCAGGGATTGATTGGTGCTTTCCATCTGACCATTACTCTCCGGTTGATATGCCGACGAGAAGGAGAATGAGATGCCCAATTTCTTACAGAATGCCCTCCAAAATTTGGCCACAAACTGCACACCGCTCTCCGTCACAACATTCAGGGGTACCCCATGCAATCGGACCACATGCACATGCAGCACAAACAACCGTGACAATGTTTCTGAGGGTAATGCAGCCAAGGGAATGAAATGGGCCTGTTTCGAAAACCTGTCCACCATCATCCAGATCACGGTATTGCCCCTGGAAGGTGGAAGACCGGTAATAAAGTTCATGGAGCGATGAGTCCATGGCCTTTCAGGAACGGGTAAAGGTATGAGTTCCCCAGCCGGCCGGTTATGCGAGCTTTTGGAACGGGCACAAACTCCACAAGCAGAAATAAATTTCTTGACATCGGACCCAAGTGAAGGCCACCAAAAACCCTGGCTACTGCCTCTCTAGTGGCTATGATACCGGGATGAGCACTAAGCCTAGACTCATGAAACTCCTGCAAAAGTCTAGGCTGCAATAAATCAGTAACAAACAATTTATTGCCTGGCCGCCGGAGCTAGGAACGGAGCCCTCAAAATTTCTTGTTCCGACTCTGACGAGACTCCCGCCACTACCACCCCGGGCGAAGAATGGAGGACGGCAGCTCAGGGGAGACACCGGGTCAAAACTTATGGTCAGGGCATCCGCTTTAACATATTTGGACCCGGTCGAAAAGTAATGGAGAATTGAAATCATGAAAAAGTGACCAACGGGCTTGTCTAGGAGTAAGCCTCTTAGCAGATTCAAGGTATGTCAAATTTTTGTGATCCGTGATAACAGTTATAGGGTGAGCCGCCCCTTCCAAAAAGTGCCTCCATTCTTCAAATTCCAGCTTGACCGCAAGAAGTTCTCTATTGTCTACATCATAGTTTCTCTCGGCGGAAGAGAACTTCTTGGAGAAGAAGGCACAGGGTTTGAGATTAGTAAGGGTGGCCGGACCCTGGGACAACACTGCCCCCACCCCCATTTCAGAAGCATCCACCTCCACAATTAATGGTTTGGACGGGTCTGGCTGAACCAACATCGGGGCGGACATGAAACATTTCTTAAGAGCTGAGAAGGACTCTTTAACGAGTCCCGACCAATTTTTTACATCAGCCCCCTTCCGGGTAAGATCCGTGAGTGGTTTAACCATTTGTGAGAAAACTTTAATGAATCTCCAGTAATAGTTGGCAAATCCTAAGAAGCGCTGGAGCCCCTTGAGATCACGAGGCTGAACCCAGTCTGTGATCGCCAGCACCTTCTTAGGATCCATATGAAACCCCTCACAGGACACAATCGGCCCCAAAAAAGACAGTTCCTGTACGAAAATGAACATTTTTCCAATTTAACAAACAATTGGTTCTCCCTGTGTCTCTGGATAACTGTCCGTAGATGTTGCAAGTGAGACTGACTGTCCGGGGAATATACCAAAATGTCATACAAATAAATGATAACAAAACGGCCTATGAGGTCAGAAAACACAACATTGATAAAGTTCTGGAAAATAGCGGGGGCATTAGTTAACCCAAATGGCACAACCAGGTTTTCAAAGAGTCCCTCTGATGTGAGGAACGCCGTTTTCCACTTGTCCCCTTCCCGAACCCTTATCAGGTTGTAGGCCCCCCGGAGATCTAATCTGGAGAACCATTGGGCCCCAGATAACTGGTTACATAAGTCTGGGATGAGGGGAAGCGGGTAAGTGTTCCTAACCGTTATTTTGTTAAGTTCCCGAAAGTCGAGGAACGGCCGCAAACCATCATCTTTCTTCTTCACGAAGAAGAATCCTGCTGCCACGGGTGAAACTGAAGGCCTGATATGCCCTTTGCGGAGACTCTCAGCTATGTTCTCTGGCCCAGACAAATTGAACAACCGAGCCTTAGGTAACTTGGCTCCGGGCACTAAATCAATGGCACAATCGTAGGGTCTATGTGGCGGCAGCATCTCAGCCTCGCTTTCGGAAAACACTTCTTCAAAATCCTTCAGGTACTCCGGAATACCTTCCAGACGACACAGATACGGATTTAAGAGTTAACAAGAGGTCCCAGGTTACAACATTTATCCTTCCATCCTAAATGAGTGATCTCCCCCGTTACCCAATCAATGATAGGATTATGGCATTGAAGCCAAGGCATCCACAGTACCAGTACCACAGGCAAGTTATCTAACACAAGACAACTTAGTTTTTCCACATGAGTGGGACCCACTTTCAGAGAAAAAAGTTCAGATCTGAAACAAATACCGTCACGGGTAAGAGGGGATGAGTCAATTGCCACAAGTCAATATCCGGGTATCAATCAGGTTAACAGCAGAACCACAGTCAACAAAGGCAGTAGTCTGAACAGGACCATCACCAAGTTCCAGTTGCACCTGAAGCACAATTTTTGCAAGTGAGGAAAAATGTACCTGAAGGTCTGGGTAGCCTACTCGACTTCTACCCAGACCTAGTCGTTTCCCGCCACCTTGGAGGATGACGGACAGGAGGGGCGGTCCTTCCAATGTCCAGATTCCCCACAATAGAACCACAACTGCTTCTCCTGGCGGCATCTTTCCTTCTCCTCACAGGTGATAGCACTCACCTCCATAGCCACAGGAGGAGTCCAGGTCTCACCTCCACTGGAGAATAACGATGTTTCGAGTTGCATAACGCCTCTTGCTCGCAGTCTGTGATCCATTCGAACCGCTTGGGTCATGGCATCCTCCAGGGAGTCAAGTGGAAGATGAACTGCCAGGGCATCCTTCAGACGTTCACACAGGCCTCTACGGAATAAACCCCGAAGGGCGGCATCACTCCAAGAAACCTCAGCTGCCCAACGTCTAAATTCATAAGAGAACCACTCAGCCGAGTGCTTCCCCTGGCAGACACTCATCACCTTGTCCTCAGCCAAACGCACTCTCTCCGGCTCCTCATAAATGTGCCCTAAGGCCTCAAAAAATGAATCCAGTCATTCTCTCCGGGCCAGAAGAGGAAAGAGAAAATGCCCAGGCTTGTGGGGCCCCCCTAAGCAGGGACATAACCACTCCCACCCTCTGTTTCTCATCCCCAGAGGAGCGGGGTCTCAAGGAGAAAAAGAGTTTACAGCCCTCCTTAAACGCTCTAAATTCACTTTTGTTACCAGCAAACGTATCTGGTAACTTAACCGGGGATTCGGGTGGGACTAAAATGACATTTCTAGTCCCCACCTGCTGAAAGTGCTCCCTGAATCGAGTCCGCAACCTGCCGTTGGCACTGGGCCAGAGTTTGGTATTCTAAATTTAGCTTCTGCAGCGACTGAGTTAAGCATTTCACCTGCTCAGATAAGGCATGCATTGGGTCCATGCTGCAGAAGGGGGAAAAAAAAAGTTCACGGTCAGTTATAATGTCAGGTACACGCACTGCACTTGCTCACTGAGCCAGTGCGTATGTCCTGAGTAAAAAACTGTGCTCTAAGATACCTGTGGAGCGGGGCAGCAGCAGTGAAGATGCTTGCTCCAGACCAGCAGGACCTGAAGCACGTGACTGCAGGGGGCGTGGCCTAAACTCCAGAGAGCTAGGAGCTGAAGGAAAACTCCTAGCAGGGTAACTACGGGACAAAGTTACCAAGGGGCATAGACAGGGACGTAAACCAGATCAGGCAAGGGTCAAAGCACGGGATAGCACGACATTACCAAAGGATTAGACAGAACGGATAGTCAGGACGTAGCAGCAGTCAGAAACCAGAGAAGCAGATACACAGTACAGAATCAAAAGACCAACTCACAGTGGGGGACAGAACCGGGTCAGAACCATAGAAGCAAGCTAGAAAACAATCACAAGGCACAGGCACACAGGGGTCACCACACTCAGCCAAGGGCAAAAGTCTAACTGACGCGGATTGGAGCTTCCCAGGGCTATAAGAAGCTCTCCCCGAACCAAAGAGGCCACAATAATTAACCCCAGGTGTGCAGGTCAAAGCTTGCACTGGGCTCAAGACATTAACTCCTGGCGTGCAGGTGGTCAAAAACCTTCTTTGGGATCATGACAGTTTCACCTCACTCGCGATGTCTGGTCTGCGGGCCTCGGGCACACGGTACGGTTTCATTCGTACCCTTATGTGAGGCTCAGTGACAGTGTAATGCTGGATGACAGAGGTATGACCGGGTAGACCCGAGAATAAATCAGTATTCCCTTGTATCAATTTCCGCATCTCTCGCCTCTGCTGTTTCGAGAGGGTGTCTCCTATTTTTACCTCTGCCTCCGTCCGGGCCCATATCGGAGGGTCCCCAGATGGTAGGTCGGGGCATACACCCAGTCCTTCCATGCTTTCAACAGATTCACGTGATACAACTGTTTGGGCTTTCTTTTTCCCGGCTGCTATACTCGGTAGTTTACTTTGCCCCGTTTTGCCGAACTTCATACGGCCCTTGCCACTTGGCCATGAGCTTGCTTTTGGCAGTAGGGTCCAAAACCAACACCCGATCTCCTACGTTAAAAGCGAACTGCGGCCTTTTTGTTATACACGCGGCTCTGCGCTGCCTGAACATCCAGCAAATGCTCCTTTACTATAGGCATGACAGCTATGATTTAGTCCTGCATGTTGGCTACGTGCTCAGTGACACTCTTATGGGGTGTAGGTTCCTGCTCTCACGTCTGTTTGGCTACGTCCAACAGACCCCTAGGGTGCCTGCCATACAGTAGCTCAAAGAGTGAAAATCCAGTGGAATCCTGCGGTACCTTCCGTATGGCGAATTTCAAGTAGGGCAACAATTCTTTCCATCCTTAGAGACTACCTTCTTCAACATGGATTTTAGGGTTTTGTTGAAGTGCTCGACTAACCTGTCGGTCTGGGGGTGATACACCGACGTGCGCAACTGTTTTATTTTTAGAACCTTGCACAGTTCCTTTGTCACCTTGGACATAAAAGGAGTCCCCTGATCAGTGAGGATCTCCTTTGTTAGCACTAGGCGACAGAACATGGCAAACATCTCCCAGACTGAGGAGTGCCACAGCGAAATGGCCTCCGGGTTGATTCTTTTACTATTGATATAGTTGAACAGTTTTTATGAAGAGGTAAGCTATAGACTGGACCAAGGTGAGTCATTGGACGTGGTATATCCTGATTTTCCCAACGCGTTTGATACCGTGCCACACAAGAGGTTGGTACACAAAATGAGAATGCTGGGTCTGGGGGAAAATGTGTGTAAATGGGTAAGTAACTGGCTGAGTGATGGAAAGCAGAGGTGGGTTATATATAGTATATTCTCTAACTGGGTCGCTGTGACCAGGTCGCTGTAATCACTGTGTCACTGGGTCGCTGTGACTGCAGGGGTCGGTGTTGGGACCTCTTCTCTTCAACATATTTATTAACGATCTATTAGTAGAAGGTTTATACAGTAAAATATCGATATTTGCAGATGATTCAAAACTATGTAAAGCAGTCAATAAAAGAGAAGATAGTATTCTGCTACAGATGGATCTGGATAAGTTGGAAACTTGGGCCGAAAGGTGGCAGATGCGGTTTAACACTGATAAATGTAAGGTTATACACATGGGAAGAAGGAATCACTATCACCATTACACACTGTTCGGGAAACCTCTGGGTAAATCTGACATGGAGAAGGACTTGGGGATCCTAGTTAATGATAAACTTACCTGGAGCCACCAGTGCCAGGTAGCGGCTGCCAAGTCAAACAGGATCATGGGGTGCATTAAAAGAAGTCTGGATACACATGATGAGAGCATTATACTGCCTCTGTACAAATCCCTGGTTAGAACGCACATGGAGGACTGTGTACAGCTTTGGGCACCGGGGCTCAGGAAGGATATAATGGAACTAGAGCGAGTACAAAGGAGGGCAAAAAAATTAATGGGGGAACTACAAAACCCAGAGAGATTAGCAAAATTAGGATTTAGTCTAGAAAAAAGACGACTGAGGGGCGATCTAATAACCATGTAAAAGTGTATAAGGGGACAATACAAATATCTCTCTGAGGATCTGTTTATACCAAGGAAGGTGACAGTCACAAGGGGGCATTCTCTGCGTCTGGAGGAGAGAAGGTTTCTCCACCAACATAGAAGAGGATTCTTTACTGTTAGGGCAGTGAGAATCTGCAATTCCTTGACTGAGGAGGTGGTGATGGTGAACTCAGTCGAGGGGTTCAAGAGAGGCCTGGATGTCTTCCTGGAGTGTAACAATATTGTATCTTACAGTGATTAGGTTCTTTAGAAGGACGTAGATCTGGGGATTTATTGTGACGGAATATAGGCTGAGCTGGATGGAGAGGGGGCTTTTTTTTTCGGCCTTGCTAAGTATGTTACTGTGTTACTATTGGTGTGACAGGAGTGATTCCTCATAAACCCATGCTGATATGGAGTTACACAGTTATTCTCTGTGAGATCCTCCAGAATAACATCCCTCAGAAACTTCACATATCTCACCAACAATAGAGGTTAGACTTACTGGCCTATAATTTCCAGGTCACTTTTAGAGCCTTTTTGAATATTGGTACCACACTTGCTATGCGCCAGTCCTGTGGAACAGACCCCGTCGCTATAGAGTCTCTAAATATAAGAAATAATGGCTTGTCTATTACATGACTTAGTTCTCTTAGTACTCGTGGGTGTATGCCATCCGGACCCGGAGATTTATCTATTGTTATCTTATTTAGCCGGATTTGCACCTCTTCTTGGGTTAGATTGGTGACCCTTAATATCGGGCTTTCTTTGTCTCTTGGCATTTCATTTTCCACCGTGAATACCGTGGAGAAGAAGGTGTGTAATATATTCGCTTTTTCCTCGTCATCTACAACCATACTTTCCTCACAGTTTTATAAGGGGCCTACACTGTCACTTATGATTCTGTTACTATTGATATAGGTGAAGAACAGCTTGGGATTAGTGTTACTCTCCTTTGTGCTTCTCTGTTTCCTTTTTGGCAGCTTTGATTAGTTTTTTAGATAATTAATTTTTCTCCCTATAGTCTTTAGATCTTCAGCGGGGCCGTCCTGCTTTAGTGGTGTAAATGCTTTCTTGTTACTGGTAATCTCCCCTCTTACGTCTTTGTTTAGCCACATTGGGTTTTTCCTATTTCTTGTCCTTTTATTCCCACAAGGTATAAACCGCTTACAGCGCCTATTTAGGATGTTCTTACACATTTCCCATTTATTATCTGTATTCTTATTTCTGAGGACATTGTCCCAGTCACCAGATTAAGGGCATCTCTAAGCTGGTCACACTTTGCCTTCCTAAAGTTCAGTGTTTTCGTGACTCCCTGACAAGTCCCCCGAGCGAAACACAAGTGACACTGTACAATATTGTGGTCGCTATTTCCTGCACATCTGTTATTCTGTCAGGTCTGTTAGATAGTATTAGGTGTAAAGTGCTGCTCCTCTGGTCGGATTCTGCACCAATTGTGAAGGATAATTATTCTTGGTTATTAGCAGAAACCTGTCGCCTTTATGGGTTTCGCAGATCTCTGTTTCCCAGTTAATATCCGGGTAGTTAAAGTCCCCCATAACAATGACCTCATTATGGGTTGCAGCTTCATCTATCTGCCTTAGTAGTAGACTCTCCATGATTTCTGTTATATTTGGGGGGTGTAACAGACCCCATTGAGAATTTTGTTACTATTTTTCCCTCCATGTATTTCGACCCATATGGACTCCACTTCTTTTGCGTTCCCTGTTGGTGTGAAGTGGTTAATATGGCAGATGTGACGTGTGGGGAGTATGGTTTACTAGATTAGGGAAGTAATTCTATCAGGACAAGGACAAAAAATAGAATTTTCATTTCCTTACACATGTAGAAAAAGCAGCTGCAAACCCAATATAGCTAAGACCATGCAGCCCTCCAGAGGAATGCGGCTCCCGAAGAGTACAACCTCCAAAGGAACCATCAGGTCAGCCTCACCCAATACGTGGGGCGCAGAATCTGGTATGTAAAGGCTCTACTTCAACCAGAGTGAGGTACAAACAATAGAGCCATGAAATATTGAGAAGGTCCATCAACTCTGATGTGGCCATGAGAGGAGGATGTCATCACGAAGGCTTGTTTGTTGCATTTGTGTCATTTTTTAACTTGTTATATCTTTTCTCCGCAGAATGAAAACCTGTAAGCATCAGCCTTGGAGGAAGGAAGAATGCTGCCGCTCGGGGTCTACCTGTTGCTTCTGATTGCTTGTTCCCCATCCTATTCCTCTCTGGGGACTTTGGAGCTCCACATTGATGAAGAGCAGCCAGCCGGAACCATCATTGGGGACATCAGTGCGGGTCTTCCACCAGACTCCACTGGGCACATGTTTTTTATTTCGGCACAGGAAGGGAGTGGTGTAACCAGTGATTTAGAGATAGATGAGCACACCGGGATAATTAAAACTGCTCGAGTCCTTGACAGGGAACAGAGGAACCAATATAGCTTCATAGCAGTCACCCCAGAAGGTGTCACTGTGGAAGTGGATATTCATGTGGATGATATTAATGACCACACTCCTACATTTGTTAAAGGTCGTGTACAGATTGGCATTCCAGAGCACACACCCCGGGGGACAAGTTACCCTCTAGAACCAGCTATGGATTTGGACAGCGGAGCATTGGGCACTCAGGGTTATCTTATCAAAAGGGGAGATCCCATGCAAGCATTCCGATTAGAAACCCGCCATACGTCTAGTGGTACGCTGTCTGTAGAATTGGTAGTCAACGCCGATCTAGACCGGGAGAATCGCTCTTCGTACTCTTTAACTCTGGAGGCGTATGATGGCGGCTCTCCAAGTCGTAGCTCTCAGATGAAATTGGACATATCTATCCTGGACATCAATGACCATGCTCCAGCGTTTAATCAAAGCCGCTATCAGGCTCTCATTTCAGAAAGTCTTTTACCAGGATCTAGTGTCCTTCAGGTGTACGCCACAGATGCCGATCTTGGTCACAATGGGGACATCACTTATGAGATCAATCGCAGGCAAAGTGATCCAGAGGGTTTCTTTACTATCAATCCACATTCCGGACTTATCCAGCTTAGTAAACCATTGGATTACGAGACTCGGAAAGCTCATGAACTGGTTGTGCAAGCAAAGGATGGAGCTAGTCAGCCAGAGGTTGGCACAGCATTTGTCTCTATACAGGTACGAGACTCTAACGACAACCAGCCCAGCATGACCATTATTTTTCTGAGTGAGGATGGAGCCCCCAGAGTGTCAGAGGGGGCCACACCAGGCCAATATGTGGCTCGAATCTCTGTATCCGATCCGGACTATGGCGAGCACCCTGACGTGGATGTGACACTGGAGGGTGGGGAGGGAAAGTTTGCTTTGACCACAAAAGATAGCATCATCTACCTCATTTGTGTGGACAAATTACTAGACCGTGAGGAGCGAGATTCTTATCGACTGAGGGTTCTGGCTACAGATTCGGGAACTCCTCCATTAAGAGCAGAGTCCTCATTTGTTCTTGAAGTAACGGATATAAATGATAACCCTCCAGTCTTTGACCGTCAACAATACAGCCACAGCGTACCAGAGGCCGTCCATCCTGGGAGCTTCCTTCTCCAGGTCACAGCTCGGGATAAAGATCAAGGTGTGAATGGAGAGATTAGATACAGTCTTCTGGACACACCATGGTTCAATATCCATCCCGAGACCGGGGTCATCACCACAGCTGCCCCACTGGATTATGAAAAAGACCCACAGCCACAAATGACAGTAGTGGCTTCAGACCGTGGCGTGCCACCACTGACCTCCACCGCTATTGTCAGGGTCCAGCTGCTGGATGTTAATGATAATCATCCTGTCTTCGCCAGTGCAATTTATAATGCCACGCTGAGTGAGGGCTCTCCACGGGGCACCTGCTTCCTAAAGGTGAGAAACATTTTCTGATTCTACAATATACTGTCAAACATAACGGTTGATCTCTCCACTAGAGTTGAGCGAAACGAGTTGGTCAAATTCAAAAGTCGCCGACTTTCGCTAAAGTCGTGTTTCCCAGAATGCTTGCACGTGACTTTTTTCAGCCACTGAGCAAGGACGTACTTTGACGGCAACGAGATGACATGGGCAGCGTCCGGTGGGAGAGAGAGAGATTTTGCGCACTTTAAAAAAGCGGTCCGACATGTAGGTGTGTTTACTGTCCTCCACTTCCTGCCGACTTTGCTTCCCCATTGACTTGCATTGGGTTTCGTGTTTCAGTCGGACCTTCGACTTTTCCCGATAGTCGGACGATTTCGTTCGTGAAACCCGACTCTACCCTAAAAAAGGCAAAGTTGCTCATCTCTACTCTCCACCAATCTTGTGTATACATTACATGGGCACCAGGATACATGGGTTTGATGCAGAGCCAGCACACATAGGCCTACCAAAGGACAACCACACACAAAGCAAGACCGAAGGACTATCATACAACTGGGCTTACCGAGAGACTACCACACACATGGGCATATCAAAGAACCACCATACACCTTTCTATGCAGAAGGATTCCATACATACATAGTTACTGTAGCAACACAGTAACATAGTTATCAAGGCCAAAAAAAGACATTTGTCCATCCAGTTCAGCCTCTATTCCATAAGAATAAATCCCCAGATCTCCGTCCTTCTAAAGAACCTAACAATCACTGTAAGATACAATATTGTTACGCTCCAGGAAGACATCCAGGCCTCTCTTGAACCCTTCGACTGAGTTCGCCATCACCACCTCCTCAGGCAGGGAATTCCAGATTCTTACTGCCCCAACAGTAAAGAATCCTCTTCTATGTTGGTGGAGAAACCTTCTCTCCTCCAGACGCAGAGAATGCCCCCTTGTGACCGTCACCTTCCTTGGTATAAACAGATCCTCGGAGAGATATTTGTGTTGTCCCCTTATATACTTATACATGGTTATTAGATTGCCCCTCAGTCGTCTTTTTTCTAGACTAAATAATCCTAATTTTACTAATCTCTCTGGGTATTGTAGTTCCCCCATCCCCTTTATTAATTTTGTTGCCCTCCTTTGTACTCGCTCTATATCCATTATATCCTTTTTTTTCAAACGAAGTCTAAGAGTGAAGTTAGCGCTCAAATTGCGTCTGGTGATGAGACACCCAAGTCCCCACCTCACACCTTAGATTGTTGATGTGCAATTGCTCATCTTCTTGTGAAATACTTTTAAATTTTTGCAATAAAGGAATTCATTTTGTATATACCTGGATCAGAAGCTAAATTTTTCCCTCTTCTCCTGCATACTGAAGAATTATCACATACTAGGCATACTAAAGGACTACCACATACTAGGCATACTAAAGGACTACCACATAGTAGGCATACCAAAGGACTACCACATACTAGGCATACCGAAGGCCTATCTCACACACAGGCATACCAAAGCACTACCACACACATGGGAATTATTATTATTTATTTCTATAGCAGCATTGATTCCATGGTGCTGTACATGAGAAGGGGTAACATACAAATTACAGATACTGTATCACTTAGAGAAAACAAACTAAAACTCACAGACTGATACAGAGGGGAGAGGAACCTGCCCTTTCGGGCTTACATTCTATAGGATGGTGGGGAAGGAGACAGTAGGTTGGGGGGTTGCAGCAGCTTCGGTGTTGGTTGAGGCGGTAGCTCCAGTAGTGGTGAGGAGGCAGCGGGGATCATTGCAGGCTGTAGGCTTTCCTGAAGAAGTGCGTTTTCATGTTCCTTCTGAAGAATCCGAATGTGGTTGATAATCGGACGTGTTGGGGCAAAGAATTCCAGAGGATGGGGGATATTCAGGAGAAGTCTTGGAGGCGGTTGGGTGAGGAGCGAATAAGTGTGGAGGAGAGAAGGAGGTCTTGGGAGGACCGGAGATTACATGAGGGAAAGTATCGGGTATGGGGCAGCACGGTGGCTCAGTGGTTAGCGCTGCAGCCTTGCAGCGCTGGAGTCCTGGGTTCGAATCCCACCAAGGACAACATCTGCAAGGAGTTTGTATGTTCTCCCCGTGTTTGCGTGGGTTTCCTCCGGGCACTCCGGTTTCCTCCCACACTCCAAAGACATACTGATAGGGAAATTAGATTGTGAGCCCCATAGGGGACAGTGTTCAAAATGTGTGCAAACTGTAAAGCGCTGCAGAATATGTTAGCTCTATATAAAAATAAAGATTAATTAAAGATTAATTAAACATATGGGGGAGACATATAGATGGCCTTGTAGGTCAGTATTAGTAATTTGAACTGGATTCGTTGAGGGAATGGGAACCAGTGAAGAGATTTGCAGAGGGGAGAAGCTGAGGAGTAGCGAGGAGAGAGATGAATTAGCAGCAGAGTTAAGAATGGACTGGAAAGGTGAGAGGGTGTTAGCAGGAGGCCACAGAAAAGGATGTTGCAGTAGTCGAGGTGGGAGATGATGAGGGCATGCACAAGCATTTTAGTAGAGTGAGGGTTGAGGAAAGGACGGATTCTGGAGATATTTTTGAGCTTTAGGTGACAGGAGGTGGCGAGAACTTGGATGTATGGTTTGAAGGACAGGGCAGAGTCAAGGGTTACTCCGAGGCAGCGGACTTCTGGTACAGGGGAAAGCGTGATGTCGATAATTGTGATAGGTAAGGAAGATCTGTGAGATCATGGAAAGATGATGAGTTCAGATTTGTCCACACTGAGTTTGAGGAAGCGAGAGGAAAAGGAGTATATGGCTGATGGACACGCCCGGATTCTGGACAGCAGAGAGGTGACGTCTGGGCCAGAGAGGTAGAACTGAGTGTCATCATCATAAAGGTGGTACTGTAATCCGTGGGACTTTATGGGTTGCCCCAGGCCAAGTGTATAGCTTGAGAAGAGTAGTGGTCCTAGAACAGAGCCTTGGGGGACTCCAACATCGAGAGGGTGAGATGAGGAGGTAATGTGGGAGTGGGAGACGCTGAATGTGCGGTTGGAAAGGTATGAGGAGATCCAGGATAGGGCAAGGTCTTTGATGCCAAAGGAGGAGAGGATCTGTAGTAGAAGGCAGTGGTCAACTGTGTCAAAAGCAGAGGACATATCTAGAAGGATGAGTATAGAGTATTGTCCGTTAGCTTTGGCTGTAAGTAGGTCATTAGTAATTTTGGTCAGGGCAGTCTCAGTGGAGTGATGGGGGCGGAAAGGAGGTGGAATGGGTTAGGGTCGAGTGCACAGGTTGTGAGGTGCAATTTGGTGGGGACACAATTAAGCTCCCCTTCAGTGATGTTGGAGAGTGAGGTTATGGGGTTTAGGCATTGGTCTGGTATACAAAGGGGTTGTGGTGGTTGAGTGATGAAGACTTGCCTTTTTGGTTGATCTTATTTTTGAAGTGTGTGGCAAAGTCCTCAGCAGAGATGAGGGAGGTTGGAGGGGGCAGTGGTGGGCGGAGGAGGGAGTTAAAAGTTTGAATAACTGGGGGTTGTAAGATAGGGAAGATACGAGGGTTGTGAAGTAGGCCTGTTTAGCAGAGGTGAGAGCTGATTTGAAAGCGAGTGTTGCCTGTTTGAATGCAGTGAAGTCGCCTTGCAAATTTGTTTTCTTCCAACGCCGCTCTGCAACCCTGGACACTTGCTGGAGATGTTTAGTGGTGTTATTGTGCCAGGGTTGTCTGTTGGTACGTCGTATTCTGCCAGGAACGAGAGGGGCGACCGTGTCAATAGCTGATGCGAGAGTGGCATTGTAGAAAGCGGTGGCACTGTCTGTGTCATGGAGTGAGGATATGGATGCCAGTGGTAGAATAGAGTCAGAGCGCATGGGTGTCTAGGTGTGCAAAGTTTCTGCGGAGGTGTGCATGTTGCTGGACATGGGTGACAGGTGAGGAGGACAGGGATGAGAAAGTGAGTAGATGGTGGTCACATAGAGGGAGAGGGGAGGTGGTGAAGTTAGAGAGCAGAGGCGGGTGAAGGCCAGGTCTAATGTGTGTCCGTCTGTGTGGGTGGCTGAGTAGGACCGCTGAGTAAGTCCAAAGGATGAAGTAAGGGACAGGAGTTTGGGGGCTGCTGACTGAAGGGTATCAGTGGGGATGTTGAAGTCACCCAGGATGATAGTGGGGATGTCAGTTGAAAGAAAGTGAAGAAGCCAGGTAGAGAATTGGTCAATGAAGGCAGTGGTCGGGCCTGGAGGTCGGTATATGACAGCTACTTGGAGGTTGGAGGGAGAGTAGATTCGGACAGAGTGGACTTCAACAGAGGGGAGGGAAGAGGTGGGATTGGGCTAAAGGTGCAGTTGTAAGAAAGGAGAAGACCCACTCCTCCACCATGTCTGTTGCCAGGGCGAGGACTGTGGTTGAAGTGGAGGCTGCCGTAACAGCGCAGCAGGGGAGGCGGTGTCGGAGGGTGTCAGCCAGGTTTCTGTGAGGCCGAGAAAGGCAAGATTACGAGAGAGAGGTCATGAATCACATGGGGCTTATTGCAGATGGAGCGGGCATTCCAAAGTGCTCCAAAGAGAGGGAGCAGGGGGTTGGGTGTCAATGGCACAGGTTTTACATTGGAGAGATTGCGGTAGTTCTTATTAGATAGGGAGCAGTAGGAAGGGGTAGTAATGGGGGGGTATGAGCTGTGGGGGTCCAGGATTGGGAGATATGTCACCAGCATACCTCCCAACTTTTGAAGAAGGTAAAGAGGGATGAAGGCGGCGGCGCGCTACGCGTGCCGCGGCAAGTTTTAGGACACGCCCCTAGCCACACCCATTTTTAAGCCACACCCATTTACTCCTGTGTCCCCTCTGTACTCCTTTGTCCACCCCAGACTCCTGTGTCCCCTCTGTACTCCTCTGTCCACCTGTTGTTATGAATGGGTCACCGAGGAGAAAAAAGCAAAACAGCTAAGCCACAGAAAACCAGAGTGGTTGGTAACTATGCAGATTGCAGATCCCTGATCTTACCACACAACTAGCAGTAGCCGTGGAGCGTGCCTACGATGAACCTAGACACCTCGTCACGGCCGGAGGACTACATAAGCCTAAAGCAAGAAAAGGGAAAACTAACTGCCCCAGAGCAGACCCCAAAGGAATAGATAGCCCCCACACATGTATTGACGGTAAAACAAGATGAAGGCACAAACACAGGCAGGAAAATAGGCTGAGCAAATGACGGGGCCCAAACTAACTAGACAGGAAAGGAAAGGGAAGACACTGTCTGCAACCTGCAAAAAACCCTACAAAAATAATGTCCAACACTTCTGATAGCAAAATTAACCCTGAAGTCACTAGACTTCTCCCACTATATCAGCACTCTGAAATATTCTGAGACAGAGCAAAAAGAGACCGAACTAGTAAGGGACAAAAAGCCAGTTGGCAAAATACTGATAAGAGTGGAAATTCAGCTCAGCCCTCAGCGGGGGCTGGCAGACCACACAAAAAACTGAATAAACCAACAAAATCAAGTGTAAACATTAGCAGAAAAACTTAGCTTTAGATGACTGGAACAGAGCTGAAAACCAAGAGCTGACAAGCCAGAAGGAATCACCAGCAACTGAATAGGGCGTCGGCTGTCTTAAATCCAATCTGAGAATCCTGAGATCCAATCGTCATCCTCATTCTCAGGTGGCAGATCTCCACCGATCAAACCAGCCGCACCACCTCCCGTCACCACCAGAGGGAGTCCAGAAGGGGAACTCACAACTGGTGAACCCAAGAATGAACTCAAAACAGTACCCCCCCCTTGAGGAGGGGTCACCGAACCCTCATCCATGCCACCAGGCCGATCAGGATGGGCCCAGTGAAAAGCACGAACCAATCTATTGGCATGAATATCGGAGGCAGGGACCCAAGAATTATCCTCCTGACCATAACCCTTCCATTTGACCAAATACTGGAGTCTCCGTCTAACCAAACGAGAATCCAATATTTTCTCTACCTCATATTCCACATTGCCTTCAACCAACACAGGGTCAGGAGGTGCTGCCATAGGAACCACTGGCTCAACAAACCTCTTCAACAGAGATTTGTGAAATACGTTATGGATCTTGAACATAACTGGAAGAGCCAATCGAAACGAAACAGGATTAAGAATTTCCAAAATCTTATAAGGACCAATAAATCTTGGCTTAAATTTAGGAGATGCAACCTTCATAGGAATATTCTTAGACGACAACCAAACCATATCGCCCACTTTAAACCGGGGACCAATGGTCCTATGCCGGTTGGAAAATCGCTGGGCCTTTTCCTGAGAAAGTGACAACTTATCCACCATTTGGTCCCATATCTGCTGCATTCTCTTAACCACAGTGTCCACACCTGGCCAGGACGAAGATTCCACTTGCCCTGAAGAGAATCGAGGATGAAACCCAAAATTACAGAAAAAGGGTGACATCAAAGTGGCAGAACTAGCTCTATTGTTCAGTGCGAATTCGGCCAAGGGAAAAATGAGACCCAATCATCCTGATCAGCAGATATAAAACATCTCAAATAAGACTCCAAGGTCTGGTTTGTTCTCTCAGTCTGTCCATTGTTCTGGGGTTGAAACGCGGAGGAGAAGGATAACTGAATTCCCAGATTGGAACAAAAGGCTTTCCAGAATCTGGAGACAAACTGGACTCCTCTGTCAGACACAATGTTCTCAGGAATCCCATGTAACCGAACCACCTGTTGTAAAAACAAGGGCACCAACTCAGCAGAAGATGGCAACTTTGGGAGTGGTACAAAATGGACCATCTTCGAAAATCTATCACAAATCACCCAGATAACAGTCATTCTCTGAGAGACAGGAAGATCAGAAATAAAATCCATTGAGATATGGGTCTATGGCCTCTTGGGCACCGGCAAGAGCATCAGCAACCCACTAGAACGAGAACAGGGTTTAGAATCATAGAATCGTAGAGTTGGAAGGGACCTCCTGGGCCATCTGGTCCAACCCCTTGCTCAAAGCAGGATTCGCTAAATCATCCCAGTCAGATGTCTGTCCAGCCTCTGTTTGAAGACTTCCATTGAAGGAGAACTCACCACTTCTCGGTTTAGACCGAGAACAAGTCCCACAGGACTGTACAAAATTCCTGACGTCACGAGATAAGGCAGGCCACCAAAAGGACCGACTCACCAAATCTCTGGTACCAAAAATACCTGGATGACCAGCCAATGCGGAGAAATGAATTTCAGACATCACTCTCTCCATTGGTCAGGAACATACAATTTTCCCATAGGGCAACGCTCAGGTTTATCCTCCTGAAATTCCTCCAGGGCGCGTCTCAAATCGGGCGAAATGGCAGAAAGAACTACCCCCTCACCTAGGATGGTAGTAGGCTCGGTCACACTAAGCGAATCGGCAAAGAAACTCCTAGAAAGGGCGTCTGCCTTAACATTCTTAGTGCCCGGAAGAAAAGAGACCACAAAATTAAAACTCGTGAAAAACAAGGCCCGTCTAGCCTGTCTAGGATTCAAGCATTTGGCCGACTCCAGATAAATCAAATTCTTGTGATCGGTGAGGACCACAACTTGATGTCTAGCTCCCTCCAACCAATGTCTCCACTCCTCAAATGCCCACTTCATGGCCAACAATTCCCGATTCCCCACGTCATAGTTGCGTTCAGATGGGGAGAACTTTCGAGAAAAGAAGGCACAGGGATTCATCTTAGAAGTCACAGGGTCTTTTTGGGACAACACAGCTCCTGCACCAATCTCAGAAGCATCTACCTCCACCTGAAATGGAAGTGAGACATCAGGTTGCCGTAAAACTGGAGCTGAAGTAAATCTCTGCTTAAGCTCCTGAAATGCTGAGATAGACTCAGGAGACCAATTCAGCACATCAGCGCCCTTCTTGGTCAGATCAGTCAGTGGTTTGACAATACCAGAAAAATTACCTATAAATTTACGATAGAAATTAGCAAAACCCAAAAACTTCTGGAGGGCCTTCAAAGAAGTAGGCTGAACCCAATCATAAATGGCCTGTACCTTGGCCCGGTCCATTTCAATAGTCGATGGAGATAAGATAAATCCCAAAAATGAAATCCTCTGTACACCAAGGAGGCATTTCGATCCCTTAACAAACAGGGAATTCTCCCTCAAAATCCGGAACACAGTCCGGACGTGTTCCACATGAGAATCCCAATCACTAGAAAATATCAAAATATCATCCAGATAGATGATCAAAAACTTATCCACAAAGTCACGGAAAATATCATTCATAAGGGACTGGAAGACAGAAGGGGCATTAGTGAGCCCAAAAGGCATCACCAGGTACTCAAAATGTCCCTCCGGAGTATTAAACGCCGTCTTCCATTCATCCCCGTGCTTGATGCGAATAAGATTATACGCCCCCCTGAGGTCAAGCTTAGTAAACAGCAGGCACTCTTAACTCTGGAGAATAAATCAGACATCACAAGTAATGGGTACTGATATTTAACTGTCATCTTGTTAAGGGAACGATAATCAATACACGGTCTTAATGAACCATCTTTCTTGGCCACAAAAAAAAAACAGCACCTAAAGGTGACGAGGATGGTCTAATATGACCCTTCTCCAACGACTCCTTAATATAGGATCGCATAGCCTCGTGCTCGGGTACAGATAAGTTGAAAAGCCGACCCTTGGGAAATTTACACCCAGGCATCAACTCAATTGCACAGTCATAACTCCTATGAGGAGGCAAAGACGCAGACTTGCTCTCACTAAATACATCAGAAAAATCGGCTAGATAATCAGGAATATCATGAGACTGAGGAGAGGTGGAGAAAACAGGAGCGTCCCTAAGAACACACTGACAACCCCAACTCACCACAGACCCAGATTTCCAATCCAAAACTGGATTATGAGTTTGCAACCAAGGAAAACCTAGAACAATAGTATCATGCAAATTATGCAGCACCAAAAATTTACAATTTTCTTGGTGGTCTGGGGCAACTCGCATTATCACCTGGGTCCAAAACTGAGGTTTATTCTCCGCCAAAGGAGTAGCATCATTACCCCTCAAAGGAATAGGCGTCCGCAGAGGTGTCATGGACAAACCACAACGTTTAGCAAAGTCCAAATCCATCAGACTCAACGCTGCTCCTGAATCCACAAAAGCCTTCGTGGAAAATGTGGATAAGGAGCAGATCAGAGTAATTGCCAAAAGAAACTTAGGTTGTATACTGCCCACAGCAAATGTGTGTGCAAAACGTTTCTCTCGTTTAGGGCAGACAGAAATAGTATGAGAGGCGTCTCCACAGAAAAAACACAGCTTATTACGCCTTCTAAACTCCTGACGTTGTGCCCTAGACAAAACCCCATCACATTGCATAGGTTCAGACGTTTATCCAAAAGGTGGCAACTCCTCTCGTGTAGTTTTGCGTTCACGTAAACGCCAATCAATTTGAATGGCTAATGACATAGAATCGTCAAGACCAGAGGGAACAGGAAATCCCACCATAGTATCTTTTACGGTTTCTGACAAACCCTTCTGAAAGAGAGCTGCTAATGCACTATCATTATAGGTAGTAAGGACCGCCTACTTTTGGAAATTTTGACAGTATAACTCTGCAGAATCCTGACCCTGGCTCAATGCCAATAGGGCTTTGTCAGCTTGATCAATAGCATTAGGTTCATCATACAACAACCCCAAGGCTTGAAAAAATGCATCCACATTAGTCAGAATAGGATCTTCAGGTGTCAAAGAAAACGCCCAATCCTGGGGATCGCCGCGCAGCAAAGAGATGACAATTTTAACCTGCTGCGCGGAGCTCCCCGATGAGTTAGGCTTCAAGGCAAGAAATAATTTACAATTATTCTTAAAATTCAAAAATTTAGACCGATCCCCAAAAAACACATCAGGAGTAGGGATCTTTGGTTCAGCAGCATGTGAATGAGCGAGATAGGCGGAAATTCCCTGCACTTCAGCAGTGAGCTGCTCCACACGATCAGACAATAGCTTAATCTCCATTAAAGAAAAAAAAATCCTCCTACGGCCTCAGAGAAAAAGAGGAAAAAAAATATATATATATATATATAATATATATATAAAAAATTCTGACATTTTTTCTTTTTTTTTTTACAATTCTTTCCTGCTTTTGAGTACCCTAGAATCTGCGGTATGGCTTGTGATTCTGTTATGAATGGGTCACCGAGGAGAAAAAAAGCAAAACAAGCTAAGCCACAGAAAACTAGAGCGGTTGGTAACTATGCAGATTGCAGATCCCTGATCCTACCACACAACTAGCAGCAGCTGTGGAGCGTGCCTACGATGTTCCTAGATGCTTTGTCACGGCTGGAGGACTACATAAGCCTAAAGCAAGAAAAGGGAAAACTAACTGCCCCAGAGCAGACCCCAAAGGAATAGACAGCCCCCACACATGTATTGACGGTGAAACAAGATGAAGGCACAAACACAGGCAGGAAAATAGGCTGAGCAAATGATGAGGCCCAAATTAACTAGAAAGGAAAGGGAAGACACTGTCTGCAACCTGCAAAAAACCCTACAAAAATATTGTCCAACACTTCTGATAGCAAAATTAACCCTGAAGTCACTAGACTTCTCCCACTATATCAGCACTCTGAAATATTCTGAGACAGAGCAAAAAGAGACCAAACTAGTAATGGACAAAAAGCCAACTGGCAAAATACTGATAAATAAGAGTGGAAATTCAGCTCAGCCCCCAGCCGGGGCTGGCAGACCACACAAAAAACTGAATAGACCAACAAAATCAAGTGTGAACATTAGCAGAAAAACTTAGCTTTAGATGACTGGAACAGAGCTGAAAACCAAGAGCTGACAAGCCAGAAGGAATCACCAGCAACTGAATAGGGCGTCGGCTGTCTTAAATCCAATCTGAGAATCCTGAGATCCAATCGTCATCCTCATTCTCAGGTGGCAGATCTCCACCGATCAAGCCAGCTGCACCACCTCCCGTCACCACCAGAGGGAGTCCAGAAGGGGAAGTCACAACTGATGAATCAGAGAATGAACTCACAACAGTACCCCAAACTCCTGTGTCTACCCCAGACTCCTCTGTTCTCCTCTGTCCACCCCAGACTTCTGTGTCCCCTCTGTACTCCTCTATCCACCCCAGACTCCTCTGTCCCCTTTGTACTCCTCTGTCCACCCCAGACTCCTGTGTCCCCTCTGTACTCCTCTGTCCACCCCAAACTCCTGTGTCTACCCCAGACTCCTCTGTACTCCTCTGTCCACCCCAGATTCTGTGTCCCCTCTGTACTCCTCTGTCCACCCCAGACTTCTCTGTCCCCTTTGTACTCCTCTGTTCACCCCAAACTCCTGTGTCTACCCCAGACTCCTCTGTTCTCCTCTGTCCACCCCAGACTTCAGTGTCCCCTCTGTACTCCTCTGTCCACCCCAGACTCCTCTGTCCCCTTTGTACTCCTCTGTCCACCCCAGACTCCTGTGTCCCCTCTGTACTCCTCTGTCCACCCCAGACTCCTGTGTCCCCCCTGTACTCCTCTGTCCACCCCAAACTCCTGTGTCTACCCCAGACTCCTCTGTTCTCCTCTGTACTCCTCTGTCCACCCCAGACTCCTCTGTCCCCTTTGTACTCCTCTGTCCACCCCAGACTACTGTGTCCCCTCTGTACTCCTCTGTCCACCCCCAGACTCAGCGTGTTCCGTGTACCTGAGCGCCTGACTGCGTCCTCACAGCACCACACGCTCTCTGGGCACTTGCTGCAGGACGGGGGCGCGTCTCCTTGGTGATATACGGTAGCTGTAGTTCCGGGGATCTTGCTTCCTGGGGCTGGGCTGGAGGTGAGCTCTGTGCTCCCTGTGGATGTAACGTGGCGATCCCCGCACTGTGCTGGCTGGCCTCTGCTGTATTTTGCGGTCATGCGATCGATCGCGGGATAGAAAGCTTCCCAGCCGGGACGGCGGGATAAGGACAAGAAATCGGGTCTGTCCCGCGGGAATCGGGAGGGTTGGGACCTATGGTCACCAGGGCTACCATATACGAGGCATACTGAACATAGTAAAATAGTAACATGGTTATTAAGGTTGAAGGGAGACTTTAAGTCCATCTAGTTCACCCCATATCCTATCCTAACTTGCCCTAACATGTTGATCCAGACGAAGGCAAAAAAAACCCCATGTGGCAAACAGTAAGCTTCACATTGGGGAAAAAAATTCCTTCCCGACTCCACATACGGCAATCAGACTAGCTCCCTGGATCAACGCAATATTAAGGAGACTAGTGTATATACCCTGTAATATTATACTTTTCAGGAAAGGCATCCAGTCCCTTCTTACATTTTAGTAGGGAATCACTCATTACAACATCATATGGCAGAGAGTTCCATCGTCTCACTGCTCTTACAGTAAAGAATCCGCATCTGTGAGTATGCTTAAGGCCGGGGTCACACTAACCGACGCAAAATACGGTCCGTAGTTTACAGGCGTAATACGGATGAATGACCCCTAAACAGTGCTCCGTATGTCATCCGTATGGCGAGATTTTCTCGCCGCCTTGCAAAATGGACATATAATGGAGCCCTATGACAGGGTTCCTAACAGAAACCAAAGAATAGATATAGACACATAGAATGCATATATATATATATATATATATATATATATATATATATATATACACACAAGTCATTGAGATAAATATATATATATATATATATATATATACACACAAGTCATTGAGATAAATATATATATATATATATATATATATATATATACACACAAGTCATTGAGATAAATATATATATATATATATATATATATATATTTATATTTCACAGAGTTCTTCATAGCAGAATAGCCGCTAATTAAATTACCGGCTTCTATCAAATCATTCCCCAACCCGACATGAAATGACACATGGTTTACACTCAGTAACGCATTTCATTTCATGTTTTTTAATATGTCCCTGACTAATAATTAGATGAGGGTTTGTGTGCAAAATTTGGGAGTCGTAGTTGTTATTTTAAGGGGTTAATTCTTTGTTAAAAAATGCTTGGGCTTCCCATTGCCCTATAGCGGTGGCGAGTGGGTTAATCTAACAAAGGGTTAATGTCACCTTACAATCGAATGGTGACATTAACCCTTTGTTAGATTAACCCATTCGCCACCGCTATAGGGCAATGGGAAGCCCAAGCATTTTTTAACAAAGAATTAACCCCTTAAAATAACAACTACAACTCCCAAATTTTGCACACAAACCCTCATCTAATTATTAGTCAGGGACATATTAAAAAACATGAAATGCGTTACTGAGTGTAAACCATGTGTCATGTCGGGTTGGGGAAGGATTTGATAGAAGCCGGCAATTTAATTAGCAGCTATTCTGCTATGAAGAACTCTGTGAAATATAAATATATATATATATATATATATGTATTCTATGTGTCTATATCTATTCATTCTTTCTTTATTAAACCTGTCAGTGTGAGTTTACTGTATAGTGCACTGAATTGCCGGCTTTTGTAAAAGACACCGGGTGCGTATTTCTCACAAGTCACACGTGTGGTCCGTGTGTAATCCATATTTTTAGCGCACCCATAGACTTGCATTGGCGTGTTACAGGCGTAGTACGCTGACAATCACAGCATGCTGCGATTGGCACGGACCGTAGAATACAGATGAGAAATATACGGCTGTTGGGAGCTGCCCCATAGAGAATCATTGGTCCGTGTGTAATGCGTGCTTTTAGCGCCTCTCATCCGTATTCCTCGCCAGTGTGACCCCGGCCTAAACCTTCTTTCCTCCAGACGTAGAGGATGCCTCCTTGTCCCCGTCACAGGTCTAAAAGTTAAAAGATCATTAGAAAGGTCTTGGTATTGTCCCCGCATATATTTATACATTGTAATAAGATCACCCCTAAGCCTTCGATTCTCCAAACTAAATAACCCCACGTGTAATAACCTGTCTTGGTATTGCAGACCCCCCAGTGCCCTAATAACCTTGGTCGCTCTTCTCTGCACCCGCTCCAGTTCAGCTATGTCTTTCTTATACACCGGAGACCAGAACTGTACACAGTATTCTAAGTGTGGTCGCACTAGTGACTTATATAGAGGTGACATTATGTTCTCCTCATGAGCATCTATGCCTCTTTTCATGCATCTCATTATTTTATTTGCCTTTGCAGCAGCTGCCTGACACTGGCCACTAAATGGGAGTTTGTCGTCCACCCATACACCCAGGTATTTTTTAGTGACAGTTTTGCCCAGTGTTTTACAATTAAGCACATAATTATACATCTTGTTCGTTCTACCCAAGTGCATGACCTTACATTTATCCCCATTAAAGCTCATTTCCATTTATCAGCCCAAGCTTCTGGTTTATATAAATCCTCCTGTAATATAAAATTGTCCTCCTCTGTATTGATTACCCTGCAGAGTTTAGTGTCATCTGCAAATATTGAAATTCTACTCTCTATGCCCCCTACAAGGTCATTAATAAATATGTTAAAAAGAAGCGGGCCCAATACTGACCCCTGCAGTACCCAATACTGACCCCTGTGTTACCCCACTGCTAACCGTGACCCAGTCCGAGTGTGCTCCATTAATAACCACCCTTTGTTTCCTATCCCTGAGCCAGCTCTTAACCCATCTACACATATTTTCCCCTATCCCCATTGCTCTCATTTTATGTATCAACCTTTTGTGTGGCACCGTATCAAAAGCTTTTGAGAAGTCCATGTACACCATGTCCACTGCATTCCCTTGGTCCAGTCCGGAACTTACATCTTCATAAAAGCTTATCAGATTAGTCTGACAGGAACTGTCCCTTGTAAACCCATGTTGATATTGGGTCATGAGTAGTGTTGAGCGATACTACCCGATATTGAGAAATATCGGATCGGATTAGATCGGACCGATACCCAAAAAGTATCGGGTATCGCCGATTCCGATACCGGAAGTCCCATTCAAGTCAATGGGACAGAAATATTGGAATTAAAAAAAACCCTTTCTTTACTTGCACATCCTGTTCGGGAGGGGGGGAAGAGTGTGGGCGGTGCGTGGGCGGACACTGTGCGTGTCTGTGTGTGCGGGCGGGGTCTGTGCGGGTCTGCCGGGGGTCTGTGCGGGCCTGCCGGGGGTTGTGTCTGTGTGAAGGCATCTTCCGATGGGACTACAAGTCCCATCGGGCTATGCCTGCTGCAATGACAGTGATTGACACATTAGCCAATGATGGGACAGTAGTAGTCCCATCATCCGGCTAATGTGTTGAATGTAAAAAAAATATTTATATATATACATACTACATATATACTACATTCATACAGCATACATACATACTATATACATACTACATATATACTACATTCATACAACATACATACATACTACATATATACTACATTCATACAACATACATACATACTACATATATACTACATTCATACTACATACTACATACATACTACATTCATACAGCATACATACATACTACATATATGCTACATTCATACAACATACATACATACATGCATACTACATATATACTACATATATACTACATTCATACAACATACATACATGCATACTACGTACAACATACATACAACATGCTACAGACATACATACTGTACATACTACATACAATACATTCATACAATACATACATATAGACATACAGTACATATAACATAGAGTACATACTCACCATCACTTGTCACTTTGATCCCCGAAGCCAGTGTCATCTGTAAAAAATATTAAGATAACAAACAAGCGATATACTGCCTGATCCGCAGAAATCCACGAGTGTCCCACGACGATCTCCCGTGGAGAACAGCAGCATCAGCTGATGCGACCGCTCTCTAGGGGGCTCCAGGAATACAATGACGGGAGGTAGGTATCCTTCCACACTGTATTCCTCCGCCACTGTAAAAAAAATAGTCCCTAGTCTCACTTTTGGCATTGCTGTGTGAGAAAGTTCCCACGCAGCTTTTGCCATAAAGTGAGACCAGTGATCTATAGTAACCTCTCAGTGATGCAGTGCAGGAGATCGTCATGGGACACTCGTGGATTTCTGCGGATCAGGGAGTATATTGCTTGTTTGTTATTTTCATATTTTTCATCGATGGCACTGGCTTCGGGGATCAAAGTGACAAGTGATGGTGAGTATGTGCTCTGCTATATGTACTGTATGTCTATATGTATGTATGTATGTATGTATGTAGTATGTCTGTTGTATGTCTGTAACATGTTGTATGCATGTTGTATGTGTGTAGTATGTAGTATGTATGTTGTATGAATGTAGTATGTATGTTGTATGAATGTAATATATATGTAGTATGTATGTATTATGTAGTATGTATGTATGTATGTATGTTGTATGAATGTAGTATATATGATGTATTTAGTATGTATGTAGTATGTGTATATATATATATATATATATATATTTTTTTACATTCAACACATTAGCCGGATGATGGGACTACTACTGTCCCATCATTGGTTAATGTGTCAATCACTGTCATTGTAGCAGGCATCGCCCGATGGGACTTGTAGTCCCATCGGAAGATGCCTGCACACAGACACAACCCCCGGCAGTCCCGCCAGACCCCCGGCAGGCCCGCACAGACCCCCGGCAGGCCCGCACAGACCCCCGGCAGGCCCGCACAGACCGCGCATCATGATGACATCATTTCAGCATCCAATCACAGCCACAACAGTGGCTCATTGCATTATGGGAACTTCTGATTCCGGTATCCGATATTGTAAAAATATCGGTACTCGGTATCGGAATTCCGATACAGCGAATATCGGCCGATACCCGATACTTGCAGTATCGGAATGCTCAACACTACAGTAGTCATGAGGTTCTTCTTCTCCAGATACTCCAGTATAGTATCTCTTAGAAAACCCTCCAGGATTTTACCCACAGTTGAGGTTAAGCGCCTTGGCCTATAATTTCCGAGTTCAGTTTTTGGCCCTTTTTGAACCTTGGCCCCACATTTGCTATACGCCAGTCCTGTGGTACAGACCCTGTTATTATGGAATCTTTAAAGATTAGGAATAATGACCTATCTATGACTGTGCTTAATTCCTGCAGTACTCGGGGGTCTATCCCATCCGGGCCCGGGGATTTGTCACCTTTAGTGATTTGTAGACGCCGCCGTACTTCCTGCTGGGTTAAGCTGGTGACATTTAGGCTGAGTTCACACGTCGCTTTTTTTCGCCTTTCCGCGGCGGTTTTAACCGCGCAATTTTGCCGCGAAAATGCGAAAAATAAGCATCCCATGCATTCCTATGGGATTCCGCAATGCCGTGCTAATGCTGCGGTTTTTACCGCGGCGGAATCGCTTCGCGGTAAAAACCGCAGCATGCTCATTATTTTGCGGAATCGCGGCGATCCCGCACCCATAGGAATGCATTGTTCTGCTTACTTCCCGCATGTGGCTGTGCACACCATGCGAAATGTAAGCAGAACAATTGCAGATGGTACCCACGGTCCGGAGGAGAGGAGACTGTCCTCCGGGCTCTGGGTACCATATCCCTGTAAAAAATAGAATTTAAAATAAAAAATATTGTTATTCTCACCTTCCGACGTCCCGCGCAGCCTTCCCGCCTCTCTCCACACTCCGGTCCCAGTAATCCTTTGCGAAAATGCCCGCGATGGCGTCCGTTCTCGCGGGATCGCGAAGTCTCGCGGTAATTCGCGCAACGTCATCGCGAATTACCGCGAGACGTCGCGTTCCCGCGAGAACGGACGCCATCGCGGGCATTTTCGCAAAGGATTACTGGGAAGTCTGCGCGGGACGTCGGAAGGTAAGACTAACAGTATTTTTTATTTTTTTTTTTACATTCTATCTTTTACTATTGATGCCACATAGGCGGCCTCAGTAGTAAAAAGTTGGTCACACTTGTCAAACACTATGTTTGACGAGTGTGACCAACCTGTCAATCAGTTCTCCAAGCGATGCTACAGATCGCTTGGAAAACGCTAGCATTCTGCAAGCTAATTATGCTTGCAAAATGCTAGTTTTTTGCGGGAATTTAAAATTCGAATTTCCCGCGGAATCGAATTCCGGAATTCTCGCGGTAATTTCCGCAAGAGTTCCGGTACGTGTGAACTTACAGTAAATGGAGAATTTTTATCCCTGATCTTGTTATCCGTCATGAGATTTTCCTGTGTAAATACTGTTGACAAAGTCATTACAGCTCCTTACAGCTCTATTTAGCCATAGTGGTCTCCTCCTATTTCTAGCAGGTTTATTCCCATACAGTATACTGTATATTGTGCACAGCTCCTATTCAGGAGGATAATAAACGTCTCCCATTGTCTTTGTGTATTTTTGTCTCAGGATATCGTCCCTGTTATTGCACCAAGATCATCTCTGGGAAATTTGCCTTCCTGAAGTTTCGTGTCCTTGTAACCCCTCTACTACACATCTTATTACAGGACACCTGAACACTTATTATCCTGTGACCACTATCCCCCCCGGTGACCCCCAACCCTTATATCTGATCTGCGGTCTGAAGGAAAACAACACCGATGTGAGCACACTGAAGGCATACACACATATGCATACCAAAAAAAGCACCATATGCATGGACATACCACACTACACACTGTAGGTAAAGGAAAATTGTATAAGCTTACAGCAAAGACGTACTGCTACAGATGGTGGGAGGTATAATGCCAATGACATACCTATACTATCCCCTGCAGGTGGTGGAAGGCACTGCGTGCCAATAACACACACATACTGCCCCCTACAGGTGATGGGAGGTACTGTGAACCAATAACACACACATATTGCCCCCTACAGGTGATGGGAGGTACTGTGCAGCAATGCCACACACTTACTGCCCCCTACAGGTGATGAGAGGTACTCCATGCCAATAGCATACACATACTTCCTCCTACAGGTGATGGGAGATACTGTGGAGAGGACTTTTTCCTGCCACTTTTGGTGTGTCTGCCACTCACTGGCTCTTTCTGCAGGCTAATCAGACTAGTGTATTGGGGTCTCCTGGAGGTCCTTCATTCCTCCTTCAGATCCACATCGTGATCGCACCATGACTCCTAATTAGCAGGATGTGCTCTGAGTATTTGGCATTTTCTTCCTCGTGGCTGATCCCCTGAGTACGGTGTAGTGTGACAGTCACTGGTAAGGTCCTGGAGGGGAGATATGGTTCACTGAGGCTAATGGCTTAAGTGATGTAAAAGCAAGAAGTTTTTCTGCCAGCATATTAAGTATTGTGAGGGGTTAAGTAGCCATTTTGTTGAAAGTCTGGGATTTTGTGGACAACCATAGTGCAGGTGGGAGGTTGTCCACCTTTTCTCCAACCCAGGGTGTGGTCTGGGGCTTGTCGGCCTACAGTGGCAATCATAGTTCAGTGTGACTGGAGAGGCTAACTCCAGAGAAGTACTTTGTGCTGGGACGAACCTGAACTGTAAGCAGGAGGATCTCCGCTACCGCAAGGACTGTGCTTTGTGCTTCCATCTTATTTTGTTTCCTGTTTTGCCCTAAGGGCCATGTTTGTTTTCACTTCATCTTGGTTTATGCCTCATAATAAACCAAAGGAAGCTCTTAGACAGTGTTCCCGTGTCTACCTCCATGTACATCTGATTGGGCCGATCTACCACAGGTGGTGTTTGGAATGTGGGCAGCGTTCCAGGAACATATATAGCGGCAGTGGACAAACCACACGTCCTGGGTAAAGGCGACCATAAGCCACGAGTCCACGATGGACAGCATGGGTTTTGTTTGTGTGGCACAAGGTATAATTTTTATGAATACCATTAGGGGGTTCATTCGACTTTTTGGTCTTTCTTATTCCATTCTTGGGGAAGGCAAGTCAATAAAAGCGATTCTTCCTGTTCAATGTTTTTCTTGTTTTGCCATTAACAATACTGGATAAATATAATGATATTTTATTCATTTGGACAGTTACTCAGCTGTGATACCAATGGCTGCGCCTTGGTTTCAACCAGGTCACTAGTTGGAATTGAGGAGAAGCCATGAAGATTTCCCATGAAAAGGGAAACCGCATCCAGCTCATTGATAACGCTCTCTCGGCAAAGAAAATTACCAAACTGCATCATGTGAGCGCCATGACAGCAGGAAAAATACGAAATGAAGTCCGTCCATCCATTCAGAAGCCAAGAGGTGGACGTCCAGGCAAAATATCGGAGCCACTAAGGCGGCTCATCACAAGGTCTGGATGCTCCATAATGGTGAGATCACAGACGTCCTTGAAAGCACGGTGTGACGCATAGTGCACAAGTCTGGAAAGGAGGCCCGAAAAACGTGACCAAGCCTCGACTTCAATATCGTCATTAGAAGTTTTGGCTCAAGCTTGCAAAAAGAACTACGACGAGTGAACATTAAATACCCACCAGAAAAAATAGAGCGATCAAAATAAGTCCAAAAGACTCAGTATTAGAAAAGATAAAATGAAAACTTTATTGTAATGTGAACAGGGACAAGGAAAAGGGGGAAATTAAGTCAAAATTGACCATAGCAGCACAAAGGCGAACACCTGGGGCATATATGGGATAAAAGGACTAAAAAGGGATAAGGCATAACTAAAGCATTGCTGCAATATAGTATTGGATGATACATTGCGCCAGACCCAAATAGTAAAGAATGACCAATGTATCATCCAATACTATATTGCAGCAATGCTTTAGTTATGCCTTATCCCTTTTTAGTCCTTTTATCCCATATATGCCCCAGGTGTTCGCCTTTGTGCTGCTATGGTCAATTTTGACTTAATTTCCCCCTTTTCCTTGTCCCTGTTCACATTACAATAAAGTTTTCATTTTATCTTTTCTAATACTGAGTCTTTTGGACTTATTTTGATCGCTCTATTTTTTCTGGTGGGTATTTACATGTCATATGCGATTGTCCCTATTGATCCTATTAATTTAAACTCATTATATATGGTTACATATGTATGTATCCTATGAATCACTTTTCATTCTTATGGGTTTTTTATCCTTAATATGGTTTTGGACGAGTGAACAGTAGAAGATTGGAGACGGGTGATTTGGACCAAAGAGACAAAAGTCAATAGACAGCTCTGATGGGTGCAAATGGGTCTGGCTGAAACATGGGAAAAAGCGGCTAATGGATCGAGAAACTGAAGGAACTGTCAAGTCCGGTGAATGAAGCCTGATGATACGAGATTGTCCAAAACAAGAGGCGTTTTATACTTGACCAGGATTGATGGTGGTCTCAATGCTGATCTGTATGTGAGTGTCCAACAAGACAAATTACTCCTTAAGGCCCCGTTACATTTAGCGTTGCACCAGCGATCCCGACAATGATACGACCCGGTCAGGATCGCGGGTGCATCGCTAAATGGTCGCTAGTGAGCTGCCAAACAGGCAGATCTCACTACCGATGCAGCGATGCTCAGCGGTCATCACTTACCTGTCACACAAAGCGAGGGTGACTCTTCCGCCTGCAGCCATGGCTTGCTCGTCGGCGCCAGCAGGACTCCAGTGAGAAGAAAACGGCCCAGGACGTTCTCGCGTGATCAGTCATATCCAGCGGGGGGCCGGGTCAGAGGTAAGTGTCACATGTAGCGAGATCGCTACTGATATCGCTGTTGCGTCACAAAATCGGTGACATTTTAGTGATATCGCTAGCGATCTCGCTATGTGTGAAGGGTCCTTTACACTCCAGTACTATGGGCATGAAAAGGACAACATAGTGTACAGCATACATCGAGATTGGCGAAGAAATGGTTAAACGACAATGAATTAACCCAAAATGAGGCCTATACTAGAACAAGGAGCTCATCCATTTAATACTATTACAAAAAAGGGGAATGGTCTGGGGACTGTCGGGTCTGGTCGCCTCACTGGGGTCAATATACAGCAGTTTCTTCACCTCTACCCACAAGTGTTGGATTGGGGTGAGGTCTGGGGAATGTGGGGACTGGTCGCATCACTGGGGTCAGTATACAGCAGTTTCTTCACCTCTACCCACAAGTGTTGGATTGGGGTGAGGTCTGGGGAATGTGGGGACTGGTCGCATCACTGGGGTCAGTATACAGCAGTTTCTTCACCTCTACCCATAAGTGTTGGATTGAATCATAGAATCATAGAATCATAGAATCGTAGAGTTGGAAGGGACCTCCTGGGCCATCTGGTCCAACCCCCTGCTCAAAGCAGGATTCGCTAAATCATCCCAGTTAGATGTCTGTCCAGCCTCTGTTTGAAGACTTCCATTGAAGGAGAACTCACCACTTCTCGTGGCAGCCTGTTCCACTCATTGATCACTCTAACTGTCAAAAAGTTTTTTCTAATATCTAATCTGTGTCTCCTCCCATTCAGCTTCATCCCATTGCTTCTAGTCTTTCCTTGTGCAAATGAGAATAAAGTTGATCCTTCTACAATGTGACAGCCCTTTAGATATTTGTAGACAGCTATTAAGTCTCCTCTCAGTCTTCTCTTTTGCAAACTAAACATTCCCAAATCCTGCAACCTTTCCTCATAAGACAGGGTTTGCAGACCGGTCACCATTCTGGTCGCTCTTTTCTGAACTTGCTCCAGTTTGTTGATGTCTTTTTTAAAATGTGGTGCCCAAAATTGGACACAATATTCCAGATGAGGTCTGACCAAAGAGGAGTAGAGGGAAATAATTACTTCACGTGATCTAGACTGTATGCTTCTGTTAATACATCCTAGAATTGCATTTGCCTTTTTTGCTGCTGCATCACACTGTTGACTCATATTCAGTCTGTGATCTATTAGTATACCCAAGTCTTTTTCACATGTGCTGTCACTTAGCCCTATTCCTCCCATTCTATATATGCTTTTTTCATTTTTATTGCCCAGATGTAGTACTTTGCATTTCTCCCTGTTAAAAACCATTCTGTTAGTTGCTGCCCACTTCTCCAGTTTATTTAAATCTTTTTGAATCCTCTCTCTCTCTTCTCTAGTATTAGCTATCCCTCCTAGCTTTGTGTCATCAGCAAATTTAATCAGTTTACCCTCAATTCCTTCATCTAAATCGTTGATAAAGATGTTGAACAATACAGGGCCCAGGACAGAGCCCTGTGGTACCCCACTTGAGACATTCTTCCAACTGGATGTGCAGCCATTTACGACCACTCTTTGGGTCCGATCACTAAGCCAGTTATGAATCCACCTAACAGTTGCCTTGTCCATTCCATACTTAGTCATTTTTTCAATAAGGATTGTATGAGAGACTTTGTCAAATGCTTTGCTGAAGTCAAGATATACTATATCTACAGCATTTCCTTGATCCACCCAATCAGTAATACCATCATAGAAGGAAATTAAATTAGTCTGACATGACTTATTAGTTACAAACCCATGCTGACTCTGTTTAATCACTTCATTCTTATCCAGGTATTGACATACATGTTGTTTAATAATTTGTTCAAAGATCTTTCCTGGTATAGAAGTCAGACTCACCGGCCTATAGTTGCCTGGGTCCACCTTCTTCCCCTTTTTGAAGATAGGAACAACATTTGCTCTTCTCCAGTCTTCTGGCACTTCTCCTGTTCTCCAAGAATTTTCAAAGATTATGGAGAGGGGTTCAAAAATTTCTTCTGCTATCTCCTTCAGTACTCTGGGGTGTAATTCATCTGGACCTGGAGACTTGAATACATTTAGGTTAGCTAAGTGTTTCCTCACTATCTTTCTGTTTATAGATATCCTGGATTCTTCTATTCCCTTAATAGGACAGTGAATAACAGTTGATGTTACATTTCCTTTCTGAGAGAAAACAGATGCAAAATAGGAATTTAAAAGTTCAGCCTTCTCAACATCCTGTCTTACCATTTCATCATTTTCATCCTGTAAAAATCCTATAGCATCTTTGACTTTTCTTTTACTTTTGACATATCCCCAAAATCCTTTATTATTGCTTTTGACATCTCTTGCAAGCCTCAATTCATTTTCAGCTTTAGATAATCTGATTTGTGCCTTGCAGGTTCTGCAGACAGCATTATATTCTTCTTTAGATATGCCTCCTTCTTTCCATTTTATAAACATTTTTTGCTTCCTTTTTAGCATGTGCTTAAGCTCTGTGTTCATCCATCCTGGTTTCCTTAAATGCTTCCTATTCTTCCCTCTTTTCGGAATTGTTAACAACTGTGCTTTGAGAATTTCATTTTTCAAGATTTCCCATCCTTCCTGGACATTTTTGTCTTTAAGGATATCCAGCCATTGGATCCCTCCAATTCTCTTTCTGAATCCCTTAAAATCTGCCTTTCTGAAATCTAACCTTGACGTCTGAGTCTTCACAGGTCTTCCGCCTCTAGTTATCCAAAATTCTAAAATAGCATGGTCGCTACCTCCTAGGGTCCCAGCCACTTTTACCTCCTCAACCATTTCCTCCCTGTTTATAAGGATTAGATCCAAGGTAGCAGTTCCCCTTGTTTTCTCCTTTACCTTTTGGAAGATAAAGTTGTCAGCAAGAGAGGATAAGAATTTCCTTGACCTGTTAGTTTTGCCTGAGAGAGATTCCCAACAAATGTCTGGATAGTTGAAATCTCCCATGACAACTATGTCATATTTTTTGGAGAACTTGGCCATTTGATGCATAAAGAGTTCATCCATATCTTCAGCTTGCACAGGCGGCCTGTAGTAAATGCCTACAATGGTGTCCTTTCCATTGTTCTGTCCTTGTATTCTTACCCAAACAGTTTCCACAGAACTCCCAGTCTCTGAAGCTTCAATCTCTGTGCAGATATACGCATTTCTAACATACAATGCGACACCCCCTCCTGGGGATTGGGGTGAGGTCTGGGGAATGTGGGGACTGGTCGCCTCACTGGGGTCTGTATACAGCAGTTTCTTCACATCTACCCACAAGTGTTGGATTGGGGTGAGGTCTGGGGAATGTGGGGACTGGTCGCCTCACTGGGGTCTGTATACAGCAGTTTCTTCACCTCTACCCACAAGTGTTGGATTGGGGTGAGGTCTGGGACTGTCAGGACTGGTCGCCTCACTGGGGTCTGTATACAGCAGTTTCTTCACCTCTACCCATAAGTGTTGGATTGGGGTGAGGTCTGGGGAATGTGGGGACTGGTCGCCTCACTGGGGTCTGTATACAGCAGTTTCTTCACCTCTACCCACAAGTGTTGGATTGGGGTGAGGTCTGGGACTGTCAGGACTGGTCGCCTCACTGGGGTCTGTATACAGCAGTTTCTTCACATCTACCCACAAGTGTTGGATTGGGGTGAGGTCTGGGGACTGTCAGAATAATCCACCACCTCTAATTCATCGTCATTTAGAAAACCAAAAAAGGGGAATGGACACCGGAGCTAATATAAGATATATAAAAACTTCTATTCCAGAAATGAATCACAGGACTCAGTATAGATTCAATATAAACAAAGTAAAAAGTACAAAAGGAAGCGACCCCTAAGTGCCACACCAGAGCAGGGAGGTAATGAAGAGGTGTATAGACGCCTAGAGGGATCTACAATGGTATACTGCTAGTGACTTTATATTATAATGGTAGGGTCAGACGAAAATGAAAGGGTTTACATAAAGTGCATAGTGCTTAAATGTCATAGTATACGTATGTAACATAAGTAAGAGCGATATTCAATGTTAGAAGACAGTAATATAGATCAATAGTATAGATATAGGAGAGATCGTCACCATAGGCGCTACACCAAGTAAACCAAGTAGATATAAGGCGCTGAGACATAAGTAGACTCCAGAGACAGACCTGGGAAAGGCAGACCCCTATACTGAGTCCTGTGATTCATTTCTGGAATAGAAGTTCTTATATATCTTATATTAGCTCCGGTGTCCATTCCCCTTTTTTGGTTTTCTAAATGACGATGAATTAGAGGTGGTGGATTATCCTGACAGTCCCCAGACCTCACCCCAATCCAACACTTGTGGGTAGAGGTGAAGAAACTGCTGTATACAGACCCCAGTGAGGCGACAGTCCCAGACCTCACCCCAATCCAACACTTGTGGGTAGAGGTGAAGAAACTGCTGTATACAGACCCCAGTGAGGCGACCAGTCCTGACAGTCCCAGACCTCACCCCAATCCAACACTTGTGGGTAGAGGTGAAGAAACTGCTGTATACAGACCCCAGTGAGGCGACCAGTCCTGACAGTCCCAGACCTCACCCCAATCCAACACTTGTGGGTAGAGGTGAAGAAACTGCTGTATACAGACCCCAATGAGGCGACCAGTCCCGACAGTCCCCAGACGTCACCCCAATCCAACACTTGTGGGTGGAGGTGAAGAAACTGCTGTATACAGACCCCAGTGAGGCGACCAGTCCTGACAGTCCCAGACCTCACCCCAATCCAACACTTGTGGGTAGATGTGAAGAAACTGCTGTATACAGACCCCAGTGAGACAACCAGTCCTGACAGTACCCAGACCTCACCCCAATCCAACATTTGTGGGTAGAGGTGAAGAAACTGCTGTATACAGACCCCAATGAGGCGACCAGTCCCGACAGTCCCCAGACGTCACCCCAATCCAATACTTGTGGGTAGAGATGAAGAAACAGCTGTATACAGACCCCAGTGAGGCGACCAGTCCCCAAACCTCACCCCAATCCAACACTTGTGGGTAGAGGTGAAGAAACAGCTGTATACAGACCCCAGTGAGGCGACCAGTCCCGACAGTCCCCAGACGTCACCCCAATCCAACACTTATGAGTAGAGGTGAAGAAACCGCTGTATACAGACCCCAGTGAGACAACCAGTCCTGACAGTCCCCAGACCTCACCCCAATCCAACACTTGTGGGTAGAGGTGAAGAAACCGCTGTATACAGACCCCAGTGAGGCGACCAGTCCTGACAGTCCCCAGACCTCACCCCAATCCAACACTTGTGGGTAGAGGTGAAGAAACTGCTGTATACAGACCCCAGTGAGGCGACCAGTCCTGACAGTCCCTGACCTCACCCCAATCCAACACTTGTGGGTAGAGGTGAAGAAACAGCTGTATACAGACCCCAGTGAGGTGACCAGTCCCCAGAGCTCACCCAAATCCAACACTTGTGGGTAGAGGTGAAGAAACGGCTATATACAGACCCCAGTGAGACAACCAGTCCTGACAGTCCCCTGACCTTACCCCAATCCAACACTTGTGGGTAGAGGTGAAGAAACTGCTGTATACAGACCCCAGTGAGGCGACCAGTCCTGACAGTCCCAGACCTCACCCCAATCCAACACTTGTGGGTAGAGGTGAAGAAACTGCTGTATACAGACCCCAGTGAGGCGACCAGTCCTGACAGTCTCAGACCTCACCCCAATCCAACACTTGTGGGTAGATGTGAAGAAACTGCTGTATACAGACCCCAGTGAGACAACCAGTCCTGACAGTCCCCAGACCTCACCCCAATCCAACACTTGTGGGTAGAGATGAAGAAACCGCTGTATACAAACCCCAGTGAGGCGACCAGTCCCCAGACCTCACCCCAATCCAACACTTGTGGGTAGATGTGAAGAAACTGCTGTATACAGACCCCAGTGAGGCGACCAGTCCCCACATTCCCCATACCTTACCCCAATCCAACACTTGTGGGTAGAGGTGAAGAAACTGCTGTATACAGACCCCAGTGAGGCGACCAGTCCTGACAGTCCCAGACCTCACCCCATACCAACACTTGTGGGTAGATGTGAAGAAACTGCTGTATACAGATCCCAGTGAGACAACCAGTCCTGACAGTCCCCAGACCTCACCCCAATCCAACACTTGTGGGTAGAGGTGAAGAAACTGCTGTATACAGACCCCAGTGAGGTGACCAGTCCCGATAGTCCCCAGACGTCACCCCAATCCAACACTTATGAGTAGAGGTGAAGAAACCGCTGTATACAGACCCCAGTGAGGCGACCAGTCCTGACAGTCCCCAGACCTCACCCCAATCTAACACTTGTGGGTAGAGGTGAAGAAACAGCTGTATACAGACCCCAGTGAGGCGACCAGTCCCCAGACCTCACCCAAATCCAACACTTGTGGGTAGAGGTGAAGAAACAGCTGTATACAGACCCCAGTGAGGCGACCAGTCCTGACAGTCCCCAGACCTCACCCCAATCCAACACTTGTGGGTAGAGGTGAAGAAACTGCTGTATACAGACCCCAGTGAGGCGACCAGTCCCGATAGTCCCCAGACGTCACCCCAATCCAACACGTATGGGTAGAGGTGAAGAAACCGCTGTATACAGACCCCAGTGAGGCAACCAGTCCTGACAGTCCCCAGACCTCACCCCAATCCAACACTTGTGGGTAGAGGTGAAGAAACTGCTGTATACAGACCCCAGTGAGGCGACCAGTCCCAATAGTCCCCAGACGTCACCCCAATCCAACACTTATGAGTAGAGGTGAAGAAACCGCTGTATACAGACCCCAGTGAGGCAACCAGTCCTGACAGTCCCCAGACCTCACCCCAATCTAACACTTGTGGGTAGAGGTGAAGAAACAGCTGTATACAGACCCCAGTGAGGCGACCAGTCCCCAGACCTCACCCAAATCCAACACTTGTGGGTAGAGGTGAAGAAACAGCTGTATACAGACCCCAGTGAGGCGACCAGTCCCCAGACCTCACCCAAATCCAACACTTGTGGGTAGAGGTGAAGAAACAGCTGTATACAGACCCCAGTGAGGCGACCAGTCCCCAGACCTCACCCAAATCCAACACTTGTGGGTAGAGGTGAAGAAACCGCTGTATACAGACCCCAGTGAGGCGACCAGTCCTGACAGTCCCCAGACCTCACCCAAATCCAACACTTGTGGGTAGAGGTGAAGAAACAGCTGTATACAGACCCCAGTGAGGTGACCAGTCCTCAGACCTCACCCAAATCCAACACTTGTGGGTAGAGGTGAAGAAACCGCTGTATACAGACCCCAGTGAGGCGACCAGTCCTGACAGTCCCCAGACCTCACCCCAATCCAACACTTGTGGGTAGAAGTGAAGGAACAGCTGTATACAGACCCCAGTGAGGCGACCAGTCCCCAGACCTCACCCAAATCCAACACTTGTGGGTAGAGGTGAAGAAACAGCTGTATACAGACCCCAGTGAGGCGACCAGTCCCCAGACCTCACCCAAATCCAACACTTGTGGGTAGAGGTGAAGAAACCGCTGTATACAGACCCCAGTGAGGCGACCAGTCCTGACAGTCCCCAGACCTCACCCAAATCCAACACTTGTGGGTAGAGGTGAAGAAACAGCTGTATACAGACCCCAGTGAGGTGACCAGTCCTCAGACCTCACCCAAATCCAACACTTGTGGGTAGAGGTGAAGAAACCGCTGTATACAGACCCCAGTGAGGCGACCAGTCCTGACAGTCCCCAGACCTCACCCAAATCCAACACTTGTGGGTAAAGTTGAAGAAACAGCTGTATACAGACCCCAGTGAGGCAAACAGTCCCCAGACCTCACCCCAATCCAACACTTGTGGGTAGATGTGAAGAAACAGCTGTATACAGACCCCAGTGAGGCGACCAGTCCTGACAGTCCCCAGACCTCACCCCAATCCAACACTTGTGGGTAGAGGTGAAGAAACTGCTGTATACAGACCCCAGTGAGACAACCAGTCCCCAGACCTTATCCCAATCCAACACTTGTGGGGAGAGTTGAAGAAACCACTGTATACAGACCCCAGTGAGGCGACCAGCCCCCAGACCTCTCCCAAATCCAACACTTGTGGGTAGAGATGAAGAAACAGCTGTATACAGACCCCAGTGAGGCGACCAGTCCTGACAGTCCCCAGACCTCACTCCAATCCAACACTCGTGGGTAGAGGTGAAAAAACAGCTGTATACAGACCCCAGTGAGGCAACCAGTCCCCAGACCTTATCCCAATCCAACACTTGTGGGGAGAGTTGAAGAAACCACTGTATACAGACCCCAGTGAGGCGACCAGCCCCCAGACCTCACCCAAATCCAACACTTGTGGGTAGAGGTGAAGTAACAGCTGTATACAGACCCCAGTGAGGCAACCAGTCCCGACAGTCCCCAGACCTTATCCCAATCCAATACTTGTGGGGAGAGTTGAAGAAACCACTGTATGCAGACCCCAATGAGGCAACCAGTGTGCACCAACATGGGGAACGTGAAGAAGAGACCTGGGGCTAGATATTGGTGGAGACCAGTGAGGATCTGATGGAGAGGAGAAGGAATAAGGCCGTGGTGAAAGCCAAAGGAGGATTTACAAATACTAATAAAATAACAAAAATTAAGATTTAGAAAATTTAGGAGCAAAACAGCAACAATGCGGTGACACGGTGACTTGACGAGAATCTGCAGGACTAATCATATGCTAAATAGGCACAAGTCACATGTGTGAGAGCCAAGATGATGGTCTGTGAGATGATGATGGTCTGTGAGATGATGGTGGTCTCACGTGAGAAGCAGAAGTGGATGTGGAGACATGGAGCCTGAAGGTCGGACATTGTTACCCTTTGCCCCTCAGTGTATGTGCTGTGGAATGAGCTGATTATTTGCGGGGACCTTTGTGTCCAGAAGACGCTTTGGGTTTGAAACCCCTGAGTTTTATGAAAGCAAAAAAACTGCACATGTTTAGACTAAACCACATTGCCTGTGTGAACGCTGCCTAATGCCATACTGTATATATCATTTTTTTGTATTTTTTATTAGCCGTTTGCTTGTACTATACACCACAATTTGTAAGATTATCGCTTTCTTGAAGGCTGGCTTCATAGGTATACCAATATGGCAGCCTTCAGTATGACCCTGGCCATGATATTGCCACCAGCCTCTTAAATCCCTCTGCCACAATTGAGTATCAACTAAAGGGGTAAAACTGCAGTGACCGGGCTACCTTTGATTGCCGTAATTAAACTCATGCGCCAGCTGTATAACACAGCCGGTATCTGCTCTGTATGGCCGGTGTCAGACTTGTGAGAAACTCGAATGAGTCTCGCACCTCAATGCCTGGCACTCGGGACCGGAGTGTGCGGCTGCATGTATTTCTATGCATGTATTTCTATGCATGTATTTCTATGCAGCTGCACACTCCGGTCACGAATGCCGGCGGCAGTGCCGGCCATTGAGGTGCGTGACTCGTGCGAGTTTCTCGCAAGTCTGACCCCGGCCTATGGCGCATACTCAGGTCCTCCGCCTGCTCCATACATGCAGTGTTGCAAATGGAAATCTGAACTGAGTGGCCCTGGCTCAGTGGGTCCCTCATTTTGCTGGGTGCTGACACTGGCCCTGGCTCAGTGGGTCCCTTATTTTGCTGGGTGCTGACACTGACCCGGGGTCAATGGGTCTATCACTTTGCTGGGTGCTGATGTTGGTCCTGGGTCAGTGGGTCCCTCCCTTTCCTGGGTACTGATGCTGGACCTGGCTCAGTGGGTTCCTCACTTTGCTGGGTGCTAACGCTGGTCCTGGCTCAGTGTGTCCCTCCCTTCGCTGGGTGCTGATGCTGGGTCAGTGGGTCCCTCCCTTCGCTGAGTGCTGACACTGGCCCCGCATCAGTGGGTTCCTCTCTTTGCTGGGTGCTGACGCTGGCCCTGGGTCAGTAGGTTCCTCACTTTGCTGGGTGCTGACGCAGTCCACGGCTCAGTGGGGTCCTCTCTTTGCTCAGTGCTGACACTGGCCCCGGCTCAGTGGGTTCCTCTATTTGCTGGGTGCTGACGCTCGCCCTGGGTCAGTGGGTCCCTCACTTTGCTGGGTGCTAACGTTGGCCCTGGCTCAGTGGGTCCCTCCCTTCGCTGGGTGCTGACGCTGGCCCTGAGTAGGTCAGTAGGTCCCTCACTTTGCTGGGTGTTGACACTGGCCCCGGCTCAGTAGGTTCCTCTCTTTGCTGGGTGCTGACGCTGGCCCCGGCTCAGTGGGTTCCTCTCTTTGCTGGGTGCTGACGCTGGCCCCGGCTCAGTGGGTTCCTCTCTTTGCTGGGTGCTGACGCTGGCCCCGGCTCAGTGGGTTACTCTCTTTGCTGGGTGCTGACGCTGGCCCCGGCTCAGTGGGTTACTCTCTATGCTGGGTGCTGACGCTGGCCCCGGCTCAGTGGGTCCCTCATTTTGCTGGGTGCTCACACTGGCCCCGGCTCAGCGGGTCCCTCTCTTTGCTGGGTGCTGACGCTGGCCCTGGCTCAGTGAGTTTCTCTCTTTACTGTGTGCTGACACTGGCCTTGGCTCAGTGGGTCCAATTTTGCTGGGTGCTGACACTGGCCCCGGCTCAGTGACTTCCTCATTTTGCTGGGTGCTGACGCTGGCCCCGGCTCAGTGGGTCCCTCTCTTTACTGTGTGCTGACATTGGCCCTGGCTCAGTGGGTCCCATTTTGCTGGGTGCTGACGCTGGCCCCGGCTCAGTGGGTTCCTCTCTTTGCTAAGTGCTGACGCTGGCCCCGGCTCAGTGGGTCCCATTTTGCTGGGTGCTGACGCTGGCCCCGGCTCAGTGGGTTCCTCATTTTGCTTGGTGCTGACGCTGGCCCCGGCTCAGTGGGTCCCTCTCTTTACTGTGTGCTGACATTGGCCCTGGCTCAGTGGGTTCCTCTCTTTGCTGGGTGCTGACGCTGGCCCCGGCTCAGTGGGTTCCTCTCTTTGCTGGGTGCTGACACTGGCCCCGGCTCAGTGGGTCCCATTTTGCTGGGTGCTGACGTTGGCCCCGGCTCAGTGGGTTCCTCTCTTTGCTAAGTGCTGACGCTGGCCCTGGTGTCGGGTTCTTGCAGCGTTCTAGGTTTCTCAATCTGTTGGTGAAGTTCTCCACTTGTGTAATGATTAGTGTCAGTGTCTGGTGATCACAGGGTTCTAGGTTTCACAACGGTGACACACGCAGTGTCAAGATGACATGATCTCCTATCTTCCCCCTTCCACATCCTTTTTTCAGCTGCCTCATAGTTTGCATTAAGGGTTTTGGGATCCCGGGCCACCTCATGCACTGGCAGGCCGTCAGACGGGGATGTAGGGTGTGGTGGCAGAAGGAAGTGAATTGAAAGAGGATTTGTAAATTCCAGCACCGAAGGAATGTGAAACGGTGAGGATTTATTCCATTACTTAGCTCTCATGTTGGAGTTAGACTCCAGTGACGCGTTTCCAACCATGCTGACGTGTACTCACGGCTGTGACTATGTATAATTAGCCATGACTAATAACCAGCAGTGTTGTAGAGGAAGTCGCCATGGTCTGACGTTCCTTCTGCTGGTTCCTATGTTTTTGGCCTCCACTTAGCTATAGCGGGGGGTCAGTGGCGCCACGTTTATTGCATTCACGCCCCTGAGATGCAGAATCCCACAATGCGGCTTCCCTGTTACAGTATAAGGAATAAGATGAAGCATAGATTCCTCCATCAGCGGAGCATTATCTGCAGACGCGGTCAGCTTGTGATGTCCCTCCATGCTATGTAGCACATCTCCAGTGGTGGAACCATTGCTCTCTTCACGGGGACATTGAGTATGGGGCCACATATGTAAGGTAGATATTACCCTGATTATATGCATTATCTGGCATGGTGTCCTGGGCATTGAATACGCTGCCTGCCACCCTGGTGCTTGTTGTGGGGGCAGTTTGTTGTGGGGGTCACCTGGGGAGCTTACTAGAGTAATCAGGCTCCTTGCTACTGGATATTCAGGAACATCCGTATGGAGAAGACACTCGGCCCCAGTTGCAGCTGACTTGGACAGGGCGTGTGCTCCAGGACAGCACCCTGCACTACTACCTGAATAAACAGGTGGCACACAGCTGCCTTAGACGGCCATAGACGGGTCCGGAACTAGAAAGGCTGCATCCTTTGTTCCCGGGGGGAAGCCTGAGGGTGGCGGACCTTCCCCTGCATCCTGAGGGAAGCCTGAATGGGAGGGACCTTTCTGCAGACCCAGAGAGGCAGGGGGATCCAGAAAAAGGGTGCGCAACAGCAGAGGCATAAAAGGAAAAAGTGCTCGAAGCGGGGCGGTCTGGCGATGGCGGGGAGCAGCACAGAGAGCAGAGCGGTGAGCAGCGCGCTCTGCTTCCCCCACCAGAGAGTACCGGTGTGGCAACGGGCCATATAGAAGGAGCCCCTGTCGCCTGCAGAGAGAGCTGTGCAGAGCAGAGTCATGCCAGCAGAGCAGATCCGTGTCAGCAGAGCAGAGTCATGCCAGCAGAGCAGAGCCGTGTCAGCAGAGCAGAGCCGTGCACGCAGAGCTGAGCCGGGTGTTGCAGCAGCGAGAGAGAGAAGTGCTCCGTCCAGGGAGCACCAGCCCCACGCAGACCAGCGACCGCTGTCGCCCGCCAACAACCGCGGAGACCAGAGCGTGAGAGATGGGCAGTGTGTGCCCGGTAGCCGACATAAAGTCAGGAGCCAGACACTTCAGGATCGTGAGTACCGTGCGTGTGCAGCCTGAAAGGGACCAGTAGCGCGACCGTACCCTACACCCTGACTGTGCTAGTAAATCTCGGCACCAGACACTTGTGACTTGACTTGGCCTTTGTATACTTGCAGAGCCACTACAGTATATGGACTGGGGACAGTGGAAGGTACCGGAGACCGACCACTGTCACCAGAAGACGGGGTATTGTCATCTACTTGCCCCCCCTGGAAAGGACATTGTGCCAGCCGCTGTCGGCGCAATGGAGTATGCAGCCAGAGCTGCAGATTTAGGACTTCCTGACACATTTGCTATTGAACTGCCGTTAACTGTGCCGTTGTACCTCACCTTGCAAAGTCCGTTGTCATTTATATTAATGTATCATGAAAAAAGAAGAAAGATGCAGCACTCACCAATAGAGCTGAAAAACTGTGCGTCTTTATTTCACATGAATTCCATCAACAGGTATGTGGACATCCAGGACGTTAGAGGAATGCTGGGGGAGGGAGGTGCCGGACAACGTTTTGCAATTACTCGCTTCTACGGGTCCAGGTGGACTGAACTATACACCGCAATGCTTCAGATAAAAAGCTCCCGCTGTTAATGTGGTGATTTGTGTGCCCTAGTCTGCCTTTCATCTGTGTGCTTTCTTGCTGGGATTATTTATATTGTTTAACCTTTTACCTCCCTGCGTGGAGTATTCCCCTGTAAATAAACCTGTTAACTCTTGCTCTGCCTGCGTCCCGTCACTGCATCCCGCGTTCCTGCTCATTACCTTACAACGTCAGAAGTGCATGTTCTAGTCACCAAGTGCAGACTAGCGCAGGGAGAGCCTGCCATATTGGAAGGCAGAAGCAAAGCCCGGCACTGGAGCTGGGACAGGAGAGTAACAGGGCTGCACACATCTCTGCTTAGTGACCCATATTTGTTTTTATAGCAGCACATTGGTCGTTTTCTGACCAGTTGAAGATTATTGGACTGGGAAATGTTACAGGTGCTGAGGGCTCTCCATCTGGTGCCATGGCTCATGCTTCTCCATGGCTCATGCTTCTCCATGGCTCATGCTTCTCCATGGCTCATGCTTCTCCATTGCTGTTTTTCAGGTCTCGGCATCAGATGCAGATAGTGGGAGTCTGGGACATGTGTTGTACTCGCTCAGGCCCTCATCCCCTCCACAGTTCCAGATCCACTCAGAGAGTGGAGAGATCTGCCTCGCAGACACCCTGGACAGCGATGATGGAGAGCGCTTCTTCCTTCTTCGTGTGACAGCTACAGATGGGGTGAGACCTCACAATTCACAAATATCTTTTAACATGTTTCTGATTATTAAAGAAGCAATCCAACAAAAATATCCATCCCTGCCCCCCCTAGATGGTATATTCATTGTACTCATTGCCACATCCTTCTCCTCTTCATCCTTCATCTTGTATTCCCAGCTATCGTTCTGCTTTTTAATTCTGTGTGTTCTGCCTTCAGTCCCATGAAGTATCAGCACAGCATCACATGGGCGGCTAGAGACAGTATTGTGGCCGGCTGGCAGGATACTATGGTTATCCCTACATAATTCTCAAAAATAGCTCATGTATGATGAATCTACAGTCAGGAGGCTGCACTGTCATCTCCTACTTTATTACCGTGTCACACTAGCAGTGTAATCATCATCAGTCACTGTGATAGGAGTTCATATCTCCACCCTTCGAAGAGCTTCAGGGGTACAGTCCATGCAGTTTCATCAAATAAACTGTTCTGATGACTGACCCTCTGCACTGAACTTAAAGCCATGTAATGCCCAGATGTCACCTTGAGATCACACAGCGTAACTTATGAGAAGTCTACTCTTTATTGCCAGATAGAAAAAGATAATTAAATATGGTAATACTAGCTGAATTATATATTACATGACAACTGACAAGAGGGACTAAAAAAATAAATTTTAAGAATTGTTGTGTGGGATGAGTTGTACTTTCGAATGATACCATTCACTTTACCATATAGTGTTCTGAAAAACAGAAACAATAATCGGTAAGTGGGGTTAAATGGCACAATAAAACAATTCTGCCATTGATTTTTGGAGTTTGTTCTTACATACTCCGGTTAACGAAGCACCCTAATCAAAGTGTTTATCCTCTTGATATATTGCACCCATCATATTATACAGCACTGTGCACCTACAATTGCTCATTTTGCCTTTCTGTCCAGCTAATTTTTCTCTTTTCTCTGCTCTATGTAGAAACAGGAAGTCTCTTGTCCCTGCATTTATCATCCCTCGCTTCACCTCCTGACCCACCTGTTCCCTCCTTCCCCTGCCAGGGTCTTTTGCAGTGACTCATGAGTCATACAGGGAAAATTGACCTCCTGTTTTGATTTAGATCTTAGAAGGATTCAGTGCGTCAGTTTTTAATCACGTGATGTCATAGACCTAATGGAAAAGAGAAGAATTATCTGGATAGAAAGGTAAAATGAGTAATTGTAAGTGCACAGTGCTACATAATATGATGGGTATACTAAAAGAGAATAAAAACTGTTGGCAAGAGGAGAAGCGGTAGGAGGAGGAGCAGGGGAAGGATGACTGGAAGGATGAGGAGGAGCGGGAGGATGAGGAGGGGGATGACAAGGAGGAGAGGGAGGAGGAGCGGGAAGATGAGGAGGAGCAGGGGGGAGTACAAGAAGGAGGGGGAGGGGAAGGCTGAGGAGGAGTAGGGAAAGGAGGAGGAGGGAAAGGATGAGGAGTAGGAGGGGAAGGATGAGGAGGTGGGGGAGGAGGAGGGGGAAGATGACGAGGAGGGGAAGGGTGAGGAGGAACGGAAGGATGAGGAGGGGAGGACGAGGAGGAGTGGGAGGACTTGGATGTGGGGAAGGAGGAAGAGGGGAAGGGCAAGGAGGAGTAAAAGGTTGAGGAGGAGCGGGAGGAGGGGAAGGAGGAGGAGAGGAAGGACGAGGGTGAAGGATGGGGAGGACAAGGAGAAGGAGGATTTGGAGGAGGAGGGGAAGCACGAGGAGGAGTACTTCTATAAGTTCTGATTGCAGTGATGACAAACTTTACATTTGTATTTTCATTTCTAATTTTAGAGGTGAGAAAATATGTAAAAAAATATATATTTTAAAAAACTTATTTTTTAATTGAGATCACTAGTCACAGGATCCAAAGGATGAGATCATCAGTCTAGCGATCTAGAGAGTGAAATCATTAGTTGCTGGATCTAGAGGGTGAGATCAGTCACAGGATCTAGAGGGTGAGATCAGCAGTCTTAGGATCTAGAGGGTGAGATCAGCGTCTTAGGATCTAGAGGGTCAGCTCTAGAGATCGGTTTTGTTACTACTGATCCATTTCAGGATCTAGATATGAAAATCTTCCGTCAGTGAATGAAGAGTGGAATCTACGGTGGCCGGCATCAGGATACAGGAACGGTGAGATCCGGAGCAGGTGGTGTGAGAGGAGAATAGCAGGAAACTTCTCAGTCCACCCTTCCTCTGTTCCCACAGGGAGGCCTGAGCTCAGGATGCCTCGTTCGGGTCTCGGTAGAAGATGTGAATGATAATCGTCCGGTCTTTTACCCCCTGGAGTACGGTGCTAGTGTGAGTGCCCTCAGCCCACCAGGAACACCCATCATTAGTGTGACCGCCCGAGATAAGGACGAGGGGCTGCACGGCACCCTGACCTACCACATATTATCAGGAAACAGCCCTCCGCTTCTACGCATCCAGCCCGACACAGGTAAGACCACCCGACAGTGACATGAGGGGCACGGGTCCACCAACCACAGCCTCACCCACATATGTGGAAACTGTTTAATGACCCTCCACCATTGTAGGAACCAGAAGGGAAGACAGAAAAGACAATACGAGGTCTCCAGGAACTAGCAAAGGGCGGCCATTAAATCGGGGAGCGATGTTTATGGTATAGTAGGGTGGTGGTAGTAGTCTGTTTCCTTAGATCTTATGGTGGTGGTAGTAGTCTGTTTCCTTAGACCCTATGGTGGTGGTAGTAGTCTGTTTCCTTAGAGCCTATGGTGGTGGTAGTAGTCTGTTTGCTTACAGCCTATGGTGGTGGTAGTAGTCTGTTTGCTTAGAGCCTATGGTGGTGGTAGTAGTCTGTTTGCTTAGAGCCTATGGTGGTGGTAGTAGTCTGTTTGCTTAGAGCCTATGGTGGTGGTAGTAGTCTGTTTGCTTAGAGCCTATGGTGGTGGTAGTAGATTATCTTTAAAATGGAACATCTCAGTTCTTATCAGTATTTATTGGCCCCATGAGGGGTCTATCTGGGGCCCCTCTAGAGGACAGCACACAGTTGGACAGGTGGGTCCCTGGCAGCTTCTTCCTCCCTCGCACACATGGTGAGACCTGTCAATCACTGGCAGTGGGCGGGAGAAGCCGCCGTGGACCGGCCTGTCAGACTGTCTATCTCTGAAAAACGATGCACTGTCCAATGTCACACATACCAGGCTGAGATAAAAGTATGTGCCCCCCACGTCCACCTCCCGGGGATTCTCTGTCCTCCTCTACATCCATAGACATTAATATAGAGAAAAGTATGTGCCCCCCACATCCACCTGCGGGTGTTTCTCTGTCATCATTCATACACAGCTCCAAGGGGGCCATAGGTTATAAACATGTGAGGGGTTAGGGGAGGAGGTTATACATCGGGTGATGAGGGTTGGAGGATATACTTCGGAGGTTGTGGGGCGGAGGTTGTACATCGGAAGGTGAGAGCCAGAGGTTATACACCGGGGGGGGGTGAGGGGCGAGGGGCGGAGGTTATATATTGGAAAGTGAGGGGAGAAGGTATCAGGGGTGAGGGGAGAAGGTTATACATCAGTAGTGAGGGCCGGAGGCTGTACATCGACGGGGGGTTAGGGGCGGAGGTTATACATCGAGTGATGAGGGTTGGAGGATATACTTCGGAGGTTGTGGGGCGGAGATTGTACATCGGAAGGTGAGAGCCAGAGGTTATACACCGGGGGGGGGGGTGAGGGGCAAGGGGCGGAGGTTATATATTGGAAAGTGAGGGGAGAAGGTATCAGGGGTGAGGGGAGAAGGTTATACATCAGTGGTCAGGGCCGGAGGCTGTACATTGACGGGGGGTTAGGGGCGGAGGTTATACATCGAGTGATGAGGGTTGGAGGATATACTTCGGAGGTTGTGGGGCGGAGGTTGTACATCGGAAGGTGAGAGCCAGAGGTTATACACCGGGGGTTATATATCAGGGGTGAGGGGAGAAGGTTATACATCAGTGGTGAGGGCCGGAGGCTGTACATCGACGGGGGTTAGGGGCAGAGGTTATATATCGAGTGGTGAGGGGGCGAAGTTATACATCGCGGGGTGAGGGGCAGAGGTTATACACTGGTGGGTGAGGAGTGGAGGTTATACTTCAGGGGTGAGAGGCTGAGGTTATAAATCAGGGCTGAGGGGCAGAGGTTATACATTGGAGGGTGAGGGGCAGAGGTTATACATCAGGGGTGAGGGGCGGAGGTTATACATTGGAGGGTGAGGGGCGGAGGTTATACATCAGGGGTGAGGGGCGGAGGTTATACATTGGAGGGTGAGGGGCGGAGGTTATACATCAGGGGTGAGGGGCGGAGGTTATACATTGGAGGGTGAGGGGCGGAGGGTATACATTGGAGTGAGGGGCGGAGGTTACAAATCAGGGGTGAGGGGCGGAGGTTATACATTGGAGGGTGAGGGGCGGAGGTTATACATCAGGGGTGAGGGGCGGAGGTTATAAATCAGGGGTGAGGAGTGGAGGTTATACTTCAGGGGTGAGAGGCTGAGGTTATAAATCAGGGGTGAGGGGCGGAGGTTATACATTGGAGGGTGAGGGGCGGAGGTTATACATCAGGGGTGAGGGGCGGAGGTTATACATTGGAGGGTGAGGGGCGGAGGTTATTCATTGGAGGGTGAGGGGCGGAGGGTATACATTGGGGTGAGGGGCGGAGGTTATACATCAGGGGTGAGGGGCGGAGGTTATACATTATAGGGTGAGGGGTGGAGGTTATACATTGGAGGGTGAGGGGCGGAGGTTATACATTGGGGTGAGGGGCGGAGGTTATACATCAGGGGTGAGGGGCGGAGGTTATACATTGGAGGGTGAGGGGTGGAGGTTATACATTGGGGTGAGGGTTGGAGGTTATGCAGCAGAGGTGAGGGGCGGAGATTATACATCAGGGGTGAGGGGGAGAAGGTTATACATCACGGGGGTGAGGGTATAACCTCTATACAACGGGGGTGAGGATGGAGGATATACATTGAAGGGTGTGGGGCGAAAGATACATTGGGGTGGGGGTTATACATCAGGGGTGAGGGGTGGAGGTTATGCATCGAGGGTGAGGGGCGGAGGTTATACATTGGGGTGAGGGTTGGAGGTTATGCAGCAGAGGTGAGGGGCGGAGGTTATACATCAGGGGTGAGAGGAGAAGGTTAAACATCAGTGGTGAGGGGCAGGGGTTATACATCACGGGGGTGAGGGTATAACCTCTATACATCGGGGGTGAGGATGGAGGATATACATCGAAAGGTGTGGGGCGAAAGATACATTGGGGTGAGGGGCGGGGGTTATACATCAGGGGCGAGGGGTGGAGGTTATACATCACTGGTGAGGGGCGGAGGTTGTACATTGGAGGATGAGGGGCGGAGGTTATACATTGGAGTGTGAGGGGTAGAGGTTTTACATCGGAGTGAGGGGTTGAGGTAATACATTGGAGGGTGAGGGGTGGAGGTTATACATCCGTGAGTTATGGGCGGCAGAGGTTACGCACCAGGGGCTGAGGGGTGGACGTTATACATTGGGGTGGTTAGGGGCAGAGGTTATACATTGGTGGGTTAGAGGCAGAGGTTACACACCGGTGGTTGAGGGGTAAAGGTTTAACATCAGGGGTGAGGGGCTGAGGTAATACATTGGGGGGTGAGGGGTGGAGGTTACGCACCAGGGGCTGAGGGGCGGAGGTTACACACCGGTGGGTGAGGGGTGCAGGTTATACATCGGGGGGGTGAGGGGCAGAGGTTACACACCAGGGGCTGAGGGGTGGTGGTTATACATCGGGGGGTGAGGGGCGGAGGTTATACTTCTGTGGGTTGTGGGCGGAGGTTATACATCGGGGGTGAGGGGCAGAGTTTGTACATCGGGGGATGAAGGGCAGAGGTTTTGCATCGGTGGGTTAGGGACGGAGGTTACGCACCGGTGAGTGAGGTGTGCAAGTTATACATCGGGGGTGAAGGGTGGAGGTTATACATCGGGTGATGAAGGGCAGAGGTTATACATTGGGGGGGTGAGGGGCGAAGGTTACGCACCAGGGGTGAGAGGTGGAGGTTATACATTGGAGTGGTTAGGGGCGGAGGTTATACATCCGTGGGTTGTGGTCGGAGGTTATACATCGGGGGGGAGAGGGACGTGGGTTATACATCCGTGGGTTATGGGCGGAGGATATACATCGGTTGGTTGGGGATGGAGGTTATGCACCGATGAGTGAGGGGTGCAAGTTATACATCGGGGGTGAGGGGTGGAGGTTATACATCCGTGGGTTATGGGCGGAGGTTATACATCGGGGGATGAGGGGCGGAGTTTGTACATTGGGGGATGAAGGGCAGAGGTTTTGCATCGGTGGGTTAGGGACGGAGGTTACGCACCGGTGAGTGAGGTGTGCAAGTTATACATCGGGGGTGAAGGGTGGAGGTTATACATCGGGTGATGAAGGGCAGAGGTTATACATTGGGGGGGTGAGGGGCGAAGGTTACGCACCAGGGGTGAGAGGTGGAGGTTATACATTGGAGTGGTTAGGGGCGGAGGTTATACATCCGTGGGTTGTGGTCGGAGGTTATACATCGGGGGGGAGAGGGACGTGGGTTATACATCCGTGGGTTATGGGCGGAGGATATACATCGGTGGGTTGGGGATGGAGGTTATGCACCGATGAGTGAGGGGTGCAAGTTATACATCGGGGGTGAGGGGTGGAGGTTATACATCCGTGGGTTATGGGCGGAGGTTATACATCGGGGGATGAGGGGCGGAGTTTGTACATTGGGGGATGAAGGGCAGAGATTTTGCATCGGTGGGTTAGGGGCGGAGGTTATACATCAGGGATGAGGGGCTGAGAGTATACATCGGGGGGTGAGGGACGGAGGTGATTCACTGGTAGAAACGGGACTCCACAATGTGTAGGTGATGCCCTCCCTTTGTAACCTGATGGTGATGGTTAACATTTTTAGGATCTGATGGAGGTGGTAGGGTATCTATGGTCTGTAACTCTCTCTCACTCTTGTAGGAACCCTCTTGGTGGCCCGTTCTCTGTCGGCCCGGGCGGGCTCTGTTCTTCATCTTGAGGTGGGAGCGCAGGATGGTGGTGGGGTCAGATCTGATGTGAACGCCAGGGTAAATGTCAGCATCTTAGTGAGCTCAGCCCACATCCCGAAATTCCTTCAGCCTCAGTACGATTTTATGGTACCTGAAGATTCTCCACCGGGGATTATCGTGGGCAGTGTGCAGGCCAGCAACCCCCCAGGTATGTTCTGCACTGCAGCGGACCACTCTGTGTCATTGAATGTCCGATCCGGTATCGGTCATGGTTTCCTGATCCCTGTGAGGGCGTATAGTGACTGTGACCTTTTCTTCTAGGTGCCCCTGGGGTAATCCTCTACTCCTTGGCATATGGAGACCCCCGTGAACTTTTATCCCTGGACCCTCAGTCTGGAATATTGTCCACACGCCGGCAGTTGGATCGGGAGCAGGACACTGAGCTTCTCTTGGAGGTTCAGGCCCGCAGTGGGTCACCCCCGGCCTACACCCGGGCGCGGGTGACCCTGCGAATCACTGATGTGAATGATAATCCCCCCACGTTTTTGTCGCCCTCACACACCCTGAGAATCCAGGGGTCCACACCCACTGACTCCATCATATTCACCGCTAAGGCACTAGATCCCGATATAGGAGCCAATGGTCACGTGCATTACCTGCTGGTTTCTCAGGGGCCCTTCAGCATTGACAGTGTGGGACAGATCCAGGTCACCGGGGCCCTGACCCAGGAGAGTTACGAGCTCCGTGTGTTGGCGCTTGATGCTGGATTTCCACAGCTTTCCTCAGAGTTAGAGATCACTGTCCTTGTCATGGAGCAGGACTCGGAGCCAGCGTGTGGAGCATCTGATTATCGTGTGGAGGTCCGGGAAGGAAGCCCCCCGATGAGTAGGCTATTACAAGTCCAGGCGTTGCTCCCTGGTGGGAAGGAGAATCCCTTACGTTACCGGCTGAGGACAGATGCAGATGCAGTAGGATTTAGTGTGGAACCGGACACGGGATGGTTGTATGTCCGTGGGGCACTGGATAGGGAAAGCCGAGAGTTGTATGTCCTGTCAGTGCTGGCATCGGGGGGTTCAGGCAGCCGCACTGCTACATGCACTGTACGTGTCCGGGTCACTGATGAGAATGACAATGCTCCGCGGCTGAGCGAGGAAAGGTACTTCATGAGCATCTCCGAGAACCGACCGCCTGGAGAGGTCGTGGGAAGAGTAAGTGCCAGCGACAGAGACGCAGGGCAGAATGGACGCGTAACCTACAGAATGCCGGCACAAGAAAGCGACTTTACCATACACCCACACACAGGTAAGACCCCAGCATCCCACACACAGGTAAGACCCCAACATCACCGTACATCCACTCAGGTAAGACCCCAACATCACCGTACATCCACACAGAGGTAAGACCCCAGCATCACCCTACACCCACACACAGGTAAGACCCCAGCATCACCGTACATCCACACAGGTAAAACCCCAGCATCACCATACACCCACACACAGGTAAGACCCCAACATCACCGTACACCCACACACAGGTAAGACCCCAACATCACTGTACACTCACACACAGGTAAGACCCCAACATCAACGTACACCCACACACAGGTAAGACCCCAACATCACTGTACACTCACACACAGGCAAGACCCCAGCATCACCGTACACCCACACACAGGTAAGACCCCAACATCACCGTACACCCACACACAGGTAAGACCCCAACATCACTGTACACTCACACACAGGCAAGACCCCAGCATCACCGTACATCCACTCACAGGTAACACCCCAGCATCACCGTACATCCACTCACAGGTAAGACCCCAACATCACTGTACACTCACACACAGGTAAGACCCCAACATCACCGTACACCCACACACAGGTAAGACCCCAATATCACCGTACACCCACACACAGGTAAGACCCCAGCATCCCACACACAAGTAAGACCCCAGCATCACCGTACATCCACACAGGTAAGACCCCAACATCAACGTACACCCACACACAGCCAAGACCCCAGCATCACCGTACATCCACTCACAGGTAACACCCCAGCATCACCGTACACCCACACACAGGTAAGACCCCAGCATCACCGTATACCCACACACAGGTAAGACCCCAGCATCACCGTACACCCACACAGGTAAGACCCCAGCATCACCGTACACCCACATACAGGCAAGACCCCAGCATCACCGTACACCCACACACAGGTAAAACCCCAACATCAACGTACACCCACACACAGGCAAGACCCCAGCATCACCGTACATCCACTCACAGGTAACACCCCAGCATCACCATACATAAACTCACAGGTAAGACCCCAACATCACCGTACATCCACACACAGGTAAGACCCCAACATCACCGTACATCCACACAGGTAAGACCCCAGCATCACCGTACATCCACTCACAGGTAAGACCCCAACATCACCGTACACCCACACACAGGTAAGACCCCCAACATCACCGTACATCCACACACAGGTAAGACCCCAACATCACCGTACACTCACACACAGGTAAGACCCCAGCATCACCGTACATCCACACAGGTAAGACCCCAACATCACCGTACACCCACACACAGGTAAGACCCCAACATCACCGTACATCCACACAGGTAAGACCCCAGCATCACCGTACATCCACACACAGGTAAGACCCCAGCATCACCGTACATCCACACACAGGTAAGACCCCAACATCACCGTACACCCACACACAGGTAAGACCCCAACATCACACCGTACACCCACACACAGGTAAGACCCCAGCATCACCGTACATCCACACAGGTAAGACCCCAACATCACCGTACACCCACACACAGGTAAGACCCCAACATCACCGTACATCCACACAGGTAAGACCCCAGCATCACTGTACATCCACACACAGGTAAGACCCCAGCATCACCGTACATCCACACACAGGTAAGACCCCAACATCACCGTACACCCACACACAGGTAAGACCCCAACATCACACCGTACACCCACACACAGGTAAGACCCCAGCATCACCGTACATCCACACAGGTAAGACCCCAGCATCACCGTACATCCACACACAGGTAAGACCCCAGCATCACCGTACATCCACACACAGGTAAGACCCCAACATCACCGTACACCCACACACAGGTAAGACCCCAACATCACACCGTACACCCACACACAGGTAAGACCCCAGCATCACCGTACATCCACACAGGTAAGACCCCAACATCACCGTACACTCACACACAGGTAAGACCCCAACATCACCGTACATCCACACAGGTAAGACCCCAGCATCACCGTACATCCACACACAGGTAAGACCCCAGCATCACCGTACATCCACACACAGGTAAGACCCCAACATCACCGTACACCCACACACAGGTAAGACCCCAACATCACACCGTACACCCACACACAGGTAAGACCCCAGCATCACCGTACATCCACACAGGTAAGACCCCAGCATCACCGTACACCCACACACAGGTAAGACCCCAACATCACCGTACATCCACACAGGTAAGACCCCAGCATCACCGTACATCCACACACAGGTAAGACCCCAGCATCACTGTACATCCACACAGGTAAGACCCCAACATCACCGTACATCCACACACAGGTAAGACCCCAAAATCACCGTACACCCACACACAGGTAAGACCCCAACATCACACCGTACACCCACACACAGGTAAGACCCCAGCATCACCGTACACTCACACACAGGTAAGACCCCAACATCACCGTACATCCACACAGGTAAGACCCCAACATCACCGTACACCCACACACAGGTAAGACCCCAACATCACCGTACATCCACACAGGTAAGACCCCAGCATCACCGTACATCCACACACAGGTAAGACCCCAACATCACCGTACACCCACACACAGGTAAGACCCCAACATCACATCGTACACCCACACACAGGTAAGACCCCAGCATCACCGTACATCCACACAGGTAAGACCCCAGCATCACCGTACACCCACACACAGGTAAGACCCCCACATCACCGTACACCCACACACAGGTAAGACCCCAACATCACCGTACACCCACACAGGTAAGACCCCAACATCACCGTACACTCACACACAGGTAAGACCCCAACATCACCGTACATCCACACACAGGACCCCGGCATCACCGTACACCCACACACAGGTAAGACCCCAACATCACCGTACATCCACACACAGGTAAGACCCCAACATCACCATACACTCACACACAGGTAAGACCCCAGCATCACCGTACATCCACAAACAGGTAAGACCCCAACATCACCGTACATCCACACAGGTAAGACCCCAGCATAACCGTACATCCACACAGGTAAGACCCCAACATCACCGTACACTCACACACAGGTAAGACCCCAACATCACCGTACATCCACACAGGTAAGACCCCAGCATCACCGTACATCCACACAGGTAAGACCCCAACATCACCGTACACCCACACACAGGTAAGACCCCAGCATCACCGTACATCCACTCACAGGTAAGACCCCAACATCACCGTACACCCACACACAGGTAAGACCCCCAACATCACCGTACATCCACACACAGGTAATACCCCAACATCACCGTACACTCACACACAGGTAAGACCCCAGCATCACCGTACATCCACACAGGTAAGACCCCAACATCACCGTACACCCACACACAGGTAAGAACCCAGCATCACCGTACATCCACACACAGGTAAGACCCCAGCATCACCGTACATCCACACAGGTAAGACCCCAACATCACCGTACATCCACACACAGGTAAGACCCCAACATCACCGTACACCCACACACAGGTAAGACCCCAACATCACACCGTACACCCACACACAGTTAAGACCCCAGCATCACCGTACACTCACACACAGGTAAGACCCCAACATCACCGTACATCCACACACAGGTAAGACCCCAACATCACCATACATCCACACAGGTAAGACCCCAACATCACCGTACATCCACACACAGGTAAGACCCCAGCATCACCGTACATCCACACAGGTAAGACCCCAACATCACCATACACCCACACACAGGTAAGACCCCAACATCACCATACACCCACACACAGGTAAGACCCCAGCATCACCGTACACCCACACACAGGTAAGACCCCAACATCACCGTACACCCACACACAGGTAAGACCCCAACATCACCGTACACTCACACACAGTTAAGACCCCAGCATCACCGTACATCCACACACAGGTAATACCCCAACATCACCGTACACTCACACACAGGTAAGACCCCAGCATCACCGTACATCCACACAGGTAAGACCCCAACATCACCGTACACCCACACACAGGTAAGACCCCAGCATCACCGTACATCCACACACAGGTAAGACCCCAGCATCACCGTACATCCACACAGGTAAGACCCCAACATCACCGTACATCCACACACAGGTAAGACCCCAACATCACCGTACACCCACACACAGGTAAGACCCCAACATCACACCGTACACCCACACACAGTTAAGACCCCAGCATCACCGTACACTCACACACAGGTAAGACCCCAACATCACCGTACATCCACACACAGGTAAGACCCCAACATCACCATACATCCACACAGGTAAGACCCCAACATCACCGTACATCCACACACAGGTAAGACCCCAGCATCACCGTACATCCACACACAGGTAAGACCCCAACATCACCGTACACCCACACACAGGTAAGACCCCAACATCACACCGTACACCCACACACAGGTAAGACCCCAGCATCACCGTACATCCACACAGGTAAGACCCCAACATCACCGTACACCCACACACAGGTAAGACCCCAACATCACCGTACATCCACACAGGTAAGACCCCAGCATCACCGTACATCCACACACAGGTAAGACCCCAGCATCACTGTACATCCACACAGGTAAGACCCCAACATCACCGTACACCCACACACAGGTAAGACCCCAGCATCACCGTACACTCACACACAGGTAAGACCCCAACATCACCGTACATCCACACAGGTAAGACCCCAACATCACCGTACACCCACACACAGGTAAGACCCCAACATCACCGTACATCCACACAGGTAAGACCCCAGCATCACCGTACATCCACACACAGGTAAGACCCCAACATCACCGTACACCCACACACAGGTAAGACCCCAACATCACATCGTACACCCACACACAGGTAAGACCCCAGCATCACCGTACATCCACACAGGTAAGACCCCAGCTTCACCGTACACCCACACACAGGTAAGACCCCCACATCACCGTACACCCACACACAGGTAAGACCCCAACATCACCGTACACCCACACAGGTAAGACCCCAACATCACCGTACACTCACACACAGGTAAGACCCCAACATCACCGTACATCCACACACAGGACCCCGGCATCACCGTACACCCACACACAGGTAAGACCCCAACATCACCGTACATCCACACACAGGTAAGACCCCAACATCACCGTACACTCACACACAGGTAAGACCCCAGCATCACCGTACATCCACAAACAGGTAAGACCCCAACATCACCGTACATCCACACAGGTAAGACCCCAGCATAACCGTACATCCACACAGGTAAGACCCCAACATCACCGTACACTCACACACAGGTAAGACCCCAACATCACCGTACATCCACACAGGTAAGACCCCAGCATCACCGTACATCCACACAGGTAAGACCCCAACATCACCGTACACCCACACACAGGTAAGACCCCAGCATCACCGTACATCCACTCACAGGTAAGACCCCAACATCACCGTACACCCACACACAGGTAAGACCCCCAACATCACCGTACATCCACACACAGGTAATACCCCAACATCACCGTACACTCACACACAGGTAAGACCCCAGCATCACCGTACATCCACACAGGTAAGACCCCAGCATCACCGTACATCCACACACAGGTAAGACCCCAACATCACCGTACACCCACACACAGGTAAGACCCCAACATCACACCGTACACCCACACACAGGTAAGACCCCAGCATCACCGTACATCCACACAGGTAAGACCCCAGCATCACCGTACACCCACACACAGGTAAGACCCCAACATCACCGTACATCCACACAGGTAAGACCCCATCATCACCGTACATCCACACACAGGTAAGACCCCAGCATCACTGTACATCCACACAGGTAAGACCCCAACATCACCGTACATCCACACACAGGTAAGACCTCAAAATCACCGTACACCCACACACAGGTAAGACCCCAACATCACACCGTACACCCACACACAGGTAAGACCCCAGCATCACCGTACACTCACACACAGGTAAGACCCCAACATCACCGTACATCCACACTGGTAAGACCCCAACATCACCGTACACCCACACACAGGTAAGACCCCAACATCACCGTACTTCCACACAGGTAAGACCCCAGCATCACCGTACATCCACACACAGGTAAGACCCCAACATCACCGTACACCCACACACAGGTAAGACCCCAACATCACATCGTACACCCACACACAGGTAAGACCCCAGCATCACCGTACATCCACACAGGTAAGACCCCAGCATCACCGTACACCCACACACAGGTAAGACCCCCACATCACCGTACACCCACACACAGGTAAGACCCCAACATCACCGTACACCCACACAGGTAAGACCCCAACATCACCGTACACTCACACACAGGTAAGACCCCAACATCACCGTACATCCACACACAGGACCCCGGCATCACCGTACACCCACACACAGGTAAGACCCCAACATCACCGTACATCCACACACAGGTAAGACCCCAACATCACCATACACTCACACACAGGTAAGACCCCAGCATCACCGTACATCCACACACAGGTAAGACCCCAACATCACACCGTACACCCACACACAAGTAAGACCCCAGCATCACCGTACATCCACACAGGTAAGACCCCAGCATCACCGTACACCCACACACAGGTAAGACCCCCACATCACCGTACACCCACACACAGGTAAGACCCCAACATCACCGTACACCCACACAGGTAAGACCCCAACATCACCGTACACTCACACACAGGTAAGACCCCAACATCACCGTACATCTACACAGGTAAGACCCCAACATCACCGTACACTCACACACAGGTAAGACCCCAGCATCACCGTACATCCACACAGGTAAGACCCCAGCATCACCGTACACCCACACACAGGTAAGACCCCAACATCACCGTACACCCACACACAGGTAAGACCCCAGCATCACCGTACACCCACACACAGGTAAGACCCCAACATCACACCGTACACCCACACACAGGTAAGACCCCAACATCACCGTACATCCACACACAGGTAAGACCCCAACATCACCGTACATCCACACACAGGACGCCGGCATCACCGTACACCCACACAGGTAAGACCCCAACATCTCCGTACATCCACACACAGGTAAGACCCCAACATCACTGTACATCCACACACAGGTAAGACCCCAGCATCACCGTACATCCACACACAGGTAAGACCCCAACATCACCGTACACTCACACACAGGTAAGACCCCAACATCTCCATACATCCACACACAGTTAAGACCCCAACATCACCGTACACCCACACACAGGTAAGACCCCCAACATCACCGTACATCCACACACAGGTAAGACCCCAACATCACCGTACACTCACACACAGGTAAGACCCCAGCATCACCGTACATCCACACACAGGTAAGACCCCAACATCACCGTACACTCACACACAGGTAAGACCCCAACATCTCCATACATCCACACACAGTTAAGACCCCAACATCACCGTACACCCACACACAGGTAAGACCCCCAACATCACCGTACATCCACACACAGGTAAGACCCCAACATCACCGTACACTCACACACAGGTAAGACCCCAGCATCACCGTACATCCACACAGGTAAGACCCCAACATCACCGTGCACCCACACACAGGTAAGACCCCAGCATCACCGTACATCCACACACAGGTAAGACCCCAGCATCACCGTACACCCACACACAGGTAAGACCCCAGCATCACCGTACACCCACACACAGGTAAGACCCCAACATCACCGTACACCCACACAGGTAAGACCCCAACATCACCGTACACTCACACACAGGTAAGACCCCAACATCACCGTACATCCACACAGGTAAGACCCCAACATCACCGTACACTCACACACAGGTAAGACCCCAGCATCACCGTACAACCACACAGGTAAGACCCCAGCATCACAGTACACCCACACACAGGTAAGACCCCAACATCACCGTACACCCACACACAGGTAAGACCCCAGCATCACCGTACACCCACACACAGGTAAGACCCCAACATCACCGTACACCCACACAGGTAAGACCCCAACATCACCGTACACTCACACACAGGTAAGACCCCAGCATCACCGTACACTCACACACAGGTAAGACCCCAACATCACCGTACACCCACACACAGGTAAGACCCCAGCATCACCGTACACTCACACACAGGTAAGACCCCAACATCACCGTACACCCACACAGGTAAGACCCCAACATCACCGTACACTCACACACAGGTAAGACCCCAGCATCACCGTACATCCACACAGGTAAGACCCCAACATCACCGTACACTCACACACAGGTAAGACCCCAGCATCACCGTACAACCACACAGGTAAGACCCCAGCATCACAGTACACCCACACACAGGTAAGACCCCAACATCACCGTACACCCACACACAGGTAAGACCCCAGCATCACCGTACACCCACACAGGTAAGACCCCAACATCACCGTACACCCACACAGGTAAGACCCCAACATCACCGTACACTCACACACAGGTAAGACCCCAGCATCACCGTACATCCACACAGGTAAGACCCCAACATCACCGTACACTCACACACAGGTAAGACCCCAGCATCACCGTACAACCACACAGGTAAGACCCCAGCATCACAGTACACCCACACACAGGTAAGACCCCAACATCACCGTACACCCACACACAGGTAAGACCCCAGCATCACCGTACACCCACACACAGGTAAGACCCCAACATCACACCGTACACCCACACACAGGTAAGACCCCAACATCACCGTACATCCACACACAGGTAAGACCCCAACATCACCGTACATCCACACACAGGACGCCGGCATCACCGTACACCCACACAGGTAAGACCCCAACATCTCCGTACATCCACACACAGGTAAGACCCCAACATCACTGTACATCCACACACAGGTAAGACCCCAGCATCACCGTACATCCACACACAGGTAAGACCCCAACATCACCGTACACTCACACACAGGTAAGACCCCAACATCTCCATACATCCACACACAGTTAAGACCCCAACATCACCGTACACCCACACACAGGTAAGACCCCCAACATCACCGTACATCCACACACAGGTAAGACCCCAACATCACCGTACACTCACACACAGGTAAGACCCCAGCATCACCGTACATCCACACAGGTAAGACCCCAACATCACCGTACACCCACACACAGGTAAGACCCCAGCATCACCGTACATCCACACACAGGTAAGACCCCAGCATCACCGTACACCCACACACAGGTAAGACCCCAACATCACACCGTACACCCACACACAGGTAAGACCCCAGCATCACCGTACACTCACACACAGGTAAGACCCCAACATCACCGTACATCCACACACAGGTAAGACCCCAACATCACCGTACATCCACACAGGTAAGACCCCAGCATCACCGTACATCCACACACAGGTAAGACCCCAGCATCACCGTACATCCACACAGGTAAGACCCCAACATCACCGTACATCCACACACAGGTAAGACCCCAACATCACCGTACACCCACACACAGGTAAGACCCCAACATCACACCGTACACCCACACACAGGTAAGACCCCAGCATCACCGTACACTCACACACAGGTAAGACCCCAACATCACCATACACCCACACACAGGTAAGACCCCAACATCACCATACACCCACACACAGGTAAGACCCCAGCATCACCGTACACCCACACACAGGTAAGACCCCAACATCACCGTACACCCACACACAGGTAAGACCCCAACATCACCGTACACTCACACACAGGTAAGACCCCAGCATCACCGTACATCCACACACAGGTAAGACCCCAACATCACCGTACACCCACACACAGGTAAGACCCCAACATCACACCGTACACCCACACACAGGTAAGACCCCAGCATCACCGTACATCCACACAGGTAAGACCCCAGCATCACCGTACACCCACACACAGGTAAGACCCCCACATCACCGTACACCCACACACAGGTAAGACCCCAACATCACCGTACACCCACACAGGTAAGACCCCAACATCACCGTACACTCACACACAGGTAAGACCCCTACATCACCATACATCCACACAGGTAAGACCCCAACATCACCGTACACTCACACACAGGTAAGACCCCAGCATCACCTACATCCACACAGGTAAGACCCCAGCATCACCGTACACCCACACACAGGTAAGACCCCAACATCACCGTACACCCACACACAGGTAAGACCCCAGCATCACCGTACACCCACACACAGGTAAGACCCCAACATCACACCGTACACCCACACGCAGGTAAGACCCCAACATCACCGTACATCCACACACAGGACCCCGGCATCACCGTACACCCACACACAGGTAAGACCCCAACATCTCCGTACATCCACACACAGGTAAGACCCCAACATCACTGTACATCCACACACAGGTAAGACCCCAGCATCACCGTACATCCACACACAGGTAAGACCCCAACATCACCGTACACCCACACACAGGTAAGACCCCAGCATCACCGTACATCCACACACAGGTAAGACCCCAGCATCACCGTACACCCACACACAGGTAAGACCCCAACATCACCGTACATCCACACACAGGTAAGACCCCAACATCACCGTACACCCACACAGGTAAGACCCCAGCATCACCGTACATCCACACACAGGTAAGACCCCAACATCACACCGTACATCCACACACAGGTAAGACCCCCAACATCACACCATACATCCACACACAGGTAAGACCCCCCACATCACCGTACACCCACACACAGGTAAGACCCCAACATCACCGTACATCCACACACTGGTAAGACCCCAGCATCACCGTACATCCACACAGGTAAGACCCCAACATCACCGTACACCCACACACAGGACCCCGGCATCACCGTACACCCACACACAGGTAAGACCCCAACATCACCGTACATCCACACACAGGTAAGACCCCAGCATCACCGTACATCCACTCACAGGTAAGACCCCAACATCTCCGTACATCCACACACAGGTAAGACCCCAACATCACCGTACATCCACACACAGGTAAGACCCCAGCATCACTGTACATCCACACACAGGTAAGACCCCAACATCACTGTACACCCACACACAGGTAAGACCCCAGCATCACCGTACATCCACACACAGGTAAGACCCCAACATCACCGTACATCCACACACAGGTAAGACCCCAGCATCACCGTACATCAACACAGGTAAGACCCCAACATCACCGTACACCCACACACAGGTAAGACCCCAACATCACCGTACACCCACACACAGGTAAGACCCCAGCATCACCGTACATCCACACACAGGTAAGACCCCAACATCACCGTACATCCACACACAGGTAAGACCCCAACATCACCGTACACCCACACACAGGTAAGACCGCAGCATCACCGTACACCCACACACAGGTAAAACCCCAACATCACAGTACATCCTCACAGGTAAGACCCCAGCATCACCGTACATCCACACACAGCTAAGACCCCAACATCACCGTACACCCACACACAGGTAAGACCCCAACATCACCGTACACCCACACACAGGTAAGACCCCAGCATCACCGTACATCCACACACAGGTAAGACCCCAACATCACACCGTACATCCACACACAGGTAAGACCCCAACATCACACCGTACATCCACACACAGGTAAGACCCCAGCATCACCGTACATCCAAACACAGGTAAGACCCCAACATCATTATGTATCACACGCATGACCCCCATCATCACCGTACACTCACACACAGGCAAGACCCCTGCATGACCATTCACCTACAAACAGTTAATCCAACGTCACCGTACATCTGCACATTGGACCCCTGCGTTTACACGCAGGGTCCCGGCATCACTGTACATCCACACGGGTCCATGTCATGACAGTACATCCACACATTACACCCCAGAATCACCGTACATCCACATAGAGGACCCTGGCGTCATCGTATATATCTACACATGGGGCCCCAGCACCACGGTACATAAGCAGATGGGGCACCTGCACCACCATACAGCGCCTCCCAGTGATCTCTGTATATGCTGTGAGTATATACATGGGGTCCCCTCTCATGTCATCCTTTGTAGGGGAGTTATCAGTAAGACGGAGTTTGGACCGGGAGCTCCAGGCCACATATCAGCTGCTGGTCATTGCCCAGGATGGCGGGGCACCTCCGCGCAGTGTTACTGGCACCATCCATGTCTCTGTGCTGGATGAGAATGACAACCATCCATTGTTCCTGCACCCCGGTCCTGGGAGGGAGACAACAGTGCAGGTGGTGAAGATGAGTCCACCTTCTCCACCTCCTCTTTTCCTTCACTTTGTCTGTCCTCTTCTCCTTCTCCACCTCATTCTCTTTTCTTTCATCTTGTCCATCCTCTCCACCTTCTCCACTTCCTTCTTTTTTCCTTCACCTTGGTTGTCCTCTTTACCTTCTCCAACTCTCTCTTTTCCTTCACTTTCTGTTCTCTCCACCTCCTTCTCTTTTCCTTCACCTTGTCTGTCCTCTTTACCTTCTCCAACTCTCTCTTTTCCTTCACTTTGTCTGTTCTCTCCACCTTCTCCACCTCCTTCTCTTTTCCTTAACCTTGTCTGTCCTCTCCACCTTCTCCAACTCTCTCTTTTCCTTCACCTTGTCTGTCCTCTCCACCTTCTCCACCTCCTTCTCTTTTCCTTCACCATGTCCATCCTCTCCACCTTCTCCACCTCCTTCTCTTTTCCTTCACCTTGTCTGTCCTCTCCACCTTCTCCAACTCTCTCTTTTCCTTCACCTTGTCTGTCCTCTCCACCTCCTCTTTTCCTTCATCTTGTCTGTCCTCTCCACCTTCTCCACCTCCTTCTCTTTTCCTTCACCTTGTCTGTCCTCTCCACCTTCTCCAACTCTCTTTTCCTTCACCTTGTCTGTCCTCTCCACCTTCTCCACCTCCTTCTCTTTTCCATCACCTTGTCCATCCTCTCCACCTTCTCCATCTCCTCTTTTCCTTCACCTTGTCTGTCCTCTCCACCTTCTCCACCTCATTCTCTTTTCCTTCACCTTGTCTGTCCTCTCCATCTCCACCTCATTCTCTTTTCCTTCACCTTGTCTGTTCTCTCCACCTTCTTCACTTCCTTCTCTTTTCCTTCACTTTGTCTGTCCTCTCCACCTTCTCCACTTCCTTCTCTTTTCCTTCACCTTGTCTATTTTCTCCACCTACTCCACCTCATTCTCTTTTCCTTCACTTTGTCCATCCTCTCCACCTTCTCCGTCTCCTTCTCTTTTCTTTCACCTTGTCTGTCCTCTACACCTTCTCCAACTCTCTCTTTTCCTTCACTTTGTCTGTTCTCTCCACCTTCTCCACCTCCTTCTCTTTTCCTTAACCTTGTCTGTCCTCTCCACCTTCTCCAACTCTCTCTTTTCCTTCACCTTGTCTGTCCTCTCCACCTCCTTCCCTTTTCCTTCACCTTGTCTGTCCTCTCCACCTTCTCCACCTCCTTCTCTTTTCCTTCACCTTGTCTGTCCTCTCCACCTTCTCCAACTCTCTTTTCCTTCACCTTGTCTGTCCTCTCCACCTTCTCCACCTCCTTCTCTTTTCCATCACCTTGTCCATCCTCTCCACCTTCTCCATCTCCTTCTCTTTTCCTTCACCTTGTCTGTCCTCTCCACCTCATTCTCTTTTCCTTCACCTTGTCTGTTCTCTCCACCTTCTGCACTCCCTTCTCTTTTCCTTCACTTTGTCTGTCCTCTCCACCTTCTCCACCTCATTCTCTTTTCCTTCACCTTGTCTGTCCTCTCCACCTCATTCTCTTTTCCTTCACCTTGTCTGTTCTCTCCACCTTCTGCACTCCCTTCTCTTTTCCTTCACTTTGTCTGTCCTCTCCACCTTCTCCACTTCCTTCTCTTTTCCTTCACCTTGTCTATTCTCTCCACCTACTCCACCTCATTCTCTTTTCCTTCACCTTGTCCATCCTCTCCACCTTCTCCGTCTCCTTCTCTTTTCCTTCACCTTGTCTGTCCTCTACACCTTCTCCAACTCTCTCTTTTCCTTCACCTTGTCTGTCCTCTCCACCTTCTCCACCTCCTTCTCTTTTCCTTCACCTTGTCTGTCCTCTCCACCTTCTCCAACTCTCTCTTTTCCTTCACCTTGTCTGTCCTCTCCACCTTCTCCACCTCCTTCTCTTTTCCATCACCTTGTCCATCCTCTCCACTTTCTCCACCTCCTTCTATTTTCCTTCACCTTGTTTGTCCTCTCCACCTTCTCCACCTCATTCTCTTTTCCTTCACCTTGTGTGTCCTCTCCACCTTCTCCACCTCATTCTCTTTTCCTTCACCTTGTCTGTCCTCTCCGCCTTCTCCACCTCATTCTCTTTTCCTTCACCTTGTCTGTTCTCTCCACCTTCTCCACCTCCTTCTCTTTTCCTTTACTTTGTCCTCTCCACCTTCTCCACTTCCTTCTCTTTTTCTTCACCTTGTCTGTTCTCTCCACCTCCATCTCTTTTCCTTCACTTTGTCTGTTCTCTCCACCTCATTCTCTTTTCCTTCACCTTGTCTGTCCTCTCCACCTTCTCCACCTCCTTCTCTTTTCCTTTACTTTGTCCTCTCCACCTTCTCCACTTCCTTCTCTTTTTCTTCACCTTGTCTGTTCTCTCCACCTCATTCTCTTTTCCTTCACCTTGCTTGTCCTCTCCACCTTCTCCACCTCCTTCTCTTTTCCGTCACCTTGTCTGTCCTCTCCACCTTCTCCACCTCATTCTCTTTTCCTTCACCTTGTCTGTCCTCTCCACCTTCTGCACTTCCTTCTCTTTTCCTTCACTTTGTCCTCTCCACCTCCTTCTCTTTTCCTTCACCTTGTCTGTCCTCTCCACCACATTCTCTTTTCCTTCACCTTGTCTGTTCTCTCCACCTTCTCCACCTCCTTCTCTTTTCCTTCACTTTGTCTGTTCTCTCCACCTTCTCCACCTCCTTCTCTATTCCTTCACCTTGTCTGTCCTCTCCACCTTCTCCACTTCCTTCTCTTTTCCTTCACCTTGTCTGTCCTCTCCACCTTCTCCACTTCCTTCTCTTTTCCTTCACCTTGTCTGTCCTCTCCACCTTCTCCACTTCCTTCTCTTTTTCTTCACTTTGTCTGTTCTCTCCACCTTCTCCACCTCATTCTCTTTTCCTTCACCTTGTCTGTCCTCTCCACCTTCTCCACCTCATTCTCTTTTCCTTCACCTTGTCTGTTCTCTCCACCTTCTCCACCTCCTTCTCATTTCCTTCACTTTGTCTGTTCTCTCCACCTTCTCCACCTCCTTCTATTTTCCTTCACCTTGTTTGTCCTCTCCACCTTCTCCACCTCATTCTCTTTTCCTTCACCTTGTCTGTACTCTCCACCTTCTCCACCTCATTCTATTTTCCTTCACCTTGTTTGTCCTCTCCACCTTCTCCACCTCATTCTCTTTTCCTTCACTTTGTCTGTCCTCTCCACCTTCTCCACCTCATTCTCTTTTCCTTCACCTTGTCTGTCCTCTCCACCTTCTCCACCTCATTCTCTTTTCCTTCACCTTGTCTGTTCTCTCCACCTTCTCCACCTCCTTCTATTTTCCTTCACCTTGTTTGTCCTCTCCACCTTCTCCACCTCATTCTCTTTTCCTTCACCTTGTCTGTACTCTCCACCTTCTCCACCTCATTCTATTTTCCTTCACCTTGTTTGTCCTCTCCACCTTCTCCACCTCATTCTCTTTTCCTTCACTTTGTCTGTCCTCTCCACCTTCTCCACCTCATTCTCTTTTCCTTCACCTTGTCTGTCCTCTCCACCTTCTCCACCTCATTCTCTTTTCCTTCACTTTGTCTGTTCTCTCCACCTTCTCCACTTCCTTCTCTTTTCCTTCACCTTGTCTGTCCTCTCCACCTTCTCCACTTCCTTCTCTTTTCCTTCACCTTGTCTGTCCTCTCCACCTTCTCCACCTCATTCTCTTTTCCTTCACCTTGTCTGTTCTCTCCACCTTCTCCACCTCATTCTCTTTTCCTTCACCTTGTCTGTCCCCTCCACCTTCTCCACCTCCTTCTCTTTTCCTTCACCTTGTCTGTCCTCTCCACATTTTCCAGCACCTTCCTCTTCTCCAGGTCCACAGCTATTCTTGATGTTGTTATGTCTCTTCTCCTACAGGTCATGGAAGGGAAACTCTCCGGGGCATTTGTGACATCCATCTCTGCCAAAGATGCAGATGAAGGCGAGAATGGGACAGTGATCTACAGTCTGTCAGGTACAACCATGTACAGAAGACATCAGCACAATGACAACACAGGAGTCTCACCGTGTGCACAGTGAATGGGTGGAGTATCGTGAAAATGATTGATGTAACCCTTGACCAAGGATGCAAGACTGAGAACCTTATGGAAAACTGTGAGATGGTAGATACTGTAAATTGCGATCTGATGGTGTTTGATTGGAAAGAGATTGATAGCTTGATGTTGGGTGTGATGGATGGGTGATTGATGATGTTAGGTGTGGTGGATGGGTGATTGATGATGTTGGGTGTTATGGATGGGTGATTGATGATGTTGGGTGTGATGGATGGGTGATTGATGATGTTGGGTGTGATGGATGGGTGATTGATGATGTTGGGTGTGATGGATGGGTGATTGATGATGTTGGGTGTGATGGATGGGTGATGTTGCAGATGACTTAACATGATATTGATACATGTGATGGATGAAAGATTGGTGACTGACGACATGATGTGCGTGATTGATCTGTGATTGATGATGTGGTGGAGGATTCATGGCATTGTGGGTTGTGATCGTGTTGATCAGAGCCATACTGGCATGGAGTGCACGTCTTCATGGTGCAGGATCTATGTAGACATGTGTAGCAGGCAGTTATATAAGGACACGGATGATATGAAGTCTACATGGTGCCATGTCCATGGCAAAACTACAACTAGAACCAGACATCTTCTTAATTTCCTGGCCTTTTGCCACTTTTTTGGCTGCAGAACATGCACCCTTCAGGCACGACCACCTCTAATATGCACCCTTCAGGCACAACCACCTCTAATATGCACAGCTCACCCCAGTATTTAGGGCGGTGACTCTAAGGGTATAAATTCCGTCTCGCTGTGTTCCTGGGGTCAGCTGTATGTTATCGATATCACCATCTTGGCAGGTTCATGGGCAGAGCGGTTTACCCTGCACCCACACACTGGAGAGCTGCGTACGGCTGCCCCTATACACTACGCTGAGCGATCCCTCTATACAGTGACCATCCTGGCCCGGGATTCTGGATCTTCTCCCAAGAGTGCAGAGGCCTCCCTCCACATACAGGTACTTTCTATATAAGGAGAGTCTTGTCCATAACACTAAAGGTCCAGTGTGCGCATCATATGTATATATTGTATTTCACAGGTTTTACCGTCCTCCAGATACTCAGCCAAGCCGAACCCCAGTGCACTGGTCCTTACACCAATGGAGGGATTACCCCCAGGGTCACTTCTGGGTACTGTTTCTTCTAAGACTTCTCATGGATCAGCCATCTACACCCTACAGGATGACCCCAGTGGGACTTTTATGGTGGATGGAAGGACTGGTAACATCTTCCTGGTGAAAGACCTCGACTTTGAGTCTCAGCCCCGATACAGCCTGAGGGTGAGTATAGAGGAGGCGAGAGAAGTGACTGGCGTGTACTTGCCTCCTCAAGTAGTGCAAGTTGAGATTGAAGTCCAGGACAGAAATGATCACTCTCCAGTGTTTCCTGAGGACCCGCTAACATTAGTGGTGGCAGAGGATGCTCAAGTGGGTTCTTCTGCCTTCACTTTCGAGGCTCTGGACCGGGATGGACCAGGACCAAACAGTCAGGTGCAATATTCCTTGCTACGTCAGGAGCCAGAGCTGACAGATCGTATATTTCACCTGAATGCAGAGACTGGCGTAATGAGTATAGCTCACCCGCTAGATCGGGAAAAAGTATCTTCATATCTGCTGACGGTGGAGGCGCGAGACTGTGCACTAAATGCCAGCCAACGCCGTTCCACCTCTGTGACCGCCAGAGTTTTCCTCAGTGATCGCAACGATAACTCACCCCGTTTTATCACACCCTCTACCATATGGTTGTCAGAGGACCTTCCTATGGGATCTACTGCCCTCTATCTGGTGGCACAAGACCCGGACCTGGGAGAAAATGGGCGAATCAGTTATCAACTCACTGGGGGCAATGAAGAGGGCAGATTCCAGATACATCCAAGCACAGGTAAGACCCAGGTCATTGACTTCATGAAAAGCCAGCATTTGTGTACAAGGACAGGGTGCATGATGTAGTGAAGGACAATTATGTACGAAGATAGGGTACATGAAATGGGGAAGTCTGCAGCTGTGTACAATGACAGGGTACATGACATATGGAAGGCTGCGGATGTGTACGGGGACAAGGTACATGACATATGGAAGGCTGCGGATGTGTACGGGGACAGGGTACATGACATATGGAAGGCTGCGGATGTGTACGGGGACAGGGTACATGACATAGGGAAGGATGTGGCTGTGTACGGGGACCGGGTACTGTCATGGTTCATTTCGAGGATTTGATTCGCTGACTTGCTGTTCTGTGGTTGGTTCCTTTTTCTGCCAAGCTATTGCCTTTTCTTCCCTGTCCAACTACTGATGGTTTCTATTGTCTTTGTAACCCTTCATTGGTTTACTCCTCTCCAGACGTTTTGAATCTTCCTGTTTTGGTCTGCCCTATCACATTCCGAGTTGGGTTTTATACAGTATATTCACTCTTCACTGCACTTCCTTGCTGGCTATACCTGGGTTTAGAAGATCCAGCCATTCAGCTAAGGGGTTTACCTTGCATGGTAAAAAACCAGTTGAATTCCACCAGTAAATCTGTTTGTTTTCCCTCCCAGTTCCCGTTTCTTTCACTTCTTGAGGTTATACTTGGTGCATTTATTTTTTGCTCTCCATAGTTCTCCCTCTGTGTCTTACATGAATGTGATTTAATTTTTTCACCCTGGGTTTTCTTAAATTCCTGCACATTTTCCTCTACTCTTGTTGACAGCATGTTGCAGCTTCCCCTCTGGTTCCTCAGGAAGTATGAGAAACCCCTTGAGGACCTTTTTATGAGACAGGTCTAAGGTGATGTTTTTTGAGTTCCGCGACTAGAGTCTTTTAAGGCTGTACAGGGACCAGTGGGGTGTGGGTGCGGCGTCTCCCTGTATTAAGTCTTCCGTTTCTCCGTTACCTGTGAGTACGTGTGTGTTACGTTCATAACAAGTACAGAATATAGGAAACGCTGCAGCTGTGAGCAGGGATAGGGTGCGTCGATCTACGGGGACAGAGGGTACATGATGTAGGGAAGGCTGCGTCTGTCTATGGGATCAGGGTACATGATGTAGGGAAGGCTGCGTCTATCTACGGGGACAGAGGGTACATGATGTAGGGAAGGCTGTGAATGGGGACAGGGTAGTTGATGTCGGGGAGGCTGCGGCTGTATAAGGGGACAGGGTACATGATGTAGGAAAGGCTGCGTCTATCTATGGGATCAGGGTACATGATGTGGGGAAGGCTGCAGCTGTGAACGGGGACAGGGTACGTGATGTAGGGAAGGCTGCGGCTGTGTACGGGGACAGGGTACATTATGTAGGGAAGGCTGCGGCTGTGTACGGGGACAGGGTACATGATGTCGGGGAAGCTGTGGCTGTGTACGGGGACAGGGTACATGATGTCGGGGAGGCTGCGGCTGTGTACGGGGACAGGGTACATGATGTAGGGAAGGCTGCGGCTGTGTATGGGGACAGGGTACATGATGTCGGGGAGGCTGCTTCTGTGTACGGGGACAGGGTACATGATGTCGGGAAGGCTGCGGCTGTGTACGGGGACGGTACATGATGTAGGGAAGGCTGCGGCTGTGTACGGGGACAGGGTACATGATGTCGGGGAGGCTGCGGCTGTGTACGGGGACGGTACATGATGTCGGGGAGGCTGTGGCTGTGTACGGGGACAGGGTACATGATGTAGGGAAGGCTGCGGCTGTGTACGGGGACAGGGTACATGATGTCGGGGAGGCTGCGGCTGTGTACGGGGACAGGGTACATGATGTAGGGAAGGCTGCGGCTGTGTACGGGGACAGGGTACATGATGTCGGGGAGGCTGCGGCTGTGTACGGGGACAGGGTACATGATGTAGGGAAGGCTGCGGCTGTGTACGGGGACAGGGTACGTGATGTCGGGGAGGCTGCGGCTGTGTACAGGTACAGGGTACGTGATGTCGGGGAGGCTGTGGCTGTGTACGGGAACAGGGTACGTGATGTCGCGGAGGCTGCGGCTGTGTACGGGGACAGGGTACATGATGTCGGGGAGGCTGCGGCTGTGTACGGGGACGGTACATGATGTCGGGGAGGCTGCGGCTGTGTACGGGGACAGGGTACTTGATGTAGGGAAGGCTGCGGCTATGTACGGGGACAGGGTACATGATGTCGGGGAAGCTGTGGCTGTGTACGGGGACAGGGTACATGATGTCGGGGAGGCTGCGGCTGTGTACGGGGACAGGGTACGTGATGTAGGGAAGGCTGCGGCTGTGTACGGGGACAGGGTACATGATGTAGGGAAGGCTGCGGCTGTGTACGGGGACAGGGTACATGATGTCGGGGAAGCTGTGGCTGTGTACGGGGACAGGGTACATGATGTCGGGGAGGCTGCGGCTGTGTACGGGGACAGGGTACATGATGTAGGGAAGGCTGCGGCTGTGTATGGGGACAGGGTACATGATGTCGGGGAGGCTGCGGCTGTGTACGGGGACGGTACATGATGTCGGGGAGGCTGTGGCTGTGTACGGGGACAGGGTACATGATGTAGGGAAGGCTGCGGCTGTGTACGGGGACAGGGTACATGATGTTGGGGAGGCTGCGGCTGTGTACGGGGACAGGGTACATGATGTAGGGAAGGCTGCGGCTGTGTACGGGGACAGGGTACATGATGTCGGGGAGGCTGCGGCTGTGTACGGGGACAGGGTACATGATGTAGGGAAGGCTGCGGCTGTGTACGGGGACAGGGTACGTGATGTCGGGGAGGCTGCGGCTGTGTACAGGTACAGGGTACGTGATGTCGGGGAGGCTGTGGCTGTGTACGGGGACAGGGTACGTGATGTCGCGGAGGCTGCGGCTGTGTACGGGGACAGGGTACATGATGTCGGGGAGGCTGCGGTTGTGTACGGGGACAGGGTACATGATGTCGCGGAGGCTGCGGCTGTGTACGGGGACAGGGTACGTGATGTAGGGAAGGCTGCGGCTGTGTACGGGGACAGGGTACGTGATGTCGCGGAGGCTGCGGCTGCGTACGGGGACAGGGTACGTGATGTCGCGGAGGCTGCGGCTGTGTACGGGGACAGGGTACATGATGTCGGGGAGGCTGCGGTTGTGTACGGGGACAGGGTACATGATGTCGCGGAGGCTGCGGCTGTGTACGGGGACAGGGTACGTGATGTAGGGAAGGCTGCGGCTGTGTACGGGGACAGGGTACGTGATGTCGCGGAGGCTGCGGCTGTGTACGGGGACAGGGTACATGATGTCGCGGAGGCTGCGGCTGTGTACGGGGACAGGGTACGTGATGTAGGGAAGGCTGTGGCTGTGTACAGGGACAGGGTACATGATGTCGGGGAGGCTGCGGCTGTGTACGGGGACAGGGTACATGATGTAGGGAAGGCTGCGGCTGTGTACGGGGACAGGGTACGTGATGTAGGGAAGGCTGTGGCTGTGTACAGGGACAGGGTACATGATGTCGGGGAGGCTGCGGCTGTGTACGGGGACAGGGTATGTGATGTAGGGAAGGCTGCGGCTGTGTACGGGGACAGGGTACGTGATGTCGAGGAGGCTGCGGCTGTGTACAGGGACAGGGTACGTGATGTCGGGGAGGCTGCTCCTGTGTACGGGGACAGGGTACGTGATGTCGGGGAGGCTGCTCCTGTGTACGGGGACAGGGTACATGATGTCGGGGAGGCTGCTCCTGTGTACGGGGACAGGGTACATGATGTCGGGGAGGCTGCTCCTGTGTACGGGGACAGGGTACATGATGTCGGGGAGGCTGCTCCTGTGTACGGGGACAGGGTACATGATGTCGGGGAGGCTGCTCCTGTGTACGGGGACAGGGTACATGATGTCGGGGAGGCTGCTCCTGTGTACGGGGACAGCGTTTCTGTAGGGGAGGCTGCGGCTGTGTACAGGGACAGGGTACGTGATGTCGGGGAGGCTGCTCCTGTGTACGGGGACAGGGTACATGATGTCGGGGAGGCTGCTCCTGTGTACGGGGACAGGGTACATGATGTCGGGGAGGCTGCTCCTGTGTACGGGGACAGGGTACATGATGTCGGGGAGGCTGCTTCTGTGTACGGGGACAGGGTACATGATGTCGGGGAGGCTGCTCCTGTGTACGGGGACAGGGTACATGATGTCGGGGAGGCTGCTCCTGTGTACGGGGACAGGGTACGTGATGTCGGGGAGGCTGCTCCTGTGTACAGGGACAGGGTACGTGATGTCGGGGAGGCTGCTCCTGTGTACGGGGACAGGGTACATGATGTCGGGGAGGCTGCTCCTGTGTACGGGGACAGGGTACATGATGTCGGGGAGGCTGCTTCTGTGTACGGGGACAGGGTACATGATGTCGGGGAGGCTGCTCCTGTGTACGGGGACAGGGTACATGATGTCGGGGAGGCTGCTCCTGTGTACGGGGACAGGGTACGTGATGTCGGGGAGGCTGCTCCTGTGTACGGGGACAGGGTACGTGATGTCGGGGAGGCTGCTCCTGTGTACGGGGACAGGGTACGTGATGTCGGGGAGGCTGCTCCTGTGTACGGGGACAGGGTACATGATGTCGGGGAGGCTGCGCCTGTGTACGGGGACAGGGTACGTGATGTCGGGGAGGCTGCTCCTGTGTACGGGGACAGCGTTTCTGTAGGGGAGGCTGCGGCTGCGTATTATGATAGAAGTGTTGGTATATTTGGATTATCATTTCGTTTTGTACAGTAGGACCAGGAGTAAAGTCTTCTTTAGCTGAGCCGATGACCTGCTGAGGATCACCCATAATGCCGCTCCTTGCCCTTATCAGAAGGTGTATGTTGCGATATACAGTGTAATCCGCCATGTATATGAGCCTGGCTGGTGCCTGTGAGTGATGGCGCACTAGCGCTGCCGCGTGTCAATGTTGTGATGTGGCCGGTGGTAGTCGTATTGGGCTTCCTTATGTTGGCGATGTAGTGCCTGAGAATCTGGGGTCATTAGTAGCAATGATGGGGCTGTAGTAATATACCCAGACCTTCTTGGTGCCCACCGCATTATCTGTTCTCTGCAGGCGCTCTCTCCGTAGTCCGGGCTTTAGACCGTGAAGAGACATCTGGGTATAACCTGACGGTAATAGTCATGGATTACGGCTCTCCACGGCTGTCCAGCACACAGACACTTTCCATCTCCGTTCTTGATATGAATGATGAGATTCCTGCCTTTGAGAAGACACAGTATGAGGGCAATGTCAGGGAAAATCAAGTGGCGGGCACCACTGTCCTCAGACTGCAGGCGGTGGACCGCGATCTTGGTGAGTACAGGATGGTGCAGGGATGAAATGAATGGAAATTTGGGGTTTCAATGTAAAACGCTCATCCTCCCAATCGTATGTACTATTCAGGCCCTGGAGGACATGTCACGTATGGAGGCGTCACGGGCGATGAATTCTCACTCGATCCTCAAAGTGGAGTCCTCACCACAAAGAAGCCACTTGACCGGGAGAAAAGAGATATCTACAAGCTGACAGGTAAATATAAAACACCACGTCATCCGTGAGCCGGACATCGCTACATGTACACGTATGCTGACGTCATGGCCCGTCATGTGTTGTAGCATACGCTCGGGATGGAGGCTCGCCACCAAAGGTGTCTGAGGTCAGGATCCACATCACTGTTGGAGATGAGAATGACAACGCTCCCGTATTCCAGACAGACAGCATCTTTCTTGAAGTTCCAGAGAATCAGGAGCCAATGACACTATGTGTCCTCCGAGCCTGGGACCTGGACGTGGGAAGTAACGGGCAGCTACAATATCGTCTGCTAGGTGAGTGTCCTTCACATGACCTCCACTTCTGCAGATGCATGGATAAGACTATTATATTACCACTAATGCTGCTGCACATGAACTCATAGTAACTCAGGTTAGTGACACCATGGTTCTCGTTTCTTTGGTTCCTGACTCCACATTTCTCATTGACTTCGAAGACGATGTCTTAGGTTCCCCCCATCATGTTTCTCATTGACTTCCATGATGATGTCTTAGGTTCTGATCCCAGGTTTTGCAATAACTTGCATGATATGGTCTTAGATTCCTGAATGTTTCTTGTTGATTTGAAATCTTACATTTCTTGCTGCTGTTCTTGATGGTATTTTAGGTTTCTGATTAAATAGAATCATAGAATCGTAGAGTTGGAAGGGACCTCCTGGGCCATCTGGTCCAACCCCCTGCTCAAAGCAGGATTCACTAAATCATCCCAGTCAGATGTCTGTCCAGCCTCTGTTTGAAGACTTCCATTGAAGGAGAACTCACCACTTCTCGTGGCAGCCTGTTCCACTCATTGATCACTCTAACTGTCAAAAAGTTTTTTCTAATATCTAATCTGTGTCTCCTCCCATTCAGTTTCATCCCATTGCTTCTAGTCTTTCCTTGTGCAAATGAGAATAAAGTTGATCCTTCTACAATGTGACAGCCCTTTAGATATTTGTAGACAGCTATTAAGTCTCCTCTCAGTCTTCTCTTTTGCAAACTAAACATTCCCAAATCCTGCAACCTTTCCTCATAAGACAGGGTTTGCAGACCGGTCACCATTCTGGTCGCTCTTTTCTGAACTTGCTCCAGTTTGTTGATGTCTTTTTTAAAATGTGGTGCCCAAAACTGGACACAATATTCCAGATGAGGTCTGACCAAAGAGGAGTAGAGGGAAATAATGACTTCACGTGATCTAGACTGTATGCTTCTGTTAATACATCCTAGAATTGCATTTGCCTTTTTTGCTACTGCATCACACTGTTGACTCATATTCAGTCTGTGATCTATTAGTATACCCAAGTCTTTTTCACATGTGCTGTCACTTAGCCCTATTCCTCCCATTCTGTATATGCTTTTTTCATTTTTATTGCCCAGATGTAGTACTTTGCATTTCTCCCTGTTAAAAACCATTCTGTTAGTTGCTGCCCACTTCTCCAGTTTATTTATATCTTTTTGAATCCTCTCTCTCTCTTCTCTAGTATTAGCTATCCCTCCTAGCTTTGTATCATCAGCAAATTTAATCAGTTTACCCTCAATTCCATCATCTAAATCATTGATAAAGATGTTGAACAATACAGGGCCCAGGACAGAGCCCTGTGGTACCCCACTTGAGACATTCTTCCACCTGGATGTGCAGCCATTTACGACCACTCTTTGGGTCCGATCACTAAGCCAGTTATGAATCCACCTAACAGTTGCCTTGTCCATTCCATACTTAGTCATTTTTTCAATAAGGATTGTATGAGAGACTTTGTCAAATGCTTTGCTGAAGTCAAGATATACTATATCTACAGCATTTCCTTGATCCACCCAATCAGTGATTCCGTCATAGAAGGAAATTAAGTTAGTCTGACATGACTTATTAGTTACAAACCCATGCTGACTCTGTTTAATCACTTCATTCTTATCCAGGTACTGACATACATGTTGTTTAATAATTTGTTCAAAGATCTTTCCTGGTATAGAAGTCAGACTCACCGGCCTATAGTTGCCTGGGTCCACCTTCTTCCCCTTTTTGAAGATAGGAACAACATTTGCTCTTCTCCAGTCTTCTGGCACTTCTCCTGTTCTCCAAGAATTTTCAAAGATTATGGAGAGGGGTTCAAAAATTTCTTCTGTTATCTCCTTCAGTACTCTGGGGTGTAATTCATCTGGACCTGGATATTTTTTGTTGACCTGTTATAGTTTATTTGGTTTCTTAAACTACATTTAAAATCGAGTGTCATAGTATTGTCTTACATTTCTAATGTTACTTTTGTTGTTGACTTCCATGATTGTCCCTTAATTCTTGACCACACTGTGGAGACACGGGGGGTCAGCGGGTGCTCTAGTCAGTTGGCTTGAGACCGCACAGAGCAGGGCTCATCCCACCGAACGCCTCTCCTTTTACCATGGATATAATGCTACCCAGACAAGGCAGGGTGAGGTTAAACCATGTGGCAATACTTTATTGAGCCAAAAAATAGGCACATAACACGAAAAATCGTCCCAGCACAATATCCAAGATGGTGCAAAGTTGATCCATCTTGAACGCGGCAGCCAGGGTCATATTTCTGTCCAGCTGCTTCACCGATGCCTCCATCTTGTGCCAGTCATTACACTGGCTACCTATTCGCTACAGGGTCCAGTATAAACTCATCTCTCACCCACAAAGCTCTCCACTGTTCTGCACCGCCTTATATCTCCTCTCTCATCTCTATCGCCCTACACGTGCCCTCCGTTCTACAAATGACCTAAGACTAACATCCCCCGTAATCCGAACCTCACACCTCCGTCTCCAAGACTTCTCTCGTGCTGCTCCAGCTCTCTGGAATGCACTTCCCCAGACGATCAGACTGATACCTAGCCCTGACCTATTCAAGCGCGCTTTGAAAACCCATCTCTTCAAACAAGCCTACCACATCAACTACTCAGCAAGCTAACTTTGCCCTGTTCCCTCCTTCCAAATATTATTCTGAATCTGCACCCTACTATTCATCTGTCTCCACACCCTCCATGCACACGATAACTGCACTTGATACTTGTCTATTGCACTTAAACACACGGGCTGATGACCGGATCATGCAGCTTTGTATGAAAATCCCTATTTATTATAATTGCCAGACCTGAATTAACAAGCATTTCTCACCTACTGTGTCCCCCCATTTCCTTGTAGATTGTAAGCTTGCGAGCAGGGACCTCACTCCTAATGTCACTGTTTGAATTGTCTTAACTTACATTGAATTTATTGTCTGTACATGTCCCCGCTTAATTGTAAAGTGCTGCGGAATATGTTGGCGCTATATAAATAAAAATTATTATTATTATTATTATTATTAAAGTTACACAGTCTCACCCTTACATAGTAACATAGTAACATAGTTTTGGAGGCTGAAGGAAGACCTTATGTCCATCTAGTTCAGCCTCTTTTTAGTGCAGCTGTTCTGCATTGTTGATCCTGGGGAAGGCAAAAAACCCACAGAGTAGAAGCCAATTTTCTCCATAGGCAAAAAAATTCCTTCCCCTAAGCTGGGTCACCCATCTACCTATAATATTCTGTTATTCGTAACCTTCTATCCTGTTACTCACAAGAAAAGCCTCCATTCCTTTCTTACATTCATTCAGTGAGTTGGCCATCACCACTTCCTCAGGAAGAGAATTCCAGAGCCTCACTGCTCTTACCGTGAAGAACCCTCTTCTATGCTGGTGCAGAAATTGTCTTTCCTCCAAGCGAAGAGAATGCCCCCTTGTTCTTGTCACAGTCCTTGGTACAAACAGTTCATTGGAGAGATCTCTGTATTGCCCTCTGATATACTTGTACATATATATTAGGTCTCCCCTAAGTCTTCTCTTTTCTATAGTAAATAGACCTAATTTTGATAACCTTTCTGGGTAGTGTAGTGAACCATCTCCATTTATCATTTTAGTAGCCCGCCTTTGAACCCTTTCAAGTTCAGTAATATCTTTCTTGAGCACCGGCGTCCAAAATTGCACACAATCCTCCAAGTGTGGTCTGACGAGTGATTTGTACAGAGGGAGAATTATGTTTTCATCTCGTGTCCCCAGACCTCTTCTAATGCATCCCATGACCCTATTTGCTTTGGTGGCAGCTGCCTGACACTGGGCACTCCAATTTAGCTTCTTATTGACTAAGATGCCTAAGTCTTTTTCCATGTCTGATTTCCCCAGCAGTTTCCCATTTAGTAAGTAATTGTAGCCTCTGTTTCTCCTTCCCATGTGCAGAACCTTACACTTATCTGGGTTAAACCTCATTTGCCATTTTTCGGCCCAATTTTCCAATTTACTCAAATCTGTCTGTAGTTGCAAACTGTCCTCCTTTGTGTTAACTACCATACATAGTTTTGTATCATCTGCAAATACTGATATTTTACTGTGTAAGCCATACACTAGATCATTAATAAATATAGTAAATAGTAGGGGGCCCAATACAGACCCCTGTTTTCGTAGCCCCCTTCCAGGGCACCTTACTGAAGGACAAGTGGAATTGTATTACATTGTGGTCACTGTTCCCTCGGTGCCCATCGCCTCGGACTTCTGTTATTCTATCTGGCCTGTGGCTTAACATTAAGTCCAGGAGGGCCGTCCCTCTAGTTGGGTCCTGCACAAGTGGGGACAGATAATTATCCTTGGTCACTGACAGAAATTGGTTTCCTTTCGGAGATCCGCAGGTTCCAGGTTCCCAGTCTATGTCGGGGTAGTTGAAGTCCTCCATAATAATCACCTCATTGGGATTTGCTGCTTTGTCTCTTTGTCTCAATAATACATTCTCAGTGGTTTCTGTTATATTTGGTGACTTATAACAAACCCCTATGAGGATTTTATTACTTTTCCCTCCTTGTATCTCCACCCATAGAGACTCCACCTCTTCATTTCCCTCTTGTATATCTTCTTTATATATAGACAGACTCCACCCCCTTTCCTTTTTTTACAATCCCCCCTAAACAAATCATATCTTTGCAGGTTAGCCGCCCAGTCGTAGCTGTCATCTAACCATGTCTCAGTTATTCCTACTAGGTCGTATTTCTCCTCATACATTACCAACTCCAGATCTTGAGTCTTATTGGTCAGGCTCCTTGCGTTGGTCAGCATGCAGGAAAGAAGTTTTGCTTCCTTTTTCTTAGCTTCCTTCTGAGTACCCTGTCTTGGGTCCTCTGTACCACATCTAGTATCCTTGATTAGTTTGTCCTTCTGCTGCATGTTCTTGTCTGCTGTTTTTCCTCCCATCCCCTCTTCTTCTAGTTTAAAGTCCTCCTGATGAGTGTGGCAAGTCTTCTGGCGAATGTGTGTTTCCCAGGTTTTGTGAGGTGTATCCCATCTCTTGCGAGAAGTCCATCGCAGAGGTAATTCACGGTCCAAGAATCCAAATCCTTGCTGCCTGCACCACCGTCGTAGCCAGTTGTTCACCTCTAGTATCCTATTCCATCTTCTGATGCCATGACCATCGACTGGGAGAATTGATGAGAAAACAACCTGTACGTTCCGTTCCTTTATTTTCTTCCCCAGAATTTCGAAGTCTGCTGACTTTTGCTGACTCGCCAGGATAAGCGCAATTGTGACTTCAGAGCTTCTTGGGCCAACTACCCCACCTGTGGCATCCACACAGAGAGGAGGTAACGACAAGCTTAGGAAGCTGACAGTCCATTGAGGTACAAGGCCAGGTGACCAGAGGGTCACAACCTGGTTTCTCTGAATATCTCGTGGAACCAGGTGACCGGTGGGTAAAAATTCTGGCTTTCCCAAACATATCCATGGGGCTCAGGCAACCCGTGGGTCCAAATCCTGGATTTCTCAAACGTATCCATGGTTCAGTGAAGGTCAGTGTGGAGACACGGGGGTCAGTGGGTGCTCTAGTTTGCTAGCCGATACTGCAATGACCAGTGAACGTTCTCTCTCCTTTTACCATGGGCATAATACAATACAACACAACACAGGGTGTGACAACACAGGGTGAGGATAAAACAGTGTGGCAATACTTCACTGATCCACGAACAGACAGATAACACATAAAACAGTCCCAGTAAAATACACAAGATGATGCAAAATTACAGTCTCACCCTTCTGCTTACTCGCTTGGGATCAGAGCAGCTGTGACTTCAGAGCTTCCAGGTCCGACTACTCCCACCTGTGGCACGGACAGTGAGGAGGTTAGAACAAGCTTAGAAAGGTGACTATTCATTGAGGTACAAGGCCAGGTGACCGGAAGGTCACAACCAGGCTCCTCCGAACATCTTCATTCGTGATACTATCTTAAGTCCCTGATGTTACGTTAGCATTGACTTCCATAAAAGTATTTCAGGTTTCTCGTTTACTTCAATGAAAATATAAAGGTTCCTGACACCATATTTTTTATTGACTGCCATTATGGTGTTATGAATGTAACACATTTGCTCACGGGTAACGGAAAAAGGGAAGACCTGCAATACGGAGAGAATGCACCTGCTTCAAACTGGTCCCTATACAGACTAGAAAGCCTCTAGCCGCACAACTCAAACACACCACCTTGGACCTCGCTCCCTAAAAGGCCATCAAGGGAACATTGTTAGGTAAGAGATAATCTTCTGGAGCTTGACAAGAGGCTTTAGCCCTGGCACAAACTTTGCATCTATGGATATACTATTCAATATCTCTACAAGCATTCTGCAACCAAAAGAACCTACAAAGAGATCTCCAAGTGGCCGAAGAACCCGGATGCCTAGCTAAAATGGAATCATGTACTTCATTAAGAAGATCTACATGTACAGAGGGCGGTACTTGAAGTTTGATTATAGGTAAACCGTCCGTTGCACTGTCCTGAGCATCCTGAATTGTGGAGCCTGAGATCTATCCCCACAGCACCAACCACCACCCCCTCACTAAGAATATTGACTAAATTTTTGTCCCTCAACTCTAGGACAAAGCTATGGGATAAAGCATCAGCATTGACATTCCTAGGTCCCGGGAGATAAGTAATGATCATATCAAACTTTGTAAAAAGTGGCTATCAAGCGTGTCTGGTGTTTAAGCTTTTAGCAGAATCAATATACAGTATAACAGGTTCTTATGATTGGAAAAGACCTTATGTCTTGGGCTCTTCAACCAATGTCTTCTTTCCTCAAAGGCTCTTTTAATCACCAGAAGTTTTCGGTCCGCTATGTTATAATTAAATTCCACTTCAGTGAACTTCTGGGAGCAAAAAGCACAAGGAATGTAGACCAGAATGTCCTTAATCTGGTCTGAAAGTCCCTGGCAAAACTGACTCCAAAGAGCGGGGTCGTTCCAGGAGGTCTCCACTGCCAGAGTCTAAACTCTTAGCAGTAGTCCTCAGCCTCCCTGAATTATCTTATGGATCTTGTACTCAGCCACAGGGACCTTATCAGGGTCTTCATAAATGAGGTCAAGAACTGAGAAAAAATGCCTCAACAGAGGACAATAAACGGGGAATATCCAGGCAGAGTAGTGTCATGTCGGACAGGTTCGCACCAGGTTGTCCGGCAGACAGCGGTAATACCCCATCCTACCACTTTGTTCTCAGCGGCGCCGGGCTTAGCCACGCCCCCTGCCTTTATATTGTCCTGCGTGACTATGGGCGTCGCCCACTATAGCTCTTGCCTTGTGCTAGCGTTACCGGTCTGAAGGGGGCGTCTTAGGAGCATACAATATCTGGTGTAGTATATTCCGTTGTTGCCATTATTTCCTCCCTGCGTGGTATTATTTGGTTGCCCTTGCACCTTATTGTTTTCTCGTGTGTACATGGTGTGGTGCGTTTCCCTTACCCTTGTCCATACTTATTTGTGGGGTCTGGTGTTTGGTCCCCTCACTGGGTGGAGGGAGGTGGGTTCAGCTTAGGGCTGGACAGGAGACAAGGACAGGGTGGAGGCCCAGGCAGGCACACCTTCAGTGTAAACCCTGGGTTGAGGGAAAGTCAGGGTTTCCCCTAGTCTGAGGGACACCGCAGGGGCCCCGGGGTTCAGCCTAGAGTTACCTAAGCTTCCCGTGACATTATAGTCGGCCCAAGAATTATTTACCATGGATCCTATAGTCTCCATAACCAAGCAGCTGGAGGCTCTGTCCATACAGGTCACTGAACTGAGGGGGCGGTCCAGCAACAAGGCCTGTCAGTTCCTGCTGTGCAAACTGAGGCGGCAGTCAGGGCAGTTGAACCCAAGTTACCTCTTCCTGAACGATTTTCTGGTGATCGCTGTAAGTTCATTGTATTTCGTGAATCCTGCAGATTGTATTTTCGTATGCGTCCTCTCTCCTCAGGAGATGAGGCTCAGCGTGTGGGCTTGGTAATTTCCTTGCTGAGTGGTGACCCACAAGCATGGGCGTTTTCACTACCTTCTGATTCACCTGCATTGGAGTCTGTAGACCTTTTTTTTTTTCTGCTCTTGGTTTAATCTATGACGATCCTGACAGACTGGCGTTAGCAGAGTCTAAAATACGCTCTCTACTCCAGGGTGAGCGACGGGCGGAGGATTACTGTACTGAATTTCGTCGCTGGGCTGTGGACACTCAGTGGAATGACCCTGCACTAAGGAGTCAATTTTTGCATGGGGTTTCTGGAAGGGTTAAACAAGCTCTGATAATGTATGAGACTCCCGCCTCTCTGGAGGCTGCTATGGTGCTTGTAGTACGCATTGATCGCCTCTTTCGTCAGAGGTCGCAGGAGACTTTTCCTGTGTGTGGGGGGGGGCAGTTTTTGGTGAGGCTACTTCGGGTGAATCCATGGAACCTATGCAGATCGCTGGTATATCACATTCACAAAGTAACAAGCATAAATGTCCCTTGCCCAGAAAGCAAGGGGTTTGTTTTTTTTGTGGCAAGAAAGGACATTTTATTAATGCTTGCCCCCTGGTACCTAAGGAAGACGTGCCGGTGGAAAACTGCTAGGCTCAGAGGGTTTGGAGGAGTCTAGTCTGAGCCTTTGCATATCCTCCGTGGTGGTCTCCCAGTGTATGCTCCCTGCCAAGGTAGTTATCGGGGGCCAAGAGCTGTCGATTACTGTATCTGTTGATAGTGGTTCAGCTGCAAATCTCATTGATGAGAGATTCGCGCGTACAGCGGGATTGAAGGTGGAGAAGCTGCCTAATCCTATCCGGGTGGTTACCATCAATGCCTCCCCTCTCTCACAAGGGGAGATTAAAGAGTTTGTGGCTGATGTAAATCTCCACATTGGGGTCCTACACTCTGAGCGGGTAACATGTAAGGTGCTCAGTAATTTACCTGCTCAGGTAGTTCTGAGGTTTCCATGGTTGTCTGTGCACAATCCGGTGATTGATTGGAAAACCCAGGACATAATCCAGTGGAGCAGATACTGCCAGGAGAGTTGTCTGGCCACATGTATCTCCGCTGTGACTCCCAGCATCCCGGAGCCTCTGCTGGACTTTGCTGATGTATTTTCTGAAAGAGGTTGTTCAGAGCTGCCACCGCACCGACCCTATGACTGTGCTGTTAGGTTAAAACCGGGGACAAGTTACCGAAAGCCAGGATGTTTAATATCTCAGGTCCTGAGAGGCAAGCTCTCAAAGAATACATTGCAGAAAGTCTAAGCAAAGGGCACATCAGGCCTTCATCATCTCCATTGGCGGCGGGGTTCTTCTTTGTCAAGAAGAAAGATGGCGGATTACACCCGTGTCTGGATTTTAGGGAACTCAGCCAGATTAAGGTTCGTGACCCATACCCGATGCCACTCATACCCGATTTGTTCAACCAGGTGTCTGGTGCCAAATGGTTTTCCAAACTTGACCTCAGGGGGGCGTACAATCTCATAAGAGTCCGTCAAGGGGATGAATGGAAGACAGCATTTAATACCCCTGAGGGTCACTTTGAGAATTTGGTGATGCCATTTGGGTTGACGAGCGCGCCAGCAGTATTTCAGCATTTCATAAATGATGTCTTTTCTCATCTTTTGGGGAAATTTGTTATTATATACCTTGATGACATTCTTATTTACTCACGCGACCGTGATGCACACATAGAGCATGTTAGGCAGGTGTTGCAGTTGCTCAGGGAGAACAAGCTCTATGCCAAGCTTGAGAAATGTGTATTTGTCGTCCAAGTATTACCTTTTTTGGGTTATGTAATTTCCGCCTCAGGGTTTAAAATGGACACCGCTAAGGTGCAAGCGGTGCTGCAGTGGGATCGGCCTGATAATCTCCTGGGCCCTGTATTGTTCAACATCTTTATCAATGATTTAGATGAAGGAATTGAGGGTAAACTGATTAAATTTGCTGATGACACAAAGCTAGGAGGGATAGCTAATACTAGAGAAGAGAGAGAGAGGATTCAAAAAGATTTAAATAAACTGGAGCAGTGGGCAGCAACTAACAGAATGGTTTTTAACAGGGAGAAATGCAAAGTACTACATCTGGGCAATAAAAATGAAAAAAGCATATATAGAATGGGAGGAATAGGGCTAAGTGACAGCACATGTGAAAAAGACTTAGGTATACTAATAGATCACAGACTGAATATGAGTCAACAGTGTGATGCAGCAGCAAAAAAAGGCAAATGCAATTCTAGGATGTATTAACAGAAGCATACAGTCTAGATCACGTGAAGTCATTATTTCCCTCTACACCTCTTTGGTCAGACCTCATCTGGAATATTGTGTCCAGTTTTGGGCACCACATTTTAAAAAAGACATCAACAAACTGGAGCAAGTTCAGAAAAGAGCGACCAGAATGGTGACCGGTCTGCAAACCCTGTCTTATGAGGAAAGGTTGCAGGATTTGGGAATGTTTAGTTTGCAAAAGAGACGACTGACAGGAGACTTAATAGCTGTCTACAAATATCTAATGGGCTGTCACATTGTAGAAGAACCAACTTTATTCTCATTTGCACAAGGAAAGACTAGAAGCAATGGGATGAAACTGAATGGGAGGAGACACAGATTAGATATTAGAAAAAACTTTTTGATAGTTAGAGTGATCAATGAGTGGAACAGGCTGCCACGAGAAGTGGTGAGTTCTCCTTCAATGGAAGTCTTCAAACAGAGGCTGGACAGACATCTGACTGGGATGATTTAGCGAATCCTGCTTTGAGCAGGGGGTTGGACCAGATGGCCCAGGAGGTCCCTTCCAACTCTACGGTTCTATGATTCTATGATTCTCAAGGCGCTTCAGCGATTCCTAGGCTTTTCCAACTATTATTGGAAATTTATTAAGAATTTTTCTATGATTGCTAAACCGCTCACCGACATGACTAAAAAAGGTACCAATTTTTCTGACTGGTCTGAGGCTGCGGTGCGCGCGTTTGAATTCCTAAAAAAGTTTTGCTTCAGCCCCCATCCTGGTTCAGCCTGATGTCTCCCTACCATTTACCGTGGAGGTGGATGCATCTGAGGTTGGAGTGGGGGCGGTACTGTCTCAGGGCCCATCCTTGGGCAAATTGCATCCATGTGCCTACTTCTCCAAGAAACTGTCGCCGGCCGAGCGTAATTATGATATTGGTAACGGGGAATTGTTGGCCATCAAGTTGGCATTTGAGGAATGGCGACACTTCTTGGAGGGGGCTGTCCATCAGATTACTGTTACCACAGACCATAAAAATCTGCTTTATTTAGAGTCTGCTAAACGCCTGTCCCCCAGACAGGCTCGCTGGGCGTTATTCTTCACCCGGTTCAATTTTTTTGTGACCTACCGAACAGGTTCTAAGAATACTAAGGCGGACGCCTTGTCCAGATGTTTTCCGGGGGGAGAGCCATGTGAGGAGCCGGTGCCTATCCTCCAAAAGGGTGTTGTAGTCTCGACTATCACGACAGAAGTGGAGGCAGAGATTGCTGAGGCGCAGGAGGAGGTACCGCCGGGTCTGCCTCCTAATAAATCATTTGTGCCAATACACCTACGCTTAAAAGTGTTAGGGGAACATTACGATACTGTCCTGGCGGGCCACCCAGGGGTTAAGGGCACTCTGGAACTTGTATCACGTCGTTTTTGGTGGCCCAAAATCCGGCAGGATGTGGCCTCATATGTGTCTGCCTGTACCACGTGCGCACGGGCCAAGACACCACGTTCCCGTCCTACTGGCATGTTGCATCCTCTCTGTGTGCCCAGTAAGCCATGGACTGAGATTTCCATGGATTTCATTACGGATTTGCCCTCGTCGGCTGGGAACACGGTCATTCTGGTAATAGTTGATCGGTTCTCTAAAATGTCACATTTCGTGGCTTTGCCATCTTTGCCCAATGCGAAGACCTTTGCTCAGGTATTTATTCGCGAGGTGGTCAGACTTCATGGTGTCCCATCTGACATTGTATCTGATAGAGGTACACAATTTGTGGCAAAATTTTGGAGAGCGTTTTGTTCACGTCTAGGGATCAAATTGTCTCGTTGTTCGGCTTTCAATCCTCAAGTCGAATGGGCAGACTGAGCGTATGAACCAAAACCTGGGACAATACTTACGCTGTTTTGTGTCTGACAATCAGGAAGAGTGGTTGGCGTTTCCTCCTCTGGCTGAATTCGCGATAAGCATTCATTATCAGGAATCGTCTGGGGAATCTCCTTTTTTTTGTATTTATGGTCAACATCCCCAATTTTGTACCTTGTGCCAGGGGTGCTCGGTTGGCGTCCCTGAGGAGGACCAGTTGGGAGCACAATTGTCATCTGTTTGGAGGAGAGTAAAGCAGCGCTTGCTGAATGTAGGTTCTAGGTATAAACGTGTGGCTGACGGTAGACGTGTGCCAGGTCCAGACCTGTGTGTGGGTGATTGGGTGTGGTTGTCTACAAGGAACATCAAACTCAAATTACCATCGCTTAAGTTGGGTCCCAGGTTCATTGGTCCATTTACGATCTCCGCAATTGTCAACCCTGTGGCATTTCGTTTGGAGTTACCTGCCGTATACAAGATACATAATGGACGCCTTGTGAGGAATAGTGAACTTCCGGTATCATTTTCTGGCGCCTGCGCACTACCAACGGCAAGACGCCATTCAATTAAGTCTATGAGGAGTAGTGAACTTCCGGTGTTATTTTCTGGCACCTGCGCACTACCAACGGCAAGACGCCGCTTTATTAAGTCTAAGACTGTTTGACTCCACAAAAAGCTCAGCTGGTAAGAATTATCAATCTTTTGTGCATATATATTAAGGACGGTAGCAGACTATTACACTGACCTTGAAAAAGACACATCACTGTGTCGATACGCGTGGGTTTAGAGGCCACATGTAACTTAGCCGTATGCCTGTATACTCCCGGGAACCAGTTGGTATTATGCTAGGGAGGGGAGGTTTTTTTCATTTAAACCCCCAGGATCTGGTTTGCTGATAAAGCGCTGCTAATATGGTGATAAGCTGTTATATATTGGCATAATGTTTGTTTATAATACTTTGTAATTGCAGCCTTGACCACCAGGGTTTTTTGCATAACACTGGTTATAGAGGATTAATTTATAAACAAATAACACTAGGATATTATGAGTGTGATTGCACTTGCCTGTTAGGTGTTGTGAGTAATGATAATTAAGAGATATTTGCCATTATATACGGTTTACTAATTGCACGGCTAATCTTGTGACTCATAGTATTTTGCAATTTGATCATATGACCCATTGTCTTTGTTTTGTGATCTGTGTCTGGTTGTTCAGACTTTTTAATTGTTTTTAACATAGTGTTTTTGTCTGCTGTGTTCATTATATTTACAATAAAAATTGTTGAATTTTTTGACTTTATTTCTTGTGGTGATCCCTACTTTTGTGCATATACTTTTTTCTTGTGAGTTTCAAGATGCATAATGTGTTTCACAAGGCGTTACTTAAAAAGGTCGTGGGTTCTGTGGATGTTTCCCCTGTGCCACCGCCTCCCGTCTTGGTGGAGGGCACGTTGGAGTTCGAGGTGTCCAAGGTGGATGACTCTCGGGTAGTGCGTCGCACTCTACAGTCATGGCCAAAAGTTTTGAGAATGACACAAATATTAATTTTTACAAAGTCTACTGCTTCATTTTTTCTAATGGCAATTTGCATATACTCCAGAATGTTATAAAGAGTGATCAGCTTAACAGCAATTACTTGCAAAGTCAATATTTGCCTAGAAAATGAACTTTATCCCCCAAAACACATTTCAACATCATTGCAGCCCTGCCTTAAAAGGACCAGCTAACATCGTTTCAGTGATTGCTCCATTAACACAGGTGTGGGTGTTGATGAGGACAGGGCTGGAGACCAATCTGTCATGATTAAGTAAGAATGACACCACTGGACACTTTAAAAGGAGGCTGGTGCTTGGCATCATTGTTTCTCTTCTGTTAACCATGGTTATCTCTAAAGAAACACGTGCAGTCATCATTGCACTGCACAAAAATGGCCTAACAGGGAAGAGTATCGCAGCTAGAAAGATTGCAACTTAGTCAACAATCTATCGCATCATCAAGAACTTCAAGGAGAGAGGTTCCCTTGTTGCCAAAAAGGCTCCAGGGCGCCCAAGAAAGACCAGCAAGCGCCAGGACCGTCTCTTAAAAGTGTTTCAGCTGCGGGATCGGCTACCAGCAGTGCAGAGCTTGCTCAGGAATGGCAGCAGGCAGGTGTGAGTGCATCTGCACGCACTGTGAGGCGGAGACTCTTGGAGCAAGGCCTGGTCTCAAGGAGGGCAGCAAAGAAGCCACTTCTCTCCAGGAAAAACATCATGGACAGACTGATATTCTGCAAGAGGTACAGGGAGTGGACTGCTGAGGACTGGGGTAAAGTCATTTTCTCTGATGAATCCCCTTTTCGATTGTTTGGGACATCTGGAAAACGGCTTATTCGGAGAAGACCAGGTGAGCGCTACCACCAGTCTTGTCTCATGCCAACTGTCAAGCATCCTGAAACCATTCATGTGTGGGGTTGCTTCTCAGCCAAGGGAATGGGCTCTCTCTCAGTCTTGCCTAAAAACACAGCCATGAATAAAGAATGGTACCAGAATGTCCTCCAACAGCAACTTCTTCCAACCGTCCAAGAGCAGTTTGGCGATCAACAATGCCTTTTTCAACATGATGGAGCACCTTGCCATAAAGCAAAGGTAATAACTAAATGGCTTAGGGAACAAAACATAGAGATTTTGGGACCATGGCCTGGAAACTCCCCAGATCTTAATCCCATTGAGAACTTGTGGTCAATCATCAAGAGACGGGTGGACAAACAAAAACCTTCAAATTCAGACAAAATAAAAGCATTGATTTTGCAAGAATGGACTGCTATCAGTCAGGATTTGATCCAGAAGTTGATTGAGAGCATGCCAGGGAGAATTGCGGAGGTCCTGAAGAAGAAGGGTCAACACTGCAAATATTGACTTGCTGCATTAACTCATTCTAACTGTCAATATAACCTTTTGTTACTCATAATACGATTGCAATTATATTTCTGTATGTGATAAAAACATCTGACAAACACACATAAAAACCAGAGGCCAGCAGATCATGTGAAAATATAATATTTGTGTCATTCTCAAAACTTTTGGCCATGACTGTACAGTACCTGGTTCAGTGGCGTGGCTATGGTCCGGAGGAGAGAACTTGGGTGCCGGCTTCGGACATACATGCAGACCGACTGGTTACGATATTTCATCGCCGTCATCCGGACAAGCCAGGCCCTCGTCATTGTGAGGTTCCTGGGGTCCCTCATAGAAGGAGGGGTACTGTCATGTCGGACACGGTTCGCACCAGGTTGTCCGGCAGACAGCGGTAGTACCCCATCCTACCACTTTGTTCTCAGCGGCGCCGGTTGGTCTTCTGATCCGGCTTGGACTGGGTTAACCAGGTTGTTAGTCTGGGTGAGGGCTTAGCCACGCCCCCTGCCTTTATATTGTCCTGCGTGACTATGGGCGTCGCCGACTATAGCTCTTGTCTTGTGCTAGCGTTACCGGTCTGAAGGGGGCGTCTTAGGAGCATACAATATCTGGTGTAGTATATTCCGTTGTTGCCATTATTTCCTCCCTGCGTGGTATTATTTGGTTGCCCTTGCACATTATTGTATTCTCCTGTGTGTACGCGGTGTGGTGCGTTTCCCTTACCCTTGTCCATACCCTTACCCTTGTCCATACTTATTTGTGGGGTCTGGTCTTTGCTCTCTTCACTGGGCGGAGGGTGGTGGGTTCAGCTTAGGGCTGGACAGGAGACAAGGACAGGGTGGAGGCCCAGGCAGGCACACCTTCAGTGTAAACCCTGGGTTGAGGGAAAGTCAGGGTTTCCTCTAGTCTGAGGGACACCACAGGGGCCCCGGGGTTCAGCCTAGAGTTACCTAAGCTTCCCGTGACACAGAGATTATGCCCAAGCCTGTTGATCTCCATGAAGCAAAGAAAAAACAATGCCAACTTGTTGACTCTTGCACCCGGAGGAGACAGGACATAGACAAAAGAATAATTTACACGGGAAAAATGATGGAGAACGTGATTCTGTCCCCATCAAAACACTGCGGCAGCTTTACCATGGGTTCAGCCACGATGGTCTGTTGTCCCGGGTCATTTGGAGCAGTGGAACATGCAAGCTGTTGTTGACACTTGATATCCTCAGCCTCCAAGGATACAGTTTATAATTGTGCAGCCAGGACATTCCCTGGATCCATGCAGACGCCCTAGAATACACTGGGGGCTGATTTTAATGTTTTGAACGTAACAAATATTCACTCACAGGTAACGAAAAAAGACAAGACCTTCTACAGCAGTGGTTCTCAACCTTTCTAATGCCGTGACCACGCAATACAGTTCCTCATGTTGAGGTGACCCAAACCAACAAAATAATTTTGGTGGCTACTTTAAAACTGTAATTTGTACATTATTAACCTTTTTTACACCAGCAGGCTGTCTCGCAGGCTCTCTTGGCTCTCCGCCTCTTGCCTCTCCACCTCTTGGGCTTCTGTCCTCCGGCGCTTGCTGCGTCCGCCCACTGATGACATAAGCAAGCGTAATGCGCTACTATGGACTGTGGAGCGTTCCCCCCCGCCCCTTAGGCCCCGGACGGATGATGCAATAGTCTCCGCATGCGCGCAGGCGTTCAGTTTGGAACGCGCATCCACACCGGCGTGCGTTCTAACTGAATAGCGCTGCTGCAGACGGTAGCACGACTTCTCAGCGGCTAAAGCTATCGCAAATATGTATTTTCCGATGGCTTTAGGCGACCCCTGTGTTTTGGTCGCGACCCACAGGTTGAGAACCGCTGTACTACAGGGAGACGCCGCACCCACACCCAACTTGTCCCAATACAGTCTAGAAAGATCCTAGCCACACAACTCAAAAACACCACATTGGACTTGGCTCCTTAAAAGACCATTGAGTGTTTTCATGTACCTCCTGAGGTACCAGAGGGGAAGCCAAAACCCACTGCCACCAAGAGGATAGGAGAGTGCGCAGGAAGATTCAAAACCCACGGGGAGAAAATTAAAACAAGTCCATATAGGGTAAAGAGGGAAAGTTAAGGACAACGAAAAATAAACTGAACAAGAATAACCTCCCAGAAATGTAAAAAGGTGAGAGGAAGAGGAACTGGGTAGGAAAACAAACACAGTCACTGCAGGAATTAAACTGGTGTTTACCATGCAAGGAAAACCCCTTAGCTCATTGTCCTCAAGAACCACCAACCTTCAAGTTTTCAGGATATCCTCAGTATATAACTTCATCACCTGCTCAAGCATTAATTTCATCACCTCTGTAATACTAAGGAAATCCTGAAAACATGTCCTGTTGGTGGGTCTTGAGGACTGGAGTTGAGAAACACTGCCTTAGCTGATGGGCTGGAACTCCTAAACTCAAGTCCAGCTAGGGGCATATCCAGCAAGGAAGTGCAGTGAAGGGTGAACATATAAAACCCAACCTTGGAATGTGATAGGTCAGACCAAAATGGGAAAATGAAAAACACCTGGAGAGGAGCAAACCAAGAAGGGGGGACAAAAACAATTTGAACCATTAGCATTTAGACAGGGAAGAAGAGGAAACGGCTCAGCAGACATGAAGAAACCTGTCAGCGCATTGAATATCCAAACCAAACCATGACAAATAGTATCTTAGGTTTCTGATACCATGTTTAACATTGACGGCCATGATGGTATCTTTGGTTCTTGATGCCATGTTTCTCCTTGACTTGTATGATATCTTACATTTCTGATGCCACGTTTCTTGTTGAGCTTCATGATAGTATTTTAGGTTTCTGAAGACATGTTTTTCATTGACCTGTTTTGCAGATGGTGATCCACTACAAGACTTCCTCTTGGATCCTTCATCAGGAACCCTGTCAACAACTAGAGCAATGGATCGGGAGTCTGTGTCGGATTACCAGCTTACGGTGATAGTCCGTGATTCTGGAGATCCATCCCTCAGTGCCTCCACCACCATCTCCATCTCTGTGGTAGACCTGAATGATAATGCCCCCACCTTCTCTGCTTCATCGTTCAACGCTGAGGTTCCCGAAGATGCCCCAGTGGGTAGTTTGGTTTTGAAGCTGTCAGCCATCGATCCTGATTATGGTCACAATGGGAGAACCACTTTCCATCTCTCTAATGGGACACACGGAGCATTCTACATCAACACTCTGACTGGAGATATCACTACAGCAATTCAGCTGGATCGTGAGCGTCGGGCTGCATACACCTTCTTGGCATGGGTGATGGATTCTGACCCGTCTGGTCCCCGCAGTTCGGAAGCTAGCGTGACAGTTATAGTCAAGGACGTTAATGATAATGCTCCTACGTTTCTACGTAGTCCATTTCACCTGAATCTGTCTCGTAACACCCCGATCAAGAGGACCTTGGCCGCAATGAGAGCAGAAGACAAGGATGCTGGTGCAAATGCTTCCATCTTATACCGTTTGGCACCGCTCTCTGGAACAGGACGTTTTTCTGTAGATCCTTATACTGGTGAAGTACGTCTGCTGGAACCACTGGATGGCATGAGCCCACGAGACCGCATTGTGTTTGTACAGGCCTCAGATCTGGGGGAACCACCTCTGTCCACCACAGCTGTTCTTGTCATTCATGTTCGAGAGGAGGTCGCACAGGGGCCAAGGTTCCCGAGAGATGGCAACGAATTCAGCTTATCGGAAAACAGTCAGCAAGGTGAGCACATATAAGAGCTGCTGTGCCAGTATGACCACGAGCGCTCCTAGGGGGCCAGTGATTGAAGAGCTCCCCAGCTAATCAAAATAAATGGCTCCTTCGCTATGTTATATGCTGTATACCGCTAGAGGTGGAGTCTCTACACCTAGAAAGCACGCTCTGGGGACATGGCTAGCATTAACGATGATGCAGATATTGGACCCCTTTACATGGCTGTAGAGGTTGTGGCCCCCTGTATGTGGCTGTGAAGGTATGAACCCCCATTACATGGCTGTAGAGGTAGTTGCCCCCAGTATGTAGCCGTGCAGGTAGTGGCCCACTGTATAGAGCCGTGCAGGTTGTGGCCCCCATTATGTAGCTGTGCAGGTTGTGGCCCCCAGTATGTAGCTGTGCAGGTTGTGGCCCTCTGTATGTAGCTGTGCAGGTTGTGGCCCCCTGTATGTAGCTGTGCAGGTAGTGGCCCCCTGTATGTATCTGTGCAGGTAGTGGCCCCTGTATGTATCTGTGCAGATAGTGGCCCCCTGTATGTATCTGTGCAGATAGTGGCCCCCTTTATGTATCTGTGCATGTTGTGGCCCCCTGTATGTATTATTATTATTTATATAGCGCCATTGATTCCATGGTGCTGTACATGAGAAGGGGTTACATACAAATTACAGATATCACTTACAGTAAACTAACTTACAATGACAGACTGATACAGAGGGGAGAGAGGACCCTGCCCTTTCAAGCTTACATTCTACAGGATGGTGGGGAAGGAGACAGTAGGTTGGGGGGTTGCAGCAGCTCCAGTGTTGGTGAGGCGGTAGCTCCAGTTATGGTGAGGCAGTAGCTCCAGTAGTGGTGAGGGGCAGCGGGGACATTGCAGGCTTTCCTGAAGAGGTGGGTTTTCAGGTTCTGGCTGAAGGATCCGAGTGTGGTTGATAGCCGCACGTGTTGGGGCAAAGAATTCCAGAGGATGGGGATATGCGGGAGAAGTCTTGGAGGCGGTTCGTTGAGGAGCGAATAAGTGTGGAGGAGAGAAGGAGATCTTGGGAGGACCGGAGATTACGTGAGGAAAGATATCGGGAGATTAGTTCGGATATATATGGAAGAGACAGGTTGGAGATGGCTTTGTAGGTCAGTATTAGTAATTTGAACTGGATACGCTGAGGGAATGGGAGCCAGTGAAGAGATTTGCAGAGGGGAGAAGCGGAGGAGTATCGAAGAGAGAGATGGATTAGTCGGGAGGCAGAGTTAAGGATGGACTGGAGAGGTGCCAGGGTGTTAGCGGGAGGCCACAGAAAAGGATGTTGCAGTAGTCGAGGCAGGAGATGATGAGGGCATGCACAAACATTTTAGTAGATTGAGGGTCGAGGAAAGGACGGATTCTGGAGATATTTTTGAGCTGGAAGCTATAGGAGGTGGAGAGAGCTTGGATGTGCAATGTGAAGGACAGGGCAAAGTCAAGGGTTACTTCGAGGCAGTGGACCTCTGGTACGGAAGAAAGCGTGATGTCTTCAATTGTTATAGATAGGTCAGGTAAGGAAGATGTGTGAGATGGGGGAAAGATGATTAGTTCAGATTTGTCCACATTGAGCTTGAGGAAGCGAGAGGAGAAGGAGGATATGGCTGATAGACACTCCAGGATTCTGGAGAGCAGAGAGGTGACGTCTGGGCCAGAGAGGTAGAACTGAGTGTCATCAGCATAAAGGTGGTACTGGAATCCATGGAACTTTATGAGTTGTCCCAGGCCAAGTGTATAGAGTGAGAAGAGTAGGGGTCCTAGAACAGAGCCTTGGGGGACTCCAACAGAGAGAGGGTGGGATGAGGAGGTGGTGTGGGAGTGGGAGACACTGAATGTGCGGTTGGAGAGGTATGAGGAGATCCAGGATAGAGAGAGGTCTTTGATGCCAAAGGAGGAGAGGATCTGTAGTAGAAGGCAGTGGTCAACTGTGTTGAAAGCAGAGGACAGGTCTAGAAGCAGGAGTATAGAGTATTGTCCGTTCGATTTGGCTGTAAGTAGGTATTGGTAATTTTGGTCAGAGCTGTCTCAGTGGAGTGATGGGGGCGGAAACCAGACTGTATATTGTCAAAAAGCAAGTTAGATGAGAGGTGGGAGGAAAGTTCAGCGTGGACGTGCTGCTCCAGGAGTTTGGAAGCAAATGGGAGCAGCGATAGCTGGACATAGCGGTTGGGTCGAAGGTTGGCTTTTTAAGGATAGACATAATTGTGGCATGTTTGAAAGCAGAAGGGAAGGTACCGGAAGTTAGTGATACGTGGAAGAGGTGGGTTAGGGTTGGGATAAGTGTGGTGGTGAGGTTGGGGAGGAGGTGGGATGGGATGGGGTCGAGTGCACAAGTGGTGAGGTGTGATTTGGAGAGAAGATGAGCAAGCTCCCCTTCGGTGATGTTAGATAGGGAGGTTATGGGGTTTGGGCATTGGTCTGGTATACAAAGGGATTGTAGTGGTTGAATAATAAAGACTTGCCGTGTTTGGTCTATCTTATTTTTGAAGTGTGCGGCTAAGTCCTCGGCAGAGATTAGAGAAGTTGGAGGGGGCAGTGGTGGGCGGAGGAGGGAGTTAAAAGTATTGAACAACTGTTTGGGGCTATGGGATAAGGAAGATACAAGGGATGTGAAGTAGGCCTGTTTAGTAGAGGTGAGGGCAGATTTGAATGTAAGTGTTGCTTGTTTGAGTGCAGTGAAGTCGTCTTGGCAATGCGTTTTCTTCCAGCGCCGTTCTGCAATTCTGGATGCTTGCCGAAGCTTTTTAGTGGTGTTATTGTGCCAGTGTTGTCTATTGATTCGTTGCACTCTGTTATTCATGACAGGAGCGACCGAGTCCATGGCTGATGCAAGAGTGGCATTGTAGAAGCTAGTGGCACTGTCTGTGTGGTGGAGTGAGAATATGGAGGACAGTGGTAGAATAGAGTGGGTGGGTGTCTAGGTGTGCAAGGTTTCTGCGGGGGTGCGCATGTTGCGGGACATGGGTGATAGGAGAGGAGGACAGCGATGAGAAAGTGAGTAGATGGTTGTCAGATAGAGGGAGAGGGGAGGTGGTGAAGTTAGAGAGCAGAGGCGGGTGAAGACCAGGTCTAATGTGTGTCCGTCTGTGTGGGTGGCTGAGGAGGACCATTGGGTAAGTCCGAAGGATGAAGTAAGGGACAGGAGTTTGGAGGCTGCCGACTGGTGGGTATTGATGGGGATGTTGAAGTCACCCATGATGATGGTGGGAATGTCAGCAGAGAGAAAGTGAAGGAGCCAGGTAGAGAATTGGTCAATGAAGGCAGTGGCTAGGTCCGGAGGTCGGTATATGACGGCCACTTGAAGGTTGGAGGGAGAGTAGATGCGGACAGAGTGGACTTCAAAAGAGGGCAGGATTAGGGAGGGAAGAGGTGGGATTGGGTTGAAGGTGCAGTTGGAAGAAAGGAGAAGGCCCACTCCTCCACCATGTCTGTTGCCAGGGCGAGGAGTGTGGGTGAAGTGGAGGCTGCCGTAGCATAGCGCAACAGGGAAGGCTGTGTCGGAAGGTGTCAGCTATGTTTCGGTGAGGCAGAGGAAGGAAAAATTACGAGATGTAAAAAGTTTGTGTATCACATGGAGTTTATTGCAGACGGAGGGGGCATTCCAGAGTGATCCAGAGAGAGGGAGCAGGGTGGTGGGGGTGAAGGGCACAGATTTGAGGTTGGAAACATTTTGGGTGTTTATATTGGGTTGGGAACGATAGAAAGGGGTAATAATGGGAGGTATGGGCTGTGGGGGTTCAGGATTGGGAGATATGTCGCCAGCAGTGAGGAGGAGCAGAGAGAGGGAGAGCAGGTGCGAGAAGGAGAGTGGCCGCCTTGTTTTTTATTTTATTAGGAGAGATCTGAGGTTGAGGAGCAGGTTAGCGGAGGAGGTCAGGTGGGGAGGCAAGAGGGAAGGAGAGATTATTACTTGGTTATCGCGTGCTGGGGTTTGCGGATAGCTAAGGAGCGTGAGGAGTAATGGAGCCAAAGTTGTTCGAGCGTATGTCAGCATGGCGAGAGTAAAGGCCCCGTCACACACAGCGAGATCGCTAGCGAGATCGCTGTGTGTGACACACATCAGCGACCGGGCCCCCTGCCAGGTATCACTGATCGTGCACTATCGTCCTGGGCCATTTTTTGATCGTTGCTCTCCCGCTGGCCAGCCAACAATCAGCTAGGCTCCCAGCGTTCTAAGCAAGCGCCGGAATCTGGTATCTAAGGTAAATATCGGGTTGCTAAGCGGCGTGCGTCACTTACTTACCCGATGTGCACCTTAGAAACCTGCGTGCTGCAGCTCCCGGCGCGAGCACGCTGGTCCCTAAGGTACACATTGGGTAAGTGACGCGCGCCGCTTATTAACCCGATATTTACCTTAGAGACCAGCGTCCTTGCTGGTGCTGATCGCTGGTGAAGCGGCCTGTCTGACAGCTCACCAGCGAACATGTAGCGACTCACCAGCGATCCTGATCGGGTCGTATCATTGTCGGGATCGCTGGTGCATCTTTAAGTGTAACGGTACACTAAGTGTGGAGGAAAAAGAAACTTAGTACATGTAAGCACAGTGGTTAGTGGCACCTCCTGGTCACTTCCGGCTCATTTCTTGCTTTTTTCTGCTGTTATCCTTAAAGAGACATCCTTATGGAGACAGACCGAGGTCCAGACAGCCTGATGACTCTGAATTTACAGCAAGTAAACTGCACATGAAAAGGCCCAGGTGTGATCAGGAGGGAAGGGCAGCAGGGAGACCGGACACAGACCCAGGAGACCATTAACTAGAAGTCAGAAGACAAAGTGCAAAAGGACATAGATTCACATGGACAGAGAAGGCCAAATTGTGTGTTAGCACCATGGAGTAGGCTGAGGCAGCAGCCAGCGGACATAGCAGTGATAGCAGAGAGATACAAGGTTTATCTGTGCAGATAGCGGCCCCCTGTGTGTGGCCGGGCCTGGCTGGTGGTGGTGGCACAGTGGCCCGCAGATGGCTCTGCTCACTGCTGTTCTCTCATCATCTGATCGTCCTTTATAGGCTCCGTGGTCGGATCAGTGAAGGCCGCGCACAGCGGAGGCTCCAGCGGGAAAATCACCTACAGCATCCTGAGCGGAAACGAAAATGGCGCATTCACCATCAGCCCAAATACAGGTACAAACCGGGACCTGAACCCCCACTGATGTATATAATAACCCCCATAGTAATATCCATAGTGGAGACCCCCCACTGATGATATATAACCCCCCCCTAGTAATATCCATAGTGGAGACCCCGCACTGATAATATATAACCCCCATAGTAATATCCATAGTGGAGACCCCCGCACTGATGATATATAACCCCCATAGTAATATCCATAGTGGAGACCCCCGCACTGATGATATATAACCCCCATAGTAATATCCATAGTGGAGACCCCGCACTGATGATATATAACCCCCATAGTAATATCCATAGTGGAGACCCCCGCACTGATGATATATAACCCCCCATAGTAATATCCATAGTGGAGACCCCGCACTGATGATATATAACCCCCATAGTAATATCCATAGTGGAGACCCCCGCACTGATGATATATAACCCCCATAGTAATATCCATAGTGGAGACCCCCGCAGTGATGATATATAACCCCCCATAGTAATATCCATAGTGGAGACCCCCGCACTGATGATATATAACCCCCCATAGTAATATCCATAGTGGAGACCCCGCACTGATGATATATAACCCCCATAGTAATATCCATAGTGGAGACCCCCGCACTGATGATATATAACCCCCATAGTAATATCCATAGTGGAGACCCCCGCAGTGATGATATATAACCCCCCATAGTAATATCCATAGTGGAGACCCCCGCACTGATGATATATAACCCCCCATAGTAATATCCATAGTGGAGACCCCGCACTGATGATATATAACCCCCCATAGTAATATCCATAGTGGAGACCCCGCACTGATGATATATAACCCCCCATAGTAATATCCATAGTGGAGACCCCCGCACTGATGATATATAACCCCCATAGTAATATCCATAGTGGAGACCCCCGCACTGATGATATATAACCCCCCATAGTAATATCCATAGTGGAGACCCCCGCACTGATGATATATAACCCCCCATAGTAATATCCATAGTGGAGACCCCGCACTGATGATATATAACCCCCCATAGTAATATCCATAGTGGAGACCCCGCACTGATGATATATAACCCCCCATAGTAATATCCATAGTGGAGACCCCCGCACTGATGATATATAACCCCCATAGTAATATCCATAGTGGAGACCCCCGCACTGATGATATATAACCCCCCATAGTAATATCCATAGTGGAGACCCCCGCACTGATGATATATAACCCCCATAGTAATATCCATAGTGGAGACCCCCGCACTGATGATATATAACCCCCATAGTAATATCCATAGTGGAGACCCCCGCACTGATGATATATAACCCCCATAGTAATATCCATAGTGGAGACCCCCGCACTGATGATATATAACCCCCATAGTAATATCCATAGTGGAGACCCCCGCACTGATGATATATAACCCCCATAGTAATATCCATAGTGGAGACCCCGCACTGATGATATATAACCCCCCATAGTAATATCCATAGTGGAGACCCCGCACTGATGATATATAACCCCCATAGTAATATCCATAGTGGAGACCCCCGCACTGATGATATATAACCCCCATAGTAATATCCATAGTGGAGACCCCCGCAGTGATGATATATAACCCCCCATAGTAATATCCATAGTGGAGACCCCCGCACTGATGATATATAACCCCCATAGTAATATCCATAGTGGAGACCCCCGCACTGATGTATATAACCCCCCCATAGTAATATCCATAGTGGAGACCCCGCACTGATGATATATAACCCCCCATAGTAATATCCATAGTGGAGACCCCGCACTGATGATATATAACCCCCCATAGTAATATCCATAGTGGAGACCCCCGCACTGATGATATATAACCCCCATAGTAATATCCATAGTGGAGACCCCCGCACTGATGTATATAACCCCCCCATAGTAATATCCATAGTGGAGACCCCCGCACTGATGATATATAACCCCCATAGTAATATCCATAGTGGAGACCCCGCACTGATGATATATAACCCCCCATAGTAATATCCATAGTGGAGACCCCCGCACTGATGATATATAACCCCCATAGTAATATCCATAGTGGAGACCCCCGCACTGATGTATATAACCCCCCCATAGTAATATCCATAGTGGAGACCCCGCACTGATGATATATAACCCCCCATAGTAATATCCATAGTGGAGACCCCGCACTGATGATATATAACCCCCCATAGTAATATCCATAGTGGAGACCCCCGCACTGATGATATATAACCCCCATAGTAATATCCATAGTGGAGACCCCCGCACTGATGTATATAACCCCCCCATAGTAATATCCATAGTGGAGACCCCCGCACTGATGATATATAACCCCCATAGTAATATCCATAGTGGAGACCCCGCACTGATGATATATAACCCCCCATAGTAATATCCATAGTGGAGACCCCCGCACTGATGATATATAACCCCCATAGTAATATCCATAGTGGAGACCCCGCACTGATGATATATAACCCCCATAGTAATATCCATAGTGGAGACCCCGCACTGATGATATATAACCCCCATAGTAATATCCATAGTGGAGACCCCGCACTGATGATATATAACCCCCCATAGTAATATCCATAGTGGAGACCCCCGCACTGATGTATATAACCCCCCCATAGTAATATCCATAGTGGAGACCCCGCACTGATGATATATAACCCCCATAGTAATATCCATAGTGGAGACCCCGCACTGATGATATATAACCCCCATAGTAATATCCATAGTGGAGACCCCGCACTGATGATATATAACCCCCCATAGTAATATCCATAGTGGAGACCCCCGCACTGATGATATATAACCCCCATAGTAATATCCATAGTGGAGACCCCGCACTGATGATATATAACCCCCCATAGTAATATCCATAGTGGAGACCCCGCACTGATGATATATAACCCCCATAGTAATATCCATAGTGGAGACCCCCGCACTGATGATATATAACCCCCATAGTAATATCCATAGTGGAGACCCCCGCAGTGATGATATATAACCCCCCATAGTAATATCCATAGTGGAGACCCCCGCACTGATGATATATAACCCCCCATAGTAATATCCATAGTGGAGACCCCGCACTGATGATATATAACCCCCCATAGTAATATCCATAGTGGAGACCCCGCACTGATGATATATAACCCCCCATAGTAATATCCATAGTGGAGACCCCCGCACTGATGATATATAACCCCCATAGTAATATCCATAGTGGAGACCCCCGCACTGATGATATATAACCCCCCATAGTAATATCCATAGTGGAGACCCCGCACTGATGATATATAACCCCCCATAGTAATATCCATAGTGGAGACCCCGCACTGATGATATATAACCCCCCATAGTAATATCCATAGTGGAGACCCCGCACTGATGATATATAACCCCCCATAGTAATATCCATAGTGGAGACCCCCGCACTGATGATATATAACCCCCCATAGTAATATCCATAGTGGAGACCCCCGCACTGATGATATATAACCCCCATAGTAATATCCATAGTGGAGACCCCCGCACTGATGATATATAACCCCCATAGTAATATCCATAGTGGAGACCCCCGCACTGATGATATATAACCCCCCATAGTAATATCCATAGTGGAGACCCCGCACTGATGATATATAACCCCCCATAGTAATATCCATAGTGGAGACCCCGCACTGATGATATATAACCCCCCATAGTAATATCCATAGTGGAGACCCCCGCACTGATGATATATAACCCCCATAGTAATATCCATAGTGGAGACCCCCGCACTGATGATATATAACCCCCCATAGTAATATCCATAGTGGAGACCCCCGCACTGATGATATATAACCCCCATAGTAATATCCATAGTGGAGACCCCCGCACTGATGATATATAACCCCCATAGTAATATCCATAGTGGAGACCCCCGCACTGATGATATATAACCCCCCATAGTAATATCCATAGTGGAGACCCCCGCACTGATGATATATAACCCCCATAGTAATATCCATAGTGGAGACCCCGCACTGATGATATATAACCCCCCATAGTAATATCCATAGTGGAGACCCCCGCACTGATGATATATAACCCCCCATAGTAATATCCATAGTGGAGACCCCCGCACTGATGATATATAACCCCCCATAGTAATATCCATAGTGGAGACCCCCGCACTGATGACTGCCTCCTCTTTCTCTGCGGTATTAAGGCTGAGTGCAGACAGACTTTTTAGCCCTGCAGATTTTTCCTGCGGTTTTCTTGCGGTTTTCCCCCTGCGGATTTGGTGACAGGGGGAAAACCGCACAAAAGTAGTAACATGCTGCGGATTTTGTACCGCAGGGAAACCGTGAGCAATAATTGGCAGCGTCTGCACAGCGGTTTTTTTACTGTACATCACAATGCGGATATGCAACGTTTCTGCGCGGTAAAATCCGCTGGATATCCGCATCGTGTGCACACAGCCTAACCCTTCGCACTTGTCTCTCCCTCCAGGGCAGGTCACAGTTTTGCGGTCGGACCTCCTGGACTTTGAGGTGGCTCCTCGCCATAAGTTGGTGATTCAGGCGGAGACCGCCCAGCATTTCGCCTTCACCACAGTCGCCATCTCGCTGCAGGACGCCAATGACAACGCTCCGCGCTTCCAGCTTCCCTCCTATACGGCGTATATCCGGGAGGGTCAGGCTGACGGGAGTCGCATTATCCAGGTACCTGGCAGTGACCGTGGCCCCTGGGAGCCCCTTGTCTCAGGTGCTGATTTCACCATTGCATTTTCTCCAGGTTCTCGCTGAAGATCCTGACCAGGGGTTGAATGGGCAGATCACCTACACGTTCCAACAGTTCCAGCCAATGAGGGATCTGTTTCGTATCGATCCTCATTCAGGCGTTGTTACTACCGCCGTTATATTAGACCGTGAGATCTGGTCCGAGGCGCGGTGAGTACAGGAGTATATACTCTATTATGTACTCCCTGTATATACACAGCGATCCTAGTAATGGGGTACAAGGTCATAGAATGGGAAGTCCAATAGGCCCCTGTGGATATATATACGGTGGGTACGGAAAGTATTCAGACCCCTTTACATTTTACACTCTGTTTCATTGCAGCCATTTGGTAAATTCAAAAACGTTCATTTTTTCCCATTATTGTACACTCTGCACCCCGTCTTGACTGAATAAAACAGAAATGTAGCGATTTTTGAAAATTTATTAAAGAAAAACTGAAATCTCACATGGTCATTAGTATTCAGCCCCTTTGCTCAGACACTCATATGTAAGTCCCATGCTGTCCATTTCCTTGTGATCCTCCTTGAGATGGTTCTACTCCTTCATTGGAGTCCAGCTGTGTGTAATTACACTGATAGGACCTGATTTGTAAAGGCGCACACCTGTCTATATAAGACCTCACAGTGCATGTCAGACCAAATGAGAATCATGAGGCCAAAGGAACTGGCCAAGGAGCTCAGAGACAGAATTGGGGCAAGGCACAGATCTGGCCAAGGTTACAAAAGAATTTCTGCAGTACTCAAGGTTCCTAAGAGCACAGTGGCCTCCATAATCCTTACATGGAAGTAGTTTGGGACCACCAGAGGTCTTCCTAGACCTGGCCGTGAAGACATACTAAGCAATCGTGGGAGAAGAGCCTTGGTGAGAGAAGAACCTTGGTAAAATAGAGCCTTGGTAAAGAAGAACCCCAATGTCACTGTGGCTGAGCTCTACAGATGCCGTAGAGAGATGGGAGAAAGTTCCACAAAGTCAACTATCACTGCAGCCCTCCACCAGCCGGGACTTTATGGCAGAGTGGCCTGACGGAAGCCTCTCCTCAGTGCAAGACATATGAAAGCCCGCATAGAGTTTGCTAGAAAACACATGAAAGACTCCCAGACTATGAGAAATAAGCTTCTCTGGTCTAATGAGACGAAGATAGAACTTTTTGGTGATAATTCTAAGCAGTATGTGTGGATAAAACCAGGCACTGCTCATCACCTGCCCAATACAATCCCAACAGTGAAACATGGTGGTGGCAGCATCATGCTATGGGGGTGTTTTTCAGCTGCAGGGACAGGGCGACTGGTTGCAATTGAAGGAAACATGAATGTGGCCAAGTACAGAGATATCCTGGATGAAAACCTCTTTCAGAGTGCTCTGGACCTCAGACTTGGCCGAAGGTTCACCTTCCAACAAGACAAAGACCCTAAGCACACAGCTAAAATAACAAAGGAGTAGCTTCAGAACAACTCTCTGACCATTCCTGACTGGCCAGCCAGAGCCCTGACCTAAACCCAACTGAGCATCTCTGGAGAGACCTGAAAATGGCTGTCCACCAACGTTCACCATCCAACCTGACGGAACTGGAGAGGATCTGCAAGGAAGAATGGCCAAGGATCCCCAAATCCAGGGGTGAAAAACTTGTGGCATCATTCCCAAGAAGAATCATGGCTGTACTAGCTCAAAAGGTGCTTCTCCTCAATACTGAGCAAAGGGACTGAATACTTATGATCATGGGAGATTTCAGTTTTTCTTTTTTACTAAATTTGCAAAAATTTCTACATTTCTGTTTTTTTTCAGTCAAGATGTGGTGCAGAGTGTACATTAACCTCTTTACCCCCAAGGGTGGTTTGCACGTTCATGACCGGGCCAATTTTTACAATTCTGACCACTGTCCCTTTATGAGGTAATAACTCTGGAGCTTCCATGGATCCCGGTGATTCTGACAACGGGATTAATCTAAACAATAAAAGTACACATATTTGGTATCGCCGCGCCCATAATGACCCGACCTATAAAACTGTCCCACTAGATAACCCCTTTAGTGAACACCATTAAAAAAAACAAGGCAAAAAACAATGCTTTATCATCATACCGCCGAACAAAAAGTGGAATAACGCGCGATCAAAAAGAAGGATATAAATAACCATGGAACTGCTGAAAACGTCATCTTGTCCCACAAACAATGAGCCGCCACACAGCGTCATCAGCAAAAAAACATTACCACACGCAGAACGGTGTAAACGCCCCCCCAAAAGAAATTCATGAAACGCTGGTTTTTGTTCATTCTGCATCCCAAAAATCGGAATAAACAGCGAACAAAAAATGTCACGTGCCCGAAAATGGTACCAATAAAAACGTCAACTCATCCTGCAAAAAATAAGACCTCACATGACTCGGTGGGTCAAAATACGGAAAAATTATAGCTCTCAATATGTGGTGATGCAAAAACTATTTTTACAATGAAAAGCGTCTTTTAGCGTGTGACAGACGCCAAACATAAAAACCGCCATAAAAACCGGCTATAACGCCTCCTTCACACGTCCTGATATTTCCGGTACCGGAGATGTCAGTGTCCGTGTAATACTTGCAGCACACGTGTGGCATGCGTGTTTCGCATCAGTACCACACGGATGAGCGCCAGGGATGAAGTGATCACCGGTAGAGCAGGAGAGAATGATGACAGCCGTGTTCAGCAGCCGGTGCCGGGGAGCAGTTACTGTAACGCTTCTTCCCCGCCACCGATGCGTGTCACACGGATGACATCCATGTGTGTTATGTGTATACACGTGTGCTGGATGTTTTGTGGTCCGTGTTGACATTAAAAAACGGACATGTGGGCGTGTTTTGCCCACAGACACCCGGACCGTAGAGACACACTGACATGTGCACAGACCCCTTCACTTGAATAGGCAAATAGCGCTCCGTCCTCCCGAGTCTCCGCATGGCTGCCCAATGGTACAAATTCTGTGGCACACCCGTGGTGTCAGTATGATCACTGCACCCCTAGATGTATTCATAGAGAGGTGTAGTTTGTAAAATGGGGTCACTTATGCGGGCTCTGCTGTTCTGGCCCCTCGTGGGCTCTCCCAGTGGGAGCTGCAAACCATAACCGTAAAATCTGGTGCTCCTTCCCTTCTGAGCTCTGCCATGCGCCCAAACAGTGGTTTACCCCCACATATCAGGTATCGGCGTACTCAGGACAAATTGCACAATAAGTTTCGCAGTCCAATTTCTCCTGTTACCGTTGGGGAAAATAAAAAAAATTGGACCTGAAGTCATTTTTTTGTGAAAAAAAGTTAAATGTTCATTTTTTTTTAAATATTCAAAAACTTCCTGTGAAGCACCTGAAGGGTTAATAATCTTCTTGAATGTGGTTTTGAGCACCTTGAGGGGTGCAGTTTTTAGAAAGGTGTCACTCTTGAGGATTTTCTATCATATAGACCCCTCAAAGTGGCTTCACATGTGATGTGGTCCGTAAAAATAAAATGGTGTAAAAGTGAGAAATCGCTGGTGAACGTTTACCTGGTGATGAGCGCGGATACTCGCTGCTCGGTGTCCTCCCAGGATTTTGGCGAGCGCGGAGATTTCGTCTTCGTCACCTCAGCTGCATACTCGCTCATCACTGCTTTTAACCCTTATAACTTCATAACAAAAATTAATGTTGGTTCCCAAATTGTGCTGATGTAAACATGTGGGGAATGTTACTTATTAAGTTTTTTGTGTGCCTCTGTGATTTAAGGGCATAAAAATTCAAAGTTGGAAAATTGCGAAATTTTCACCAAATTTTCCGTTTTTTCACAAATAAACACAAGTTACATGAATGAAATTTTACCACTATCATAAAGTACAATATGTCGCGAGAAAACCATGTCCGCTACAGAAGCGGTCAGCGCTGCACTTACCGCACTGACCGGAGAGACTTCCTGACAGAACTGCGCATGACGACCTCGGGTTACCATAGCAGCGATCGTCACACCGCAGGGTCGTGTTCAGTATTCTGGGGGTTAAACTGCCTGTGACCGCTCCTGGCGCTTAGTGCCGGGTGTCAGTTGTGAGAATCAGCAGGTGATCGGCCGCTCAATACCCGTGTGCCGGTCGATCGCTATGACGCACTATTCCGTCCATGGTCAGATTGGCCCGGGTCACATGGACGGAATAGTACACCTGCTGGCAGAAAGGGTTAATGAGAAAAAAATGAACTTTTTTGAATTTACTGCAATGAAACAAAGAGTGAAAAATGTAAAGGGGTCTGAATACTTTCCGCACCCACCATATATATACCTGCAGTATACTGTGTGTCTGGGATCCGAATGTTTGTCAGGTCTTTCTTAATCCCACAAATCCCTGCGATCACAGGCCGGGAAGTACCACCCGCTGTGATCTCTGGAGCGAGCAGCTCTCTGCTGCCCCCTATCATCCGGACAATTACATGATTGGCCGACGATCAGCGGAGAAGGCCGCAGCCTGTTCGCACCACTAGGCCGGCTATCAGAAAATTACCTGTGAGCGTACGGCGTATACACCTCCAGATTCCAACACATGGAGTATGTGTACACACCCCGGTACGGTCACAGCTAACTCTCTGATGCCCCCAGATTACTCGCTGCCATCACTAATCTGTTTTGGACCATTACACACTTTATGGTAGCGATCACTTTGAGGCGTGGTTTACAGAACAAAAGGAACAGAACTATTAGATTTTATATTTAATCCAAAGGGAGGCAGTGTTTGTGAAAAATATACAAAAGATTTTACAAGGGGACAAAACAATACAGCATAAACAGTTACATAAAATAAAAGGGATTATCAGGAGAACTGACTACACCGATCACAGAGACAATTCAGTCTAGCCAAAGGAGAGCGCTCCGATTGGTCTGTCGATAAGCGGGGCCCCTGCATACAGGACGTGTAACTCTCTGTACAAACACTGATGATAATTGGGAATGATCTCTTATCGGACCCTGAGTCCCACCCACACACCCCTCTGTGATGACCTCACAAGGTTCCGGTTGTGGGCCGGACTCAGCCCTTCATAATTTTAGGAAATCCCAATTTGTGTAATAACTCTTCACAGAGCGATCACAGAAGGTTGAGACTGAGGTCATCTTTTCTATCAGGATTTTAGCTACGCTTAGAGACCAAACATGGCCGAGCTGCCGGTGGTTATATGGCCCCTATGGATTTGGGCCTTTTGGGTGGGGGTTATGATTATGGGATGTGTATTTTTGGACTAGTCATCCTGGTGCTGACAAT